>NC_135884.1:63966368-64522224 GCF_964194155.1 Cetorhinus maximus
TCTGCATCTGTTTCAGGGATGAGAATTTTCTGCCGTTTGGCGGATTTCAGATATTTGCATTTTGGAATTCCACCATTCTAACTGAGTCTCCGACCTCCATCTCCTCTGTAGTTCAAACGGGGCTGAATAACTGAAAGCGCATGCATCAGTTGGTGCGGAGAAATCATGCAGGGTTGTGTCTGGAGGAACAGCGAGCATGGGAGAGACAGAATCTCTCAGCAACTGCTCCTCCCATCACAGATTCTGTCTCTCTCACACTGGCTGCTCCAACTCCTCCAATTGGGGAGGCGGTGGCATAGTGGCATTGTCGCTGGACTAGTGATCCAGAGACCCAGGGCAAAGCTCTGTGGTGCCGGGTTCGAATCCCACCGAACCCACCACAGCAGATGGTGGAATTTGAATTCATTAAAAATCTGGAAGTAAAAGTCTAATGATGACCATGAAGCCATTGTCGACTGTTGTAAAAACCCATCTGGTTCACTAATGTCCCTTTAGGGAAGGAAATCTGTTACCTGGTCTGGCCTACACATGACTCCAGACCCACAGCAATGTGGTTGACTCTGAAATGGCCTAGCAAACTGCTACAAAGTCACAACAAAGTAATGAAACAGGACGGACCACCTGGCATCAACCAAGGCACCGGAAACGACCACCTCCTGACTCCCCAAAACCTGTCCACCATCGATAAGTCAGGAGTGTGATGGAATACTCTCCACTTGCCTGGATGAATGCAGCTCCCAAAACACTCAAGAAGCTTGACACCATCCAGGACAGAGCAGCCCACCTGATTGGCACGACATCCACAAACATTCACTCCTTCCACCACCGATGCACAGTAGCAGCAGTGTGTACCAACTACATGATGCACTGCAGGAATTCACCAAGGCTCCTTCAACAGCACCTTCCAAACCCACGACCACTACCACCTAGAAGGACAAGGGCATCAGATAAATGGGAACACTACCACCTAGAAGTTCCCCTCCAAGTCACACACCATCCTGACTTGAAAATATATCACCGTTCCTTCACTGTCGCTGGGTCAAATTCCTGGAACTCCCTTCCTAACATCACTGTGGGTGTACCCTCACCACATGGACTGCAGCTGTTCAAGAAGGCAGCTCACCACCACCTTCTCAAGGGCAACTAGGGATGGGCAATATATGTTGGCCCAGCCAGTGAAGCCCACATCCTGTGAATGAATTTTAAAAAATCACTGGCTTGCTAGCTCTCTCGCTTGCTCCTTCTCCAGAGATAGAATCTTCTCCAGAAATATAATCTATGATTAGAGTAGCAGCTATGGTGGGAAGGAGGGAACCCGTGATTGGAGGTTGAGGCGCTGTTATTCTGGCTAGTCCCACTGCCGCCATGCAGGAAACCTTCGGCTGCAGTGTCACCAATCGCTTTGACCATATGTTCGAGGATCAGTTCTGTATCCTGCAAATGTCAAAGACAAGAAGCTGAATAAGAAACTAAAAGGAGGCAAGAGGCAGCTCGAAACCCAGAGTGGGGGCCGGGGTTGAGGTGCGGGTCAGGTTCTCTCTCTCCCTCCCTACTTCATGTTTCCATCTCCAGTTAATTTCTCTTCCCTCTAGTTGCTCTCCCCAGGTGATTTCTGTTGGACCCAGTGCCACCATCCTCACGAACAGCAATGAAGCAGTGCATTTGGGATATTGGTAGGGACATGGACAACACAATTTGCTTACAAGGTGCAACAGGCAGGATAGTGCGTATACCCTGAGCATACAGGGACCATTTCTTCCCCTCTACACTGGGGAGACCAAACATACGCTGGGTGACCATTTTGTGAAACACCTCCATTCAGTCCGCAAGTATGACCCCGAGCTTCCTGTTGCTTGTCTTTTTAATTCTCCCTGACATCCCACATCCCTTTCTCCCACTCTGACCTTTCTGTCCTTGGCCTGCTACAGTGTTCCAATGAAGCCCAAGGCAAGCTTGAGGATCAACATCTCATCTTTCATCTCGGCACTGTATAGCCTTTCTGAACTCAATATTGAGTTCAACAACTTTAGATCATAACCCCTGCCTCCATCTTGTTCTGTGTTTTTGGGAGGGTATTTTTTTTGCTGGCTTGTTTCTTTATCCCTTCATGTTGCATTCAGATGGCTGCTAGATCTTTGTCTCATAACTATAGACATTACTACTGGCTGCTGCATCATGAAACCTTTTGTCATTTAATCTCCCCTGTCCTCCACCCTATCACAGATCTTCCCCTTTATTCTTCCCCCCCGCTCCGCCCACTCTTCGGGCATAAAAACTCTTACATTTCTATCTTTCTTCAATTCTGATGAAAAGCCATTGACCAAGTTAACTCTGCTTCTCTCCGCAGATGCTACGTGACCGGCTGAGTATTTCCAGCATTTTTTGGATTTTGTTTTTATTTCAGATTTCCAGCATCCTCAGTATTTTAGCTTTTGGACCATTTCTTCCGAGTTGCCAGAGTCCAGTAGTGCTCGGGAGATCAATCGCCCTTTCCAGGAGACGCTGGCCCAAAACGGGAGGTTTAGGAACCCTGTGTCCGATGGAGTGTTAAACCAGTAGCCCCGTCTGTTTATTCAGCTGATGTAAAAGGTCCCATTTTGACGCAGCAGTTCAGAAGAATGCCCTGCTCCAACATTCCCCTCTCAACCAACATCACCAAAAACGGACTAACTAGTCATTTATCTCATTGCTGTCTGTGCTGTGAGCCAAATGAATGTCATGCTTGTTTACATAACAGTGACTGTACTTCAAAGTAATTTATCGTATTGAATTCTTGTGGGATGTTCTGGGAGATGTGATAAGGCACTTTAGAATTGTGAGTGCTTTCTGTTCTCGAAGGCAGTTTTCCTAGCGTATAGCACCATCTGCTGTGTTCTTTCATTATATGCAATCCTCCTGCTACAATGAGCCTAAAAATGCTTAAGGCCTTTGACATATATATTAGTGCAGGGTCACTAGGTATTACATCCCCATCACAATCCAGATGTGTTCCATACAATGCAAAGCTTTGATTGCTATCCTCCTCCTTCAGGTACCATGCCCTAAGAGGGAGTTGGCAGCCATGGACTTCCATTGGATTGGTCCATGATTATGTTTGGCAAAATACTGCAGTGGTTTGCCGTTGCCTTCTGCAGTATTGCTGATCAGAAAACTCTCCCGCTCTCATCGCTTGCCATCAGGCGTACAGGAAGGATTTACAGGCCGAGAATCAAGCCGCTTGGCCTCATTATGAACACATATTCTGCAGCCAACAAGTCCTGGAGTAGGACTTGAACCTGGAGCTTCCAGCCCTGAGGTTGGGATGCACCACAAGATCGCCCTTGATCAATATGAATTTGTCTTTGCAAAAGCTCTTTTTTCCCTATTGCCAAATGAAGCTCAACATGCACTTTTAAGACTCTCCCAGGTAAAAGCTACCATAGTCTTCCACCTTCTCTCAACCTCTCGTTTCTTCTCTGCTAATATGTATCTGTAAGTCCCCAGCAGTAGCCAAACAGAGCTGAATGTTTCCTTCTCAGACACTTGCCGATTGCCATCCAGGACAAGGATGACCTATGGGATGTCCCAGAGTACCACTCATGGACAACACCATGGTTATGTCAGCTGAGTATCCATTGCTGTATGGAGAGTTTGTATATAAAGACACATGTTAAATTGGCAAGAGGTCAAAAATTCTGGTCAATCGACGTCACTATTAGCTTGGTATTGAAACTACGGTGCATGAAGTTTGACATCACCCCGTGGCTGAAATCTGTATTACACTACCATTGCTCAACCCACCTTTGGTAACAGTGTCCTTCACAAAACAGGACCACAAAATTTGCCAGAACATCTACTGCACTAACAGTGAAAAATACCAAATTATATTAGACAATGTGGAGCTAAGCTCAACAAATTTTAAAAAAATATATTTGCTGACATTCATTTGCTATATAAATGCAATCCTTAATGGAGTGCTTGGAGTTTAAGAATTTATGTGGACATTTGCCAAAATTCTCAATTATTTCCTTTCATCTGATACAGTTTCAAAATTGCTGTAATCCTTAAAATGCCTTCCTTTTGATTTCTCCAACTATTGCTTGGTCTCCCACCTGCCATTTCACTCCAAGATTTCAGAGCATTTCATCGCCTACCCCCCCCCGCCCCAAAAAACAATGTTCAAATCCTTTCAGCCTGCTTTCCACAGCACTCAGCCCTCCCTGGTCAGTCTCTGATGACATACTGCATGGCTGTGACCACAGCTCATTATCCTTCCTCTACTCGCCTAAGGACTGGCCACACCATCCTCCAGGAACTCGAAGTGTATCCTTCAATTATGTCCCTTTTCTGACTATCTACTGAAACCCAGGCTGAGTGTGCACCTTCACTATACTGCTTGATCCTCCAAATCCCTCATCCAGGACAACCATTGAAACCTCTCTCGCTAACTCAACCCCCACTTTTTTAAAATTCATTCATGGGATTTGGGTGTCACTGGCTAGGCCAGCAATTTATTGCCCATCCTAAGCCCTTGAGAAGGTGGTGGTGAGCTGCCTTCTTGAACTGCTGCAGTCTATGTGGTGTAGGTACACCCACAGTGATGATAGGGAGTTCCAGGATTTTCACCCAGCAACAGTGAAGGAACGGCGATATATTTCCAAGTTAGGATGGTGAGTGGCTTGGAGGGGAGCTTCCAGGTGATGGTGTTCCCATGTTCCACTCAATTCAAACTCCATCTCATCCAAAACTCCATAACTCACACCCTGTCCCACACAAAATCCTGCTAACCTACCACCCCAATCAACATCAGCCTTCCCTGGCTCCTTGTGCTCCAGTGGATCAACTTCAGAATCTTTATCCTCAAATAGCAGGCCCACCATGGCCTCCCTGCTCCAGCACTGTGTCCCTGCTTGCACCCACTGCGCTTTCAACTCTAGTGCTTCATCACTTCCAGACCTGTTTGTATGTCTTCCCTCATCAATTCAGTCCCATTCATTGTATGCTTATAATATACATGTTTTAACCAATCTGCATTCATTATTTTTATTGTTAAATTTCATTTGCCATTTGTATATGCAATTTAGACAAGCTAACAGTAGCAGGAGCAGACCATATGGCCTGTCGAACCTGCTTCGGCATTCCTTAGCCAGATCCCCTTTCTCTTAACTTTAGTATAATCAAGAAGCTCAGATTTGTTTTGATATCAAAGTCATTAAACGTAAATTACAAACAACAGGTTTTTAATGACTCATCTATTTAAAAAGTTATAAAAATGCTACCAACTTCTCTCTCCTTCCCAATTAATAAATGCAAGTTAGCTTATTTGGTTAAACACGATTTATGGGATGAAAGAACTATTCAACTGTGGGAAGATATGTACCTTATTCCATCCTCAATAAACCAAGATGGTGTCAAAGCAGATTAAGGAATTTCATCAAGTCTATTTAGACAATTTGATTTTTAATCAAATCGTACAATTATTTGAGTTTGTAAAAGTGAATAACATCTGTGTTCAATAGATATTGAATGCAGACTTACAAGATTATGATTATTTACAACATTTACATACTGAAATCCTGATAAGAAGTCCTGATAATAACACTAAAGAAGGCACTCCCTCTCCAGTTTGACATTACATTCCTCACCAATAGTCACTGATTCCTCTTTTTAGCGAAGTTCTTATCCGGTCCCAATGTTCCAGTTGGAATTCCTATGGTTTTTGAATTGGTGCCAAATTTTTCATGTGCAACTTTGCCAAAAGCTTAGTGCAAGACCAGGCACATTAGATCCTACTTCATCTCAAACATCAAATGAGATCTTTCAGATAGAATCTTTCTACTAAATCCGTATTGCTTGTTTCTTATGAACTTTGTTATTCCTTCTTTCCTGATCCCTTAGAATATTATTTTTGTATCTGTTATTGATGTCACCTTAATAAGCCTCAGTTGCCTGTCCTTTTCTCATATATTCTTTGCTAGGACAGTGTGCAACAATAAACAAGGATGCCACGGCCTTGGAAAGGTTTCATTGATTTATTCGAATGGTACCTAAGAAGTCTACCTTAAAATGGAGCTCCAGTTCGGACCAGTGCCAATTATTCCCAAGTTTTACTGTTTTTTCCTCTCATGTTGGACACAACACACAAATTACAACCTCACAAAGCACCTTTGCACATGTGGGCTTCACCAGTTTCAGTTGGTTCATTATTCTGTGAGACACTGCAGCTACTAAAGTAGTTACTGTAGATGTGTGAAAGGCCTCGGGTTCTGTAAATAATGTTGCTGTACCTGCAAAGGAGGCAAACAGTCATCATCCACTTCATTCAGAACTGGCACTGGCAGGTTCTCCAGGCCGCAGCACAGATCAGAAGCCATGACAGGGTTTAACCCCCAGAGCCCGGGGATTACTGGCAGCGGTCACTGCACTCAGTGGTACAGACTGGGCACAGGGGGTAAAGCTGGGCTCCCGCTCCTGCTCTTCACTCATGTCCTCAGAAACTCTCCGCAACTCCCGGCCTCCGTGTTTCCATCTTCTGCACACACTCTGGTTACAATGTTACCCCGCGTCAAACCCCACCCTCCTTTCACGCTGCAAGCCCATTGGTGACGGATTGTGTCACTCATTCCATTTTCCTATCGCGTGCTCGAATCTCCTGTCCGTCAGGCAAAGGAGCGGGATCTTCCTTTAAAGGGACAGCACCAGAATTTGCTGAATTTGCAACATAAGAGAGAGAGACACACACATTTATATAGCGCCTTTCCAGACCACAGGTGACCCACTGCGTTTTACAGTAAATGAAGTAATTTTTGAAGTCTAGCCACTATTGTAACGTGGGGAACATAACAGCAAATTTGTACACAGCAAGCTCCTAAAAACGTGATCATTCGTTCGGTGATGTTGGTCAGAGGGATGAATATTGGCCAGGACAGGGGGAGAATTCCCTTGTTTCGCTTCTAATTAATGCATGGGATCCATCACATCCAACTCGGAGTGCAGGAGCTGGTTTAATGTCTTTTAATTCCAAAAGCCAGTATCTCCAACAGTGCAGCACTCCCTCAGTGCCTCCCAGGGGTGCCTGCCACGATGGTTGTACGTGAGGAGTTGAACCCACAACTTTCAGGCTCAAAGATGAAAGTGCTACTCAGTAAACCACAGCTGATTTCTTTGAGTGCTTTGTATGTGGCATCAGTCACAATGAAGCAAGTTGAGAGGGAAATCTTTGTGCCATACACACTTTGCTTATCTAATTGTTATGAAGAAGTGCTGAGTATCCTTACCCTGGCAGACAGTCAGAGGCAGCAAAACCATTTTCCTTATCTACTGCCAGATCACCTGGGAATTGAACACTCTGTTAAAAGATTATGCCCCTTTATTTTTGAAAATATGATTTTTTTCAACTTTCTGGAACTTTTGCAATTTGAACTGAGACAGAGCAAACTGCTTAAAAATGCAAGGCCACATTCCAAGGTGAAAGTGACAAACCAGCAAATCAACCCCAGGAGAGTGTGAAGAGAGAGGCATTTCCCATAACCAGACACCCATTGAAACTGTCTAAGGAAGAGACATTAAAAATGCAAAGCCTGGGTATTGAAACAATGGCTGCCACAGGCAGACCCAGCCAAAACCTCTTGGAAATACACAATGGGTGAAGTATTTCAAGGCAAGGCTGCCAGCCACTACAGAGAGATTGCAAGTGATACAGGCAACATCCAGAAAATCTTCAACAGAGGAAACACACTCTACCTTTCTTTTGGAATAAGCGTATTGACCAGTTTGAGAAGCCAACTCTACCAGAACATACCAGCAAACCGAGATCTTGTAATAATTGCAACACCTTCTATACCTGGCCACCTCCAAGAAACCAGCTAAACTAAATTGGCCGCAACATTTAAAATCTATACCTCAAGGACAATCAAAGGACACTTAATTGTATATTCTTTTACCTTTATTAATTGGACTCTAACTCCCCTTATTTCTGATACCTGTGTGTAAGTGTCAGCCCTGATGACTGCATGAGGGCTTAAAGCTTGACGTTGCGTTTTTATTATTTTTCTCAGGTTTAGGAGTTAATTAAATTGCTCTCTGACAAGGTGTTTGATTGGCTCCTTATTGCTCACAACTTAAACAGTTAAATACATTTTGATTTGGAAAAGGCGTATCCTCATATAAAAGAAACTTAAACATTTGTTGTGACCAGCTGAGGAGGTTGAATAGAGGGGAGCCAGCTCAGCCCTTCTTACCTGGTTGCAACACACACTGTTAGTTATGAGATTGCTCCCACCATATTTTCCAGACAGTTGCATAGCATGGAGGATGCCAAACAGATCCATCCTTTTATGTTACGCATGCAAGAGTCCTTTTTCAGAAGCTCACAGAGGCCCACAGATCAATGTTTGAGCATATTCAAATACTGTTGTCTCATTAAATACATTAAGCATTAAATACAAGCAGTTTGGGGAAGTAACAGAGGGTGACTAGTGCCCATGAATCTGTTGTCTAGTATTGGGTCAATGCCCTTTGCAAAGCAGGGGGCTAATTGGCCAAAATACACAAGGTGGAAAAGCCAAAATAATATCAACATTTTTTCATTGTTATGTTAATTTCTGTAAGAACATTCACTAGACAGCTTGATGCATTACAAATTCATCACAAGCATGTCTTTTAGCGCAGCATGATTGTATTAATAAAAATAATAAACATAATGCATGCACTAGCTTTTTTTTGATTCAAATACTCCATTCACTCAAGAAACCCAGCCAAACTCCTAGCTCCTTTGCCTCAATGTTCTTTCTCAGACTTTCCAACAGCAAATATTATAAACATTAGGAGCAAAATGATCTTTTCAATCAGTTTAAAATGCATGTAGGTTAAGATAGACCCTCTGTTGCACATGACTGTACTATTTTATTCCACCGTCTGATGCTGTTATTAATATTTTCCAGAGGGCATCACATTTCTTTAAAGTTTGTTTTTCACCTTTGGCTATTAACTTCCAGCCTGTATGGATGCTAATGTAAAAATTGCAGTTTCTTCACAAATGCCTTCTGATCAACTGCATCTGTTTCAAGTCACTAACTTGCCCCTCTCTCTAAAATTTTGCCCATTCAATATTCAGGCAAATTTCTGCAATAATTGTTGTCTAGAGACAATGTAGAAAAATAGTTTTCCTTTAACTGGGGTGTATTTTTTTATATATCACAGGAATAGCAGATGTGTCAGATTCAGATTCTATGACCAGCAAGAATCACTGGGCTGGAACAAATCCCTTTTGGCCAATTGCAGATTTCACAAAAGAGTAACAGGAAAAATGGTGATATGGATTTTATATTTTGAAGAACATTTTCATGCTATTTTTAAGCTTTTACTACCTGTGAAATGCCAGCGACCTTTAAAAGAAAATGTTTCCAAGCCAAATGTGCTTAATATTTTAAAACTCCATGTAGTTTGGATAAAGGAAAATAAACTTAAAATCTACCACCCATATGCAAGGAAAAGTTGAATTTGTGAGACCATTTTTTTAGGCAAAAAGTTATGGGGTCAACTTTGACATGGGTAATGTTTTTGAGGGGCTTCCTTTCAATTAAACTCGCCTGGCACAACTAACGCTCTCAAAATAATTCAAAAGCTAATGGAGAAAGTAGTGCCCACAACGGCCATTTATTGTCTCTCTCTCTCCCTCTGTTTTTATTTGTGAGCCACCCCACCACCGTCACACTCGGTAGAGGAAGTGGCAGCATCGGCTGGGCTTACGGTTTCAATGCTGCTCTCGGGGGGCAGAAATTTGCCTGAACGTTGAATGTGCGAAGTTTTAGAGAGAGAGGAGCAAGGGAAGAAGCCAAGGAAAGGGAAGAGCCATGCGTTGGAAAATGTCACACTCACAGCTCCCAGCCTTCGACCTAGGCCTTGGTGCAGGGGGACTGCACTGAGTCAACAATCACAAGGGCCCGCCCGGGAGGAAAACAAACAGTAAAAACTGGGAAATAAGAATACTGGTCCAAACTGTTTTTTCCTCCTAGGTGATTGGCAAGCCCTTAGCCTCCCCTCACCTCCCAGGAAGGCTGAAGGCGATGATTGAGCGTACAAAGCCCGGTTCACATATTTAATGTTTGCTGTGGAAATTGGCCCCTGCACCCTGTTTCCTTGTGTACTGTTTATTTCTCTCCTTCAAGCTCTCAGTTTCTCCCCCCACAAAATCAAATTTGATCAACACTCTTCCTGCTTTAATTGACAAATAGAAGTGAGAGAAAATACAGTAGGTGTAACATATTTTTTTAATGAATTGAGGTTTTTGATGATTGTAGAAATTATACTTTGGTTCTGAAATCTTGGGGCTTCGATCCTGGAAAAACTTATTTGCCTTTTACAGGAGGTTTGTGAAAAACTATGGGCGGAATCATCCCAGATTTGCCGGCATGAAAAAAAAAGTTTCACCCGCAGGCCACAATGGCGGGTTTTCACACTGTATTGTTCCCTTCCTAACGCGTCCCGCCTCGTTAATAATGCATTCACGGGAAACACGCCGGATCGCGGGCGGGTGGGCGGGCTCGGATTTGTTTGCCACACCGTGACCTCAGTGCTTCCTCACTCCAGGCACCATATTTAAAGTGCACCAGATCGCAGCCTACTTCACGTTTACAGACCAGGACTGCTCCAGGTGACAAATAGTCCCGAAAGCAAAGAAGACAGCAGCCCCCAAATTTAGTGATGCCTCTCTGGGGCGCCTGCTGGATGCGGTGGAAGGCCACCGCGATGTCCTCTACCACAGCTCTGGCCGCAGGAGGTCCACCAGAGTCGCCAATCCAGCCTGGGAGGCCATGGCAGTGATGGTCAGCGCCAACACAGCACAGAGGAGCTCAGCCTTCATGCACAGGAAGAGGATGAATGATCTCATCCATTCTGCCAAGGTAAGTCAACCACATTATCCCTCTCAACTCACACTCTCAAACCCATCACACATCCACAGGGATCTCACACCTCAAAGGACAACACCACTAACTCTCACACACACCCTCACATCTCCATCAGGCTCATATCCTCTTGAGTTTACGTCTTCATCCCGTCCATGGCTCCGCTCACCACACAAACATTCCACACAGTGCCATTCATCCTGCTCACACTCCCTCCATCTGTTTTCATGCAGGAGAAGCTGTCTCACATCAGCAGGGAGAGGTCCCAGACTGGGAAGGGGGTGGTCCACATTAGGCCGCTTAGACCCTTTGAGGAGTGTGCCATCGTGCTGGCTGGTGAGGACATGGAATGTCGGTGGCGATGGTGAGGTCAGTAGCAAACACCCACGTGAGATTCCTGCACCACATCATCCCTCAAATCAACTGGGAGTGCTCTCTCTCTCATGCTTTTGACTCTGCTGCTGTGCACTAATTATCTCTACTTTGGTTCACAGGGAGCTCTGCCTATCGACTGACGCCCTCATCCAACCAATCCCTCAACTCCACTCGCATCCTCACCTCTAGCCAAGCCTCCATTGAAGAGCTGGAAATAAGCAGCCTGGAAGATCCATCACAGCGCTTACCCACACCCTCCACCAGCACACAGTCACACACCTTGGTGGGATCTAGATCTAGAGCAAGCTTGGGTTCACAATCTGGTGGTCACTGCACAGACACGTATCTGCAGCAGGAGGAGGCAGGTTCAGCCGAGCTCCCCAGCTCTCAGAGGACTGTTGAGGAAGAGGCACCTGTGATGTCCGGGTCAGATGACGAGCCTCTGGACTCGGCCTTCCAACTCTTTGTGGAGAGTCAGCAGAAGGCAGGGAAACATAACGCAGAGCTGTTGGAAGCCCTCAACAGAGTGGTACTCGAGTTGGAGGAGTGCATTTGCCTGCCCTCTGATCAAGTGGTGCCCACATGTGCGCGCATTGAGGTCTCCATGGGAAGGATGGCAGATGCCATGGAGACCCTGGTCAAGCAGAACATGGAGATGTGCGCAGACCTTCACTCCATCGTGATAGCCATGGGCTAGTTCCTACAGTGGAAACATGAGAGGGAAATGGGGCACCTTGACGTACCTCCAGGTGCTCTTTACCCTCAAGGAGTCAGGCTTGGGGCCCTCTGACACCCAAAGGGTGGAGGATTGGCAGCTGGACACTTCTGGCTTATCCACTCTGGAATCTCAGAGACTATCCACTCCCTCCAAGTTCCCTTTGCCTGTGAACCCCTCAACCTCGTCCTGTGTCACCACAGAGGGAGCAGCCGGCCCACAGGAGGACAGGCAAAGCAAGCCGGAGCCCTCGAGGCCTCGGGTCTCCAGAGGCCAAAGTCATAAGAAGCAACAGGGCCAACCATTGCACAGGCTGTGTCTACCCCTGTTGGGGATGTCAGGGCAGCACCTAGAAGAAGTGGTAACATAAGAACATAAGAAATAGGAGCAGGAGCAGGCCATTCAGCCCCTCAAGCCTGCCCCGCCATTCAATAAGATCATGGCAAAGTTAAGAAATTCTGATTACAAATGGTTGCACGGGTGAATACATTTTGTCACTTTACAATCTGAAAATATATTCACTTTTACCGAGTAATGTGTAATGGTGTCTTTCAGCTTCATTTACAGGCTTCACAAGCCCTCACCCTGCCTACCCCCCCACTAGCAGTTCAGCTGCACACAGCCGGCCCACGAGTGATTCTGGAGGGAGATGTGTGTGTGCGGCACGGCCTTTTGGGGCCTCATGCAAGCACTCTCCCATGTACATAGAGCCTTCATCCATCACACTCATCTCAATGTCCTGAGCATTTTCAGTGCTGCCTGCTGGGGTTCGCTTTCAGTTGTCCATCTGAGCTGACCCGCATCTCCACCCACCCACTGATCACACTACTATGCAGCACCTGTGCCCATCCAACACAAGGCTTCACCCTCTTTTGATTTTGACAACAATGGTCGTGGTCAAGTATATTGTCAGCTCCCCCATCCTTTCCCCTCCCCCAGTCACCCATGTCCTTTCCCCCATCACTGCCAAACCCCCTGGCATCACCTTGCACCTCCCCACCCTCACCAACCAACCAGAACCCTTGTTGATTCAGGGTGTCCAGGTGAATGTGCACGTTCCCTTCCTTTCTGAGAATCCCACCCCCATCCATATTGACCTCCCTGACCTCCTCCTTCCCACCCCCAGGGTCCATGTCTGCCTCTGAGTCCCCACCAACCACCCTCGCCGTCCCTTCTACCAGTGCTGATGACCCTCCCCTCCCACCCTATCAGCTCCCTCTGCCCCTTCGCACACTCACCATTCCCTCCTACCACGTTCGCCCTCAGTTCACTCCCCAGGAGGCAGTCATTGACTCCACAGATGCCTCCGTTGCACGTTGACCTGGACATCCCCCTGCCCTTACTCCCTCTTCCACCCTTACTCACTCCTCCACCCTTACTCCCTCCCCCCGGACACTTTCCCCATTCCAAACTCCCTCCTCCCCCAGGACACCTTGTCACCTCCGAACTCCCTCCTCCCGCCAGACACCTTCCCCCCTCCAAATTCCCTCCCTTACACCTTCCTCCTCCCTTATACCTACTTCCCCACTTGCTGTCTTCTTCCCCATTAGACCTTCCTCCACCCACCCCCGCCAACCTCACCCGCGCTCTGACACCTTCATCTTTTAATACATGCAGACATATTTTCATCAGTCTATTTTTAGGTCAAAATGACAATTCTCAGTTATTGTTTCAGGTTAAATTTAAAAAACAAACAAATACTAAAACATGGCGATCTTTAGTGTACGGTGACTTAGCAATAGCAGACGTTATGGATACCATCTTGCCAAACTGGGTATTACAGATGGATTAAATAATTCGACCTCTGTCACAATTTCTCTGTTTCAGTTTAACAAAGCAGCAGGCAAGAATTTATAAAAAATAGAAGGCGTCGTATTCCACTCAAAATGTTAACTCTGTTTCCTCTCTCCACAGATGCTGCCAGATCTGCTGAGTCTTGCCAGCACTTTCCGTTTTTATTTCAGATTTCCTACATCGGCGTGTTTTGCGTTTGTTCCAGTACATAAGAGTGTTTGACTGCTTTGTATCATCACATTCACTTTTTCCCCACTTTGGGGAACAATCAGATGAATTAGCAGGCTGACCATCATTGTGTTTGAAGAACATCGTGAACCTTTTACCTTGGGACGACAAGCCCTGCAGTGCAGACTTCCAGCTCTGAGGCAAGGGTGTTACCTGCTGAACCACAGGAATGTTGTTTAGTCTTCTTTCACAGGATGATACTTAGACATTCCAAGTTTTACCAGGAACTATCTGGAGGAGCTTTAATAAGTTCCTGTGTCTTCCAAGTGAGAAAAAGCTTTAGAGGATTAACAGTTTATTTCTATCCTGTCTGTACAGCAGCGCTTTGCAAACTATTTTACAATGTCACTCCATTTTAATACTTGAAAATTAATGTGACCCCAGGCATCAGCAAAAACAAAACAGCAATTGAGCAACGCAGTAATATTCAGTATATAATTATTAAAGTTTGCATATTATGGATCAACATATAATAAAATACCATGTAAATATGAAAATCTGTTTTTAAAGTACTTTGTAATAATGTTATTATCTTATGTACTTGTGTGGGTTTTAACCAAGTTCTCCATATTCCCCAATGGTGAAAAACTCAGTAAAGCCCCTCTACCCCCGACACACACAGAGTAATCAAACTCTCTCTCCCCGACACACACACAGCAATCAGCCCCTCTCCCCACCAACACACACACACAGTAATCAGCCCCTCTCCCCATCAATACACACAGTAATCAGCCCCTCTCCCCCGACACACACAGTAATCATTCCCTCTCACCCCCGACATGCACACAGTAATCAGCCCCTCTCCCTCCACCCAAACACACAGTAATCAGCCCCTCTCTTCCCCGACACACACACAGTAATCAGCCCCTCTCCCCACCAACACACACAGTAATCAGCCCCTCTCCCCACCAACACACACACACAGTAATCAGCCCCTCTTCCCACCAACACACACACACAGTAATCAGCCCCAACCCCACCAACACACACACAGTAATCAGCCTCTCTCCCCCCGACACACACAGTAATCAGCCCCTCTCCCCACTACACGCACACAATAATCAGCCCCCCTCCCCCCGACACGCACACAATAATCAGACCCTCTCCTCACCACACACAGTAATCAACCCCTGCCCCCTCTCCCCACTACACACACATTAATGAGCCCTCTCCCCTTCCCTGCACACAGTAAGCAGAGCCCCTCCCTCCGCACACAGTAAGCAGACCCTCTCCCTCCGCTCTCAGTAAGCAGACCCTCTCCCCTGCACACAGTATGCAGACCCTCTCCCCCCATGTACAGTAAGCAGACCCTCTCCCCCTGCACACAGTAAGCAGACCCTCTCCCCCACACACAGTAATCAGACCCTCTCCCCTGCACACAGTAAGCAGACCCTCTCCCCCCATACACAGTAAGCAGAACCTCTCCCCTGCACACAGTAAGCAGACCCTCTCCCCCCACACACAGTAATCAGACCCTCTCCCCTGCACATAGTAAGCAGACCCTCTCCCCCCACACACAGTAGGCAGACCCTCTCCCCTGCACACAGTAAGCAGACCCTCTCCCCCCACACACAGTAAGCAGACCCTCTCTCCCTGAACACAGTAAGCAGCCCCTCTCCCCCCGCACACAGCAAGCCGACCCTCTCCCCCCACGCACAGTAAGCAGACCCTCTCCCCCCCACCCCATATACAGTAAGCAGACCCTCTCCCCCCTGGCACACACACAGTAATTAGCCCCTCTCCCTACCAACACACACACAGAGTAATCAGCCCCTCTCTCCACCCACATACACAGTATGCAGACCCTCTCCCCCCCGCACACAGTAAGCAGACCCTGTCCTCTCTCCCCACTACACACACATTAATGAGCCCTCTCCCCTTCCCTGCACATAGTAAGCAGATCCTCTCCCCCAGCGCATAGTAAGCAGACCATCTCCCCACCAACACACACAGAGTAATCAGACCCTCTCTCCCCCGACATATACAGTAAGCAGACCCTCTCCCCTCACGCACAGCAATCAGCCCCTCTCCCACCGACACACACACACATAGAGTAATCAGCCCCTCTCTCCCCCGAATTATACAGTAAGCAGACCCTCTCCCCTGCACACAGTAAGCAGACCCTCTCCCCCCATACACAGTAAGCAGACCCTCTCCCCCCATACACAGTAAGCAGACCCTCTCTCCCTGAACACAGTAAGCAGCCCCTCTCCCCCCTCCCACAGCAAGCCGACCCTCTCCCCCCACGCACAGTAAGCAGACCCTCTCCCCCCAACCCCATACACAGTAAGCAGACCCTCTCCCCCCTGACACACACACACAGTAATCAGCCCCTCTCCCTACCAACACACACACAGAGTAATCAGACCCTCTCTCTCTCCACCCACGTACACATTATGCAGACCCTCTCCCCCCCGCACACAGTAAGCAGACCCTGTCCTCTCTCCCCACTACACACACATTAATGAGCCCTCTCCCCTTCCCTGCACATAGTAAGCAGATCCTCTCCCCCAGCGCATAGTAAGCAGACCATCTCCCCACCAACACACACAGAGTAATCAGACCCTCTCTCCTCCGACATATACAGTAAGCAGACCCTCTCCCCTCACGCACAGCAGTCAGCCCCTCTCCCCCCGACACACACACACACAGAGTAATCAGCCCCTCTCTCCCCCGAATTATACAGTAAGCAGACCCACTCCCCTCGCACACAGTAAGCAGACCCTCGCCCCCCATATACAGTAAACAGACCCTCTCCCCCGCACACGGTAAGCAGACCCTCTCCCCCCATGCACAGTAAGCAGACCCTCTCCCCTCTCCCCACCACACACATACACTAATGAGCCCCTCTCCCCTTCCCCACACATGCTATAATCAGCCACTCTCTTCTCCCCTCTTTCTACCATAACACACAATAATCGGCCACTCTTCCACCACCACCCTCCTCTCCCCTGCCACCAAACCCCCAATCCCTCCTTACCTGCACTTTTAGTCTGGTTGTTGATGTCTGTGAAGCAGAGTTGCCAGTCTGGAGTAAGGAACCTGTACAACAGGAGTAGAAACACAGTAAAGTTTGAAATCACCACTCACCTTCCTGGCTCAGCCACATGACCTTGCGGTTTTTCCAACCCTCAGTCAGTGGGTTACATTTGTTTGCCTCTACCTGCACCAAGTGGACACATAAGCACCCCGGGCCTGCTCGGCACTTTCTGATAAAAGCATTTTCTGAGGTTAAAAGGGTGCTTTGGGTTCACCGTCCGCCCCTTGCTGTTTGGTGACAAGCAGTCTGTGAGTCTAGGGCTATCGATCCCGCCGGATTCTCCTCTCCACTGATGCCATTGCTGCCTTAGAGGAGGGGGGAGCTCGCGGCCCCAAACATGACCTCTGCAACGTCATCAGGGGTCACGACCCACAGTTTGGGAGTCCCTATGTTAAAGGGGTATGATTGTGCAAAAATCTCCCATTGCTGAAAGGCAACCGAAGAAATCCAGGTGACCCTACAGCTCAGACGGACATTTTCAAGTTAGTTATTTTACAATCACAATTTATTGTCTACATTTCATTAATTCCCTAACTCTGGTTTCAGTAGTCCGGAGAACAAGACTGTTTTAATAATGGAACATTATCTGAGTAAAATGCTGGATGTATTTCAAATTAGTTACAAAGATATTAATGATTATAACAAAACTATATAAATAATTGATGTATAAATAATTACATATAACCATATATTGAGTGGGTTTGAGAAAGTATCAGTGTCGTAGCAATTGTCACATGTATAATACGATGCAGAATAGAGAGAGCTACAGAACTACACAATGATTTAACTTATTCAGTTTACCAAAAAATGGCTCCCCTGCAATTTGAATAATTTAAATGAAATTTGAAATAAGAAATTTAATTGCCAGGTTATTAAATTCCACCTTTAACAAATTTCAGATCCTCAGCTCTGCTTAACTAACACCTTCCAACTAAGGTCATTACGTTTGTTGCCATAGTAACAGTAGAGCTCTTGATGCATATTATGATTATGAATACCCAGCACTTATTGCCCAGACATTTATCATAAATTAAAAAAAAAATTAAGATCTTTACAATCTACTGATGTTTTTGTCTTGAAGCTTTGGAAATCTTAAATAGCTTTCAGTGTTATGCAACTGACTGTGAATTAAAACTATGCGAAACCCTTCAAAATGTACACACGAGGGAAAGAAACAAGACGCCCCAGTCTTCACGGATTTTGCCTCAAGGGTTTCTTGTTTTAGCAAATGTTGCTATACAGCAATAAAACTCATAACCAAAACCATCAAACAAAATGGGGGAATAGTTCCAAATTAATACTAACTGCGGAGAATCTCAACTCTGCCAATATTCGTTGTGAACCATTCTCCAGCCGCTGAAATCAATTCATGGAAATTTTCCGACATCTATATACTCAGGGCCATTTTATATTAAGATAAGGTTCAAATATTTGCTCTGTTAAAAAAAAACCTGGTTTACGGGTTATCTTGCTTCTGAGCGATGGGCCTGAATGTATCTAGTTCAATAAGATGAGAGCTTATTATTCGATGTGTTAGCCTGCATATTCGGACTGGAGTGGACTTCTGGCAGAGCAAGGCTTCTGTCCATCGTAGAGATGCAACTTTGACCCCTGCCAAATTTCCAGCCAGGGGCTATTAAGCAGTATCCACGGCCTCTGCCTTGGAGTCTGCGGCAACAAGAGGAGGCAGGGGACCTCCAAGATGACTGAAAATTGTTTGATAATTTTTAGTGTTGTGCCTTCCTCCTGGGCCTGTGCAAGGCCATGATCTGTGAACAATTGCAATGGCCTCTTTCTTGACAATCCTCTTAGGCCCCTGCCCTCCACTGACCTTTGAACTCAGGACACCCAAAAGAGAAATTGGCAGAAACTGTGATTGAGGCCCCAGTTACGACATTTAAGTATTCTCGTTATGGGTTTGTCCACTAATGGAAGGACGTACTTTACACCATAGACCTGTCCTCTGGGAAACTGGGGATAGGAAGTGATGGAGTTGTGGTTGAGTGCATCTTTAAGCACTTTTATGCCCCTGTAAGTCCCAGGTTTTTCCAAAGGCAGGAGGCCAGAAAGTCAAGGCTGTTCTGCTTATAATGTGCACGATAATAACAATGACATAATATATTACATATATGTATTATAATGTATGTAGAATCTTTAACATTGTAAAGCATAATCATCTCAAGGTGCTTCACAGGAGCATTATTAAGCAAATTTGACACTGAGCCACATGAGGAGGCACTAGGATAAGTTGCCAAAAGCTTTGGTCAAAGAGCTGGTTTTAAGGGGAGTCTTGAAGGTGGGAGAGGTAGAGAGCTTTAAGATGTGAATTCCAGAACCTAGGGCCTAACTCCATCTGGACTTGCCTGATAATTGTTTTAACTTTTTCTGGCATGTAATAATGAGTTGCATTTTCTCCAACATCTGGTTACAGTACAGAAAAAACTAATACCATCTTAACAGGTGTGCCACGGTAAGATTCCCCTCTCATTCTTTCCTTACAGGACCCTCTGCACTATCAATCATTCCCTCCCCCACCTCCCTGGTTGACCATAGATCAGCAGAAGAGACTGTGTTGCAGATCTCCTTTCTGCTTTCCTCAAAAGATATTATTGCCCTCACAAATATATGTCCCTTTTAGCCATACATGTTTCTTCCAGCCACCATGCACATTATGGCCAGATGGCTCACATATTGTGAGAGTTGAAATGAAAGAACTTTTAAGAAGGAAGAGCAGGATAGGCTACATAGCCCTTTGACCTGCCCCACCATTCATCAACATTCTGCCTGGTCTTCTATTTTAACTTCACTTCCCTGCCCTATCTCTTGATTCACTTAGTGGCCAAAATCTATTGATCTCGGTCTTTAATATACTCAACGACCGAGTGTCCACAGCTCTCTGGGGTAGAGAATTCCAAAGATTCTCAACCCTTTGAGTGAAGAAATATCTCCCCATCTCAGTCCTAAATGGCTGAACCTCTTATCCTGAGGCTATGACCCCGAGTTCAAGTCACTCCATCCAAGGGAAACAGCCTCTCAGTATTTATACTGTCAAACCTTCTAAGAATTTTGTACATTTGAATAAAATAATTTCTCATTCTTCTAAACTCCAGAGAATATAGGACAATTCTACTCAAACTTTCATCCTAGGATACCCGAGAATCAGCCTTGAAAATGCAGAGGGTCCTGCAAGGCTTGTGAACGGATGAACCTTCGTTGCACCCTGTCTAAGGGAAGTATAATCCTTCCTTAAGTAAGGAGACCAAAACTGTACACAGTGCTCCAGGTGTAGTCTTACCAAAGCACTGTATAATTAGAGCAAGTTATTGTAGCTCTTATATTCCAGCCCCCACACAATGAAGGCAAACATACCATTTGCCTTCCTATTGCTGTACTGTACCTCCATGTTAACTTTCTGTAATTTGTGTACAAGAACACCAAATCCCTCTGATTACCAATATTTACTAGTCTCTCATATTTTAAAGATATTCTGTTTTTTTATTTTTATTTGCCAAAATTTCCCCAGCAGGTGGAGAGGTGATGAGGAAGGACAAGGAAAGATCTAACTGGAGGGCCAACACACATCAAAGGCCCAGCATTTAAAAAAAGATGAGTTATGTGTACCAGCAATTGCTGAATGTATTAGGTTCCTCGCCAGGGAGCACATGTTGAATAGAATGGTAAAGTCCACTACCCACTTGTGCTGGGTTCTTATGCATGGTGTCAACACTTTGCAATCAACCATGGACCATGTAGTTACCATGAGGGTCGCTACAGCTGATTTCTCTCCCCTTTGTGAGACTCTGTGTCAGCAGTCTTAATATTGCAGGAATGGAATCATGCGGGCTCTGGGTTCCACCATCTTCTCTGCCTTGGACAAACGGATAGGAGATAAAACCTGGATCGCAGATCTCCTCCTGGCAGAGCCTTAAGAATATTAAACTTCAGTCCAGTTGCTGGGGCAGCTGTGTAATGAGAATGGGAAGTGGTCATCTCTCATGAAGACCACATTTGGTATCCTTGCAGCCTTCTGGCTGGTGCCAGAGGATCGGCTGGACCACACTGCTCTGACATATGCTGAGATCCTGGAACTCACTGTCCACAAGCATCTCATGAATGTTCGAATGAGCTGCAGCAACCTCCCACCTGCCAGATGAAGTGCTCCTGTCAAGCTGCTATTGAAAAGCTCCGGCTGAAGACAACAGTGGGGCCTTGCCCCACTCCTTCACCATCTTCCATGTCTTGTCTCCTCATCTTCATCATGTTGAAGGCCCTCCTCCAGTGGTGGCTCCATGTGTTGTCTTCATTGCAGTGCTAAGCTACGTAGCCCAGAGGCACCAGAATCATACTGGACCCTCTCTTTGGGCTACTCTTTAAGAAACCATCAGATGTGTCCAGGCACCTGAATTGTTGTTTGCGGGCTCCAATGATCTCAGTGAAGGTTCCAATTAACCCCTGGATCTAAATGTAACAGAGTAATGCTGCTGAGTATGGCTTCCTAAGAGGTGTCATAATCCAGGTGCACAGGGAATAGTCCTGGGGAAGGAAACCTATTTGCAAAGCACCACTTCTGGCAATTTCCTCTGACAGTCAATGATGCAGTCCGAGACGTGTTTGTTATCTATCAGGGGACAGCTGGGGTAGAATGGATGGCTGATAGACTTTAATAACATCATGGCAGCTGCTAAGAAGGTGGGTACAAACTTGCATGATGTAAGGTTGGTCACATTCAGTGCACATTAACAGGGATGAACTTGTTGCAATTCAAGCAGGCAGCCTTGTGTGTCAGAGCCTGCAGGGTGATGTGGTTGTAATCAATGATGCCCTGGACTATGCTGCGGCTTCTAATTAGCCATGGCAAAAGCATTGAACATTTTCGCTAGCAATCAAGACATCAGCCACTCATTTAGTACAAATACGGACTGCAGATTTGACTGATGTTGCTGATGGCCCCTGTGATAGCCTGGAAGGAACTGGAGACAAGGAAGGCTAGGGCTTAAGTGGCATTGACTGCAGAACGCAGTGCTGTGCTAATGGTAACTGTAGGCCTTCTTGCAGGATGTGACAGATCTGTCAGTGCTTCCCTGGAGATTCAATTCTATATTGTGCCATTGTGCAATGTATTTGTCTTTCTGTATATTTTCAATTACTTCTTCATTCGTCACCCTAATACAAAATTGTTTGTATTTTTCATAATTCATTGAAATCAATCATTAAAAAATATTCAATAATTGTCAGGATTCTGCAAAGGTAAATTTATAATTGAAATTTGAACAGATTCAACATCAAGTGAGATGAATTTAATAGTATCAACAAAACCGAAAAGCTTGGCCAAAGAGGTAGATCTTAGGGAGTGTTGTAAAAGAAGAAAAAGAGTACTGGTCATTACAGTCATTGAGTATGTTCAGGACTGAGATTGATAGATTTCTACATCGTAAAAACATCAAGGGATACGGGGATAGAGCAGGAAAATGGTGTTGAAATAGAAGATCAGTCATGATCTCATTGAATGGCAGAGCGGGCTCGAAGGGCTAACAGTAGCTATGCTGTTAGACAGAGAATAAATCAGGAAATAATGAGGACATGTAAAAAAGGCAGTATATTAATCATGGGTGACTTTAATCTCCATGTAGATTGGGAAAATCAAATTAGCAGAGGTAGCCACAAGCAAGAATTCACAGAGTGTATTCAGGACAGTTTCTTAGAACAATATGTTGTGGATCCAACCAAGGATCAGGCTCTTTTGGATCTGGTAATGTGGAATGAGGCAGGTTTAATAAGTGATTTCAGAGTAAAAGATTTGCAACATGGTGGAATTTAGCATTCAGTTTGAGAGTGAATAACTCAGTTCGGAAACATCTGTGCTAAACTTAAATAAGGGTAATTACAAAGGAATGAGGGCAGAGTTGGCTGGAGTGGACTGGGAAAGGAGCTTAGTAGAAAAGATGGTTGATGAACAATGGCAGACATCTAAGAAAATATTTCATGACTCTCAACAAAGATATATCCCAGTGAGGAAGAAGGATTGTAGGAAGGGGATAAACCAATAATGGTTAACCAAGGAAGTTAAGGATAGTATCAAAGTGAAACAAAAACATACAATGTGCCAAAGATTAGTGGTAAGCCAGAGGATTGGGAAAGTTTTAAAAACCAACAGAAGATGACCAAATAAAAAATAAAGAGGGAGAAAATAAACTTTGAGGGTAAATCAGCAAGTAATATAAAAATGGACAGTAAGAGCTTCTTTAAATATATAAAAAGAAAGAGAGAGGCCAAAGTCAATATAGACTCCTTAGAGAATGAGGCTGGGGAGATAATAATGGGG
The DNA here is from genome assembly GCF_964194155.1 of Cetorhinus maximus. Lineage (NCBI taxonomy): Eukaryota > Metazoa > Chordata > Chondrichthyes > Lamniformes > Cetorhinidae > Cetorhinus > Cetorhinus maximus. The sequence continues at coordinate 63,989,729 of NC_135884.1, forward strand.
AACCAGGGAATGGCAGAGGAGTTGAATAAATACTTTGCATCAGTCTTCGCGGTAGAAGATACTAATACCATTCCAAAAATACTAAATAACCATGGGGCAAAAGATGGGGAGAAAATAAATACAATAAATATCACTAGAGAAAAAGTACTAGGGAAAGTAATGGGGCTAAAGGCAAGTAAGTTACCTGGACCTGATGGTTGCACCCTAGGATATTAAAGTAAGTAGCTACAGTGATAGTGGATGCACTGGTAGTAATCTTCCAAGAAACCTTAGATTCTGGAAAATTCCCAGAGGATTAGAAAATTGCCAACATAACACCCTCATTCAAAAAGGGAGGGAGACAAGACACAGGTACTATAGGCCAGTTAGCTTAACATCTGTCAAGGGAAAATGTTGGAGTCTATTATAAAAGGATGTAATAGCAGAGCATTTAGAAATGCATAATATAATCAAGCAGAGTCAGCATGGCTTCATGAAGGAGACATCAGGCCTGACAAATTTATTAGAATTCTTTGAGGAGGTGACAAGTAGGATAGATAAAGGGGAACTAGTAGATGTAATATATTTGGATTTACAAAAGGCGTTTGATAAGATACCACACTTAAGGCTACTTAATAGGATAAGAGCCCATGGCATTGGGAGTAGTATATTAGCATGGATAGAGGATTGGCTAACTAATAGAAGACAGAGAGTTGGGATACGAGGGGCATTTTCAGGATGGCAACCTGTAACTAGAAGAGTGCCACAGGGATCAGTGCTGGGGCCACAATTATTTACAATATATATTGATGGCTTGGATGAGGGAAATGAATGTATTATCGCCAACTTTGCGGATGACACAAAAATAGGTGGGAAGGCAAGTGGTGAGAATGACACAAAGAGTCTACAGAGGGATATAGACAGCTTAAGTGTTTGGGCATAAATGTGGCAGGTGGAGTATAAGGTGGGAAAGTGGTTATGCACTTTGGCAGGAAGGATAGAGGAGCTTAATGTTATTTTAATGGAGAAAGACTGAAAAAAGCTACAGCACAGAGGGATTTGGGGGTCCGCGTGCATGAATCCCAAAAAGCTAGTATACAAGTTCACCAGGTTAATAGGTAAGGCAAATGGAATGTTGACCTTTATTTCAAAGGGAATGGAATATAAAAATAGGGAAGTCTTGCTAAAACTATACAAGGCACTAGTTAGACCACACCTAGAATACTGTGAATAGTTTTGGTCCCCTTATCTAAGGAAAGATATACTGACATTGGAGGTAGTCCAGAGAAGGTTCACTAGGTTGATCCTGGGGATGGAGGGATTTTTTTATGAGGAGTGGTTGAGTACGTAGGGGCTATACTCATTGGAGTTTAGAATAATGAGAAGTGACCTTATTGAAACATATAAGATTTTTAGAGGGCTTGACAGGGTAGATGCTGAGAGGTTGTTTCCCCTTGTGGGAGAGTCTATGACCAGAGGGCATAATCTCAGAGTAAGGGGGTCGCCCATTTAAAACAGAGATGAGGAGGAATTTCTTCTCTCAGAGGGTAGTGAATCTGTGGAATTCTTTACCACAGAGGGCTGTAGAGGCTGGGTCATTAAGTATATTCAAGGCTGAAGTAGACAGATTTTTAATCAGTAAGGGAATCAAGGGTTATGGGGAAAAGGCAGGAAAATGGAGTTGAGATCAGATCAGCAGTGATCTCATTGAATGGCACGAGCAGACTCGATAGGCTGAACGGCCTACTTCTGCTCCTACGCCTTATGGTCTTATGGACCTATGGCTCAATGGCCTACTCCTGCTCCTACTTCTTATGTTCTTATGTTGGAATTATAAAGATTACTGACGAAATCTACGAACTATTTATACTTCAGCTTCACTCAGTGTATAAACCTTTCCAAAGTTATTGCTGCATAAGTTTTATCTGACACACTGCTTTCTCTCGACCAACCCAATCTTAAACAGAATTCAGGTCCCGAATTTCTGCATGCGTAGGCAGGGGATCATCAGAACCTTTGAGGAAATGGCACAAATGGTTAATTCTTCCAACAATATCGCTGACGTCCTATCGAAGTTAAGGCAGGAGGTCAGGACAACATGGATGGAAGCCCAGGGCCACAGTCACTAGATTGAAATGCAGGCCTTTTTGGCAGGAGCTTGATAGCTTCTGTAAGGGTAAAGAGAAAAGCAGAGGTGAGAATTTGTTGTCAAGTATCATCCTCCACGTCCTTTTCCCCTCCCTCCACGTCCAACAATGCAGACTAGTTGTAATGTATCCATCATCGTAATATTCCTAAGATTCCAAACAGCTTAGTGGCTTCCTTCAGATAGGGCACATGGGGATTTTATAAGAGTGTGCTACACAATGTTGAGGAGACCATCAAGCTTCAGATTTATTACAGCACATTGAAATACGTGTGTGTTCCCTTGTTCCCCAAACAGTGAGTCTTGCCAACATTCTTGGGAATATTAGCATGAAAGAATGAATAATGCATTCTTGAGGTATCACCCCAAAGATTTTTTTAAAATAAGTATCATCAAAACCAGTGCCATAAAGTACAACAGTGTCCAGAGACTTGTGACTCCAATATTTCTTTGGTTGAATAATGTTATTATTTTAAAATGCCCGTTTCCAGTCAGTGCCAATTGACTGTGAAAGATGTTTTCTTTGAAAAGCTTGGAAGTTCTGATGAAAATTCTTGCTTGCCTTGTTAGACAAGGCACATTATATCGGACAAGGGAGATTCCACAGACTGTTTGGGTTTAGAAGATTACTGCTGCTTCAGTAAGGCTGCCAAGATCTTGCATTGAACACCCTTCAACGCACTTATATACCTAATGCACTAATCAACTGATGTGGTGATAATTGGGAATAATTTCTGCCCATTAGTGTGAACCATCTGTCATTCCATTCCTGCTGCTATTGGGAAGTGTTTACTGTCCTGAGGCTGGTCTGATTTTAACTCTGCGTTCATGAATGGGTTTTGATTGACTTAAGATTTCACCCTCTATATTTGATACACTCAGTAGCTATTACGAGGCACTGGGTTTGCTGAATCCTCTTCGCATCAACCTTAAATGGGAATGCTATACCACAATATCCAAACAACACACAGACTTTGAGGTTCACCTCTTTTTTTAAAACAAGGATGAGGTTGGGATTCTTCAGTCTTTAGAAATCCCGGAAGTCAGTGCTTCCCAAACTTTTTCCCACTGTGACCCCGTTTCGGGGCTTGAAAATTGCTGGGACCCCTCAGAGGGAGCTGTGGGAGTGAAGGTGGTATGTTTAATCTTCAGTGATTTTCAAAAAACTACCTATTTGCTGGCCTTTTCGGAGCAGGAATCAAACCTCATAGATTGGTCAGTTAGGTCATGCAAACCCTGTTTAATAAAAAATGCAAGGATTTAAATAAAATTTTATTGTTGCCTCAGAGGTCACAACCCCAGAATCTCTTCTTGTGACCCCACTGGGCGGGTGGGGGGGGGGGGGGGGGGGGGGGGGGGCGACCTAGAGTTTGGGAAGCCCTGCCGAAAGTGGAGAAATTATATGCATATGGCCAACAGTTTTGTGGTTTCAAATTGTACGTATTAAAGTCTGGCCATTGCGCAGATAGTCATCTCTTATAGCTGTGAAGGACGCTCAGTACATAACTTAAAGAGAGATACAGCTGGAAGCTGGACCATTATGCACTGTTGCTGTTTCAAACTCGGTCCCCATAGCTACATTTCTAAATAGGATGTAAAGAGAGGAGGGGATGCCAGCCAAGAAGCAAAGAATCAGGTGAGCCTGGGCCTATAATTTGGGGCACAAAAAAGGCCTTTTTAATCAAAAGAGTTATTTGCTGATGGTTATTATTTAATGCTCAGGAATGGGAGATGGAAGACGAGCAAACACAAGGAGCTGTCTCATTGACTAATATTCTAGTTTCAAAATGTCACTGGAAATAGGATCAAGCAGGACTCTATCCATGTGCTCCTATGGGAGTAGGGGACAGTGAGTGAGACGGTGATGAGAGATAATGGGGTGAATTTTCTCCCCGTCGTGCGGGCTGGGAGGGAGCAGGTGCGGGCGCGCGCGCAACCCATCGCCATCTGCAATCGGCTCCACGCCGCCATTTTACGTGGGCGGGCCAATTAAGGCCTGCCCAGCGTAACACGCACCCAGAAGCACTGAGCACTCCCTGTGCGGCCGGGGAGGGAGGAGGGAGAGTTGGGGCCTGCACTCTTTTGTGCATGCGTGTGAAAGAGCGCAGAAATCATGCCTCAGGGAGTTTAATGTCACTGTGAGAATCTGAAAAAAAGATTTTAAAAAATTATTCGGACATGTGTGAACTGTGTCCTCTGGTTCTCGATATGTTTATGAGCGGGAACAGTTTCTCCCTATCTACTCTGTCCAGGCCCCTCATGATTTTTAAAACTTCTATCAAGTCTCCTCTTAGCCTTCTCCTCTCCAAGGAAAACAATCCCAACTTCTCCAATCTTTCCTCATAAAAATTTCTCATCCCTGGAACCATTCTCGTAAACCTCTTCTGCACTCTCTCCTATGTGTTCACATCCTTCCTATAGTCTGGCGCCTAGAACTGTACACAGTACTCCAGCTGACCAGTGTCTTATATAAGTTCATCATAACCTCCCTGCTCTTGAACTCCATGCCCCTATTAATGAAGCCTAGAATACTGTATGCTTTATATACAGCTCTCTCCACCTGTCCTGCCACCTTTAATGACTTATGTACATATATACCCAGGTCTCTGCTCCTGCACACCCTTTGAAATATTTATTTTATACTGTCTCTCCATGTTCTTTGTACCAAAGTGTATCACCTCACACTTCTCCGCATTGAACTTCATCTGCTACCTACCTGGCCATTCCACCAACTTGTCTATGTCCTTTTGAAGTTCTACATTGTCCTCCTCACAGTTTACAATTCTCCAAAGTTTTGTGCCATCTGCAAATTTTGAAATTATCCCCTGCACACCAAGATCTAGATCATTTATATATATCAGGAAAAGCAAGGACCCCAAAACCAAACTGGGAAACTCCATCACAAACCTTCTCCCAGCCCAAAAAATACCCATGAACCATTACTCTCTGTTTCCTATCCCTTAGTCAATTTTGTATCCATGTTGCTACTGTCCCTTTTATTCCATAACCTATAATCTACCACACAAGTCTGTTGTGTGGCATTGTATTGAATGCCTTTTGGAAGTCCATATACACTACATCAACAGCCTTGCCCTCATCAACCATCTCTGTCACCTCTTCAAAAAACTCCAGAAAGTTAGGTAAACACGATTTTCCTTTAACAAATCCATCCTCTCCTGAATTAATCCATATTATTCGATGTGACTATTAATTCTATCTTGAGTAATTGTTTCTAGAGGTTTCCCCACCACCAAAGTTAAACTGTAATTGCAGGACAGATCTTTACAACCTTTTTTGAACAAGGGCATGATGTTTGCAATTGTCCAGTCCTCCAGCAGAGAACATTGAAAGATTATTGCCAGTGCCCCTGCAATTTCCACTCTCACTTCAATATTCTTCGATGTACCTCGTCTAGTCCTGGTGCCGTATCAACTTTAAGTACTGACAGCTTATCCAATACCTCCTCCTTATCAATTTTAAACTCCTCTAGTGATTGAGTTTCCTCCTCTGTCACTATGGCTTGTTAAAGACAGGTGCAAATTTAACACCTCAGCCACGCCTCTTGCCTCTATGCGTAAATCCCCTTTTTGATCTCGAAGTGGCCCCATTCCTCCTTTTACCACCATTTTACTATTGAGGTATTTATAGTATACTTTGGGATTTCCTTTTATGTTAGCTCTCAGTCTTTTTTCATAATCCCTCTTTGCTTCTCTTATTTGCTTCTTCACCTCTCCTCTGAACCTTCTGTTTTCAGCTGGGTTCTCAATTGTATTTGCTACCTGACACCTGTCATAAGCACACTTTTTCTTCTTTAACTTAACTTCTATCTCCTTTGTCATCCAGGGAGCTCTGGATTTGTTTGCCCTACCCTTCCCTTTTGAGGGAACATGCCTTGACTATGCCTAAATCATCTCTTTGAAGGTAGCCCATTGCTCAGCTACTGTTTTTCCCGCCAACCTTTGGTACTAGTTTATATGGCCCAGCTCCGTTCTTGCCCCATTGAAGTCCGCTCTCTGCCAGTTGATTATTCTTACTCTGGATTGACCAATGTCATTTTCCACCGTCATCCTAAACCTTATGATACAATGATCACTGTCCCCTCAATGATCCCCCGCTATCACATGATCTACTCGGCCCACCTCATTTCCAAGAACCAGGTCTAGCAGTGCCTCCTTTCTTGTTGGATTGGACAAATAATGTTGTAGAAAATTCTCCTGAACACAATCTAGGAACGCTTGTCCCTCACTGTCCCTTACACTACCACTATCCCAGTCTATATATGGGTAATTAAAGTCCCCCATTATAATTAATTTATGATGTTTACACTTCTTTATAATTCCCTTGCAGATTTGTTCCTCTATATCCTTCCCACTAGCTGGTGGTCTATACATTACACCGAGCAATGTAATTGCACCCTTCTTATTCCTTAGCTCTAGCCAAATCGATTCTGTCCTTGAATTCCCTGATACATTCTCTTTCTCCAGTACTGCAATACTTAATCAAAAACACCACCCCTCCTCCTTTTTTTCCCTTTCCTATCTTTTCTGAATACCGGGCAACCAGGAAGCTTTAACACCCAGATCTGCCCTTCCTTAAGCCAGGCCTCTGTTATCGCCACAACATCATAATTCCACAAGGCAAACTGTGCCTGTAACTCCCCAATTTTATTAACTATACTCCATACATTCACATACATGCAGTGTAACCCTGATTTAGACTTCATCACTTGCTCCCTTACTCTGACTCCATCTATTAACTTACTCTCTATTTTAGTGCTATCTGCCTCTCCCAGCATTTCGGGCACCCTGGTATTACTTTCTAATATTCTCTTCTGGTTCCCACACCCCTGCTGAGTTAGTTTAAAGCCCTCCTAACAGCACTAGCAAAATGACCCGCAAGGAACTCAGTTCTGGCTCTGTTCAGGTGCAACCCGTCCGGCTTGTACAGCTGCCATCTCCCCCAGAGCCAGTCCCAGTGTCCCAGGAATCTAAAGCCCTCCCTCCTGCACCATCTTTGCAGCTATGCATTCATCTGTCTTATCTTCCTATTTCTGTGCTCACTTGCATGTGACACTGGGAGTAATCCGGACATTACTACTTTAGAGGTTCTGTTGCTAATTTTCTACCTAGTTCCCTCAATTCGGATTGCAGGATCACATCTCCCTTCCTACCTATGCCATTAGTACCAATGTGGACCACGACCTCTGGCTGTTTGCTCTGCCCCACAAGAATGTCCTGCAGCTGTTCTGTGACATCATTGACCCTAGCACCAGGGAGGCAACAAACCCTCCCGGAGTTACGTTGACAGCTGCAGAAACGCTTGTCTGCTCCTCTAAATAAAGAATCCCCTATCAGTACTGCCCTTCTGCCCTTCTTCACCCCCTCCTGTACAGCTGGGCCACCCATGCTGCCATCGGCTTGGCACTCCTCCGAGGATCCATCACCCTCACCAATATCCAGAATGGAAAACCGGTTAGTGAGCGGGACCCCTGGGGACTCCCGCACTACCTGCCTGTTTCTCTTGGACTGCCTGGCGGTCACCCATTCTCTATCTGCCTGTTTGTCCCTAACTTGCGGTGTGACCACCTCTCTGAACATGCTATCCACGTAGTTCTCTGCCTCACAGATGCACCTCAGTGACTCCAGCCGCTGCTCAAGCTCTGAAACGTGGAGCTCAAGCTTGTGTAGCCGGTGACACTTCCTGCACATGGGCTTGTCTGGGTCACGAGAAGTGTCCACAGCTCCCCACATACCACAGGACGGGCATTCTGCTTGGCTGAGCTGTCCTGCATGCCTTAACGTTAAACTTTTAAATCACTTTTTTAAGTAAACTTTAGTTACTTTTACTTACTTTAACTTACTTTAACCTTACTCTTGTACTATTAGCTATAAACTGGAGATCAGTGGAAAGTAGAAATTCTTTGCCTTTACTCACAAATCAGCTCCATCTCCTGTGCCTAAAAATTCTTGCTTTCCCTGTGCTTGTTTAGAAATTTACGTTCCTGTACTCACGCCGTTTTCAATCTCCCGATTGTCTCTCCACTCGCACTGTTTTATCCCCTGAACTCTTGCTGTTTTGTCTCCTGGACTCTCCCTGTTTTATCTCCTGGACTCTCCCTTTTTTATCTCCTGGACTCTCCCTTTTTTATCTCCTGGACTCTCCCTGTTTTATCTCCGGAACTCTCGTTGTTCTATCTCCTGGACTTTCCCTGTTTTATCCCCTGAACTCTTGCTGTTTTGTCTCCTGGACTCTCCCTGTTTTATCTCCGGAACTCTCCCTGTTTTATCTCTGGAACTCTCGCTGGTTTATCTCCTGAAATCTCGCTGGTTTATCTCCTGAACTCTCGCTGTTTTATCCCCTGAACTCTCGCTGTTTTATCCAAGTAGAAAATTATTTTAGTTGGCCCTACTTACCAAAAAGTACAGTTCCTACTTTATTCTTAACCTTATGAATAGAATAAACCTTAAACAATTACTAAAACAAAAATAAAAAGGTGAGGTGTGAGGTGTGAAGGTGTTCAGGACTGTTCCGGCAGACCGATCATGTCAGCATATTCCTGCCCCACGGAACTCATTTCTTGCTATCTTGATTCCATTCTCTCTCCCCTTGTCCAGTCCCTTCCCAGCTACATCCGTGATTCCTCTGACACCCTACATTCACACCTTCCTCTCCCTCCCAGAACCATGATAGGGTCCCCCTTGTCCTCACTTATCACCCCACCAGCCTCCGCATTCAAAGGATCATCTTCCGCCATTTCCGCCAACTCCAACATGATGCCACCACCAAACACATCTTCCCTTCACCCCCCCTGGCAGCATTCCACAGGGATCGTTCCCTCCGGGACACCCTGTTCCATTCCTCCATCCTCAACCCCCTCCCACTCCTCCATCCTCAACCCCCTCCCACGGCACATTCCCATGCAACCGCAGAAGGTGCAACACCTGCACCTTTACTTCCCCTCTCCTCACCGTCCAAGGGCCCAAACACTCCTTTCAAGTGAAGCAGCATTTCACTTGCACTTCCCTCAATTTAGGCTACTGCATCCGTTGCTCCCAATGCGGTTTCCTCTACATTGGAGAGACTAAACGCAGACTGGGTGACCGCTTTGCAGAACACCTTCGGTCTGTCCGCAAGTATGATCCAGACCTCCCTGTCGCTTGCCATTTCAACACACCACCCTGCTCTCATGCCTACATGTCCGTCCTTGGCTTGCTGCATTGTTCCATTGAAGCTCAACGCAAACTGGAGGAACAGCACCTCATCTTCCGACTAGGCGCTTTACAGCCTTCCGAACTGAATATTGAGTTCAACAATTTTAGATCATGACCTCTCTCCTCCATCCCCACCCTCTTTCCGATCCCCCCCTTTTCCAATAATTTATATAGATTTTTCTTTTCCCACCTATTTCCATTATTTTTAAATGTATTTCCATCCATTGTTTTATCTCTACCTTTTAGCCTATTTTGATCCCTTCCCTTCACCCCACCCCCACTAGGGCTATCTGTACCTTGCTTGTCCTGCTTTCTACCCTTAATTAGCACATTCCTTAGATAATATCACCACCTTCAACACCTCTTTGTCCTTTTGTCTATGACATCTTTTATCTATCCCCACCTATCACTGGCCCTCTATCCAGCTCTACCCACCCCCTTAAACCAGCTTATATTTCACCTCTTTTCTATTTTTACTTAGTTCTGTTGAAGAGTCATACGGATTTGAAACGTTAACTGTGTTCCTCTCCGCAGATGCTGCCAGACCTGCTGAGTTTTTCCAGGTATTTTTATTTTGGATTTCCAGCATCCGCAGTTTTTTGCTTTTAAACAATTACTAGATATTCACCAGATGCTCACCAAACAGTGAGTTGCTTCTCTAACCGATCAAATTGCTTTTTTCCTGTGATGTCACAATTTATTTTTCTTCACTCTCCTTTCGAACTCAGTGCGGGCTGGTTCCGAGCAGCTGACAGGCGCCTGTCCGACTTCTTTTCCCCAAGGTAAGTGATCAAAGTTGAGTACTAGCCATTCAAATACTTTAACTGGGCAATTACGGCTAGTCATCCAAGTAAAAATTGCTGGGCAGACAGATGCCCTCCTCATAGCAATCGGCTACCCTTGGTGTCCAGAAGAAAATTAAGGTCATGATATTTAAGAAACCAATCAGGAAAAGGTAAAACGTGAACCGTCCAAGAAAAAATGCAGAGCGACAAACAATAAGTGACAAGATAACGAAATATAATGGGCAAGTAATCATTTTGTTTTAATAAGGCACAAGTTCTTACAGTTTCTTAAATTAAAAGCAGAAAATGCTGGACATACTCAGCAGGCTCCTTGCTGAATTACTGGCATTTGAACGATTGCCCTGTCCCTGTAGCATCGGATTGGATGAGAGGCCTGGTTAGGACATTTTGTACTGGACCTGTTAAGGGATGATACATTAAGTAGATATTCAGCCCAGCCTTCATGCAGTTTATTACTGTTATTCCCGTTTAAAAAGATGATTGGAATCTAAATGGTTTCTTTGCAATGTAACTTTATGGATCCGTTGACTCAACCCAGATTTATGAAAGATAATTCTTCCCAGATTGTTACTGTTATTACAGATCACCATTTTTATTGCGTGCATTCCTTTCTTCCCACCCCACGTTGCTGAAATCGCATTTTTTTCAGTAGCATTTATTTTGTCAGTATTTTGTTAACCTCATGAATATTTATAAATTGTGAGGAGCTCCAGGTGTGCCTTGCTGCAATGCCAGAAAAAGAGTTTGGATTGATGCAGTCCAACTTTCTGTGTTTTGTGTTGGAAGTTTTTCACCCTACCTTTCCCTGGAGCTGGGATCTTGCTTAAAAGATAGTTCCCCTTCGCCGCTGCCCACCACCCTTCTTTAAGTACCTTAACTCCACCATTGGCAGCTGTTCCTTCAGTTGCCTAGTCCTTAATCTCTGGCTTTGCTCCTTAAACCTCTCTATCTCTCTCTCTTGTCCTTTAATACATTCCTTAAAACATACCTCTTTGACCAAGCTTTTGTTTACCTATCCTAATATCACCTTACGTGTCTTAATGTCAATTTTGTTTCATAATCACTCCTGTGAAACACCTGGAGACATTATGCTGCATTAAAGGCACTATATAAATGCAAGTTGTTGTTGTTCATGTCTACATCCGCCTCTGTAATATTACCCACCTCCACAACTGTCTCAATCCAGTTGGTGGTGAAACTTCAGCCATGTTTTGGTTACCTCCAGACTTGACTATTTTCATGCTCTGGCCGATCTCCCATCTTGCACCCTCCATATAATTCAGTTCATTGAAAGCTCTGCTGCCTATATCCTAACAGACACTACATCCCGTTTCCCCATCAGCCCTGTGTTTGCTGATGTACACTGTCCAGCAACGCTTAGGCCAGGATTTTCCATGCCCGCCGGTGTAGGGTGTGTTCGGTGGCGTGAGCGGGGAATTTGGTGAGAAGGCCAAAAATCGGTTTCACAATGTTGTGAAACCACTTTGCGATCATCCGCTCAGCCCACATTTGGACGATGGGAACCTCATTTTAATACATCTGCATATCATTATGAGGTCAGCCCACTGGACTCCCCCCCACCACCCAACCCCACCCCCACTCCCCTCCGCTGAATCGCCCGCCCACGGCAAGAAAACACGCCAACGTGTTTCACAACAGCATATATAAGGCATACACTTGGCGGGCTGAATATCACGCGGGACTTCAAGGTTTGTTTGCCTACATTGCGCCAGTCAGCACTTGCAGTCAACAGCGCCAAGGATCAAATGAATGTTTTTGAGACTGAAATTAAGGAGGGGGTTCAAGCAATATGGATCAAGGAGGTTAGACGGAGTCGAGGTACAGATTAGTTGTCATCTAATTGAACAGTGGAGCAGCCGCGAGAGGCTGAATGGCCTACTCCTGTTTCTATATCCCAAGGACCTTCGTGCTCTCTTTAGCTCAATACCATGCCCAGTGATTAGGGTTGCTAACCCTCCAGGATTGGCCTGGAGTCTCCAGGGATTGAAGATCAATCTCCAGGACATTGCTGTGTGCAACCCTGGAGAAAAATCATTGGGACATTAAAGAAAAGTTTTTTTTTGTCATTTTCCTTGGACATTTCTTTTTACCAGGCATAAAAAATATTGAAAATGGAAAAAGAAGGCTGTTTAGCTGACAGTCAAACATCATCCAACTGGGTAATGAGTCTTTTTGCTTTCCAATCGGCGTAGGCAGGCAGTGTGTCACAAGGATGGATGTGAAGGCCAACTAATGGCTGGATGATGGGGACAAGTCATGTGATGAAACCTGCAGGAATACATTTAATTAACACTGGCAAACTAGTGGCCTACTAGTGATGCATCAACAAAAACAAACACTGGAGCGCTTGTTTGTTTTCCATTGTTTGCCCAACCTACCAAGTCTCGTCTTGCTAGAAGCTATGTTGGCTGATTTCGGGGTCTATCTATTGGCTAGATGTTGAATCGTCTAATGAGCCTGTCTCCCTTGGTGACAGCGAATCATACTCCCCTGGTTGGACTTATCTGATCGCCAGTGGCTATTCTCACATAGACCTTAGCAGCTAGCCAAGGAGCAGGACTGGCAGCGGTACTGGGTCAGCTGAAGTTGGTGCCTTGGGTTAGGAGGACCAGAGCAAGGAGAGCTCACAAAATAAACCTTCAATAGAAATTCAGAAGACTTTCCAAGAGGAAACTCTCCACAAGAGAACTTGGCACTAGAACAATAAAGTAAATGAGTTATGGAGAAGGTTGGGGTAACTCTACAGGCTAAAAGGAAGGTGATCCAGTTGGGGTCTCACTGAGGTATACCAAATGATATAAAAGCTAAACTCAGAATGTTGCTCAAGATTAAGTCAGGCTCATAGGCCCAGGGCATATTAATATAAATTAATTAAATGTGAAGATATTTTTTATGCAAAAGGCGGTAAGAATTTGGAAGGATCTCCCAGATAAGGTCATAGAGATAAAGAAGATGTTGGGTGCGATCAGGTGCTGGGGCAGAGAGCAACGTTATCCGAGAGACGAGGGGATAGGTTTTCCTGTCATTGATTTCCAAAGATGTGTGTTAAATGAGGAATCTCACAGTATCCTCTGCTTAACATCACTGGTTGGTTATAGGGTTTGGTCACAACCAGCAGGCATGATTTCAGCCAGCAGATGGTGCTGAAAGCCTGGATCAGATTAAAATCAACAGGCGCTCAGTCTCCCTGGGTTAGTCAATGGGAATGGTTAATACAGGGGCCAGAGCAAACTGTCGATGCATGGCTGAGGTATAAGGAGGGAGGGGGTGGGGGGAGGTGTGTATTGTGGCACAGCGGCAGCATTCACTACGACTGGGCCAGAAGCCGGGGGTTCAAGTCCCACTTCAGGACTTGATGGCCATGGGAGGTGCATTCATAACGTGGTCGAACAGGTTGCTTACCAGCTTGTAAATCCTTCTAATACGCCTGATGGCAGTTGGTAAAGAGCAGGAGAATTTCTTGGTCAGCCATACTGCAGAAGACAACAGCAAACCATTGCAGTACTTTGCCAAGCATAATCCTGAGCCAAACCAATAGAAGTCCATGGTTACCAATGCCCTCTTAGAGCATGATACCTGGCGGAGGAGGAGTATAATGAGGACTCCTCACTCCTGTACAATTTACTTCTCTTCCCCATATTGCTCTGAATGGCTTTCTAGAGCTTTTGTTTTGCTCCCTACGGAATGAAAACACACCGAGAAAAGTTGAGGAACGACCATACTTCCCAATATTTTACAGAATATGAAAATGTGCACCAGCAACACCAGGCTGGGACTGCGGTCCTGTAATATTCTACAAACACCAGGTCTAGAAGGTGGACTGTGCTGATACTCAAAAGCGCTGTACACACCATGGCTGGGATAATGGAGTCCCAATATGTAATGCGACAGAGGGTGGAATGAAGGGAAAGGGGGAGGAATCAAGCTGATAGCAATTCAATTTCTATCCCACTATTGAAGGCAAGATGGGTGAACGTGTGACCACCCCCCAGCCTGTGATCGGCTCCACAGCACCATTATTGGAAGACAGGCATTAGGTTGCCCACTCACATACTAGGATTATAACATTGGACTTTGGGGAGGAGGGAAGGGGTCTGGTCTGTAGCAAAGTAGGAAAGTTGGAGTAATTAAGGAACAAAAATAGAGTCCAGGGCTTGATTGTTATCCAGTAACTCTCAGTAGATGCATGAGGACAAGATCAGGCCTAATTATCCATGAAAGTTTCTGTCCACTCAGGAATTAGTTAGAGCCAATAGGATGAGTAACAGGAGGCGCCTGTGTAATTCAGTGGGGAAGGAAGAAAGTTGAGGGGCTGTGCAGAATATCAGTTTTTGTTATTAAATTCCACCTCCCCCAAACCAAACTGTTGACAGCTCCAATGCTCTTCACATTATGAAACAGAAAAGCTCCCTACACTCAATGCACCTTGCTCTTTCAAAAAATATCTTGCCTGGATCCCTGGGTAGTTTTGTCTGGTATTTGGGATCCACCCCATCAACTGGCAAAATATTGTTTTAAAGCACATTTCATTTGGTGATTTCTTGACTCCAGCCACAATTTATCCAAGATTTTTAAAAAAAAATATTTGTTGTTGGGATGTTGGCATCGTTGGCTAGGCCAGCATTTGTTGCCCATCCCTAATTTCCCTTGAGAAGGTGGTGGTGAGCTGCCTTCTTAAACCGCTGTAGTCCATGTGGTGTGGGTACACCCACAGTGCTGTTCAGGAGGGAGTTCCAGGATTTTGACCCAGTGACAGTGAAGGAACAGTGAAATATTTCCAAATCAGGAAGGGAAATGGCAGGCGGTGATGTACTCATGTATCTGCTGCCCTTGTCCTTCTAAGTGGCAGTGGTCTGGGTTTGGAAGGTGCTGTTGAAGGAGGTGGTGAGTTGCTGTAATGCATCTTGTAGACGGTGCACACTACTGCCACTTTGTGGCGGTGATTGAGGAAGTGAATGTTTATTAAGGTTTTGGATGATTTTGGATAGTGTCAAGCTTCTTGGGTATTGTTCCAGCTGCACTCATCCAAGAGTACTCCAGCACATTTCTGACTTGTACCTTATAGATAGTGGAAATGATTTGGGGAGTCAGAAGATGAGTTACCAGCCACAGAACTCCCAGCCTCTGACCTGAATGAACTTCATTCATGCACTGTAGACAGATAACAGGGAGCTTCATATATTCCTCTCTGAGGACCTTAGAATAGCAAACCGTAATTATAGGGGTTTACTTGATAAACTGTGACTTTCCCCACTGGAGCAGAGAAAGCTGAGTTGAGATTTAATGGTGTTTTTTGTAAACTATGAAGGTGTTTTTTATTTTAAATTTAAAGAAGTTGGAGAGTGAGCACCTCCATTTTGAAGCACCCTCTTTCTTACTTACCTGCTCTGGCATTCTGCTACTCCTTTCAAGCTTGAAGGCTTCCGAGTGGACCTCCAGCTTCAGTAGCCCACCCATAATCCTTAACTAGACGGCAAGCCCGCCCTCCGGCCTTTACTCAACCACTCTGGGGAAATTCCCAATGAGTGTTACCCACACAGTGCAAGCTTCTGACCCGAATTTCACCCTGATGGCAGGATTCAGAAGCCCTGTCCCTACCATCTCTTTTTCAGATCCAGTATCTGTTTTCCACACTCCTACATGAAACACCTCATCATGTTCTTCCCTAAAGGTCTGACGTAAATACAAGCTCTTGATGATGATTTGACCAGACGTTTTTCAGCCACCCAATGGAACAGCCGCATGATAAGTAACCCTGATGGTTCAGAAAGCTTAGTGAGGGAAATACTGAGCCATTCAGAGCAGGAAGATCCCAGAGCACGACTTGGCAAGGGATGCACTGCAAAATTGACCCCACCACCCCTGTGTTAATAAGGGGAAAATAATTCAGACAAGGTTCCCACTTCAGAATGCTATCCAATAACCCCCTCTTGAAAGATGGAAGCAGATATTGAGTGAGGACAGGTTTGTGCTTGTGATGCACTCTGAAGTCCAATAGCCTACTGATACTCACACATGAATAATGGGTAAAAGTATCAGAGTGTATCAAGCTTTCTTTGGAATTGCATGCCATCAGTTTTGGTTCTGTAGTGATGACAGGTCTAATAATCCAGAGGGCTGGACTAATAATCTAGAAAGCATGAGTTCAAATCCCATTATGGCAGTTTGAAAATTTGAAAGCACTTTAAAAGCTCTCAAAATAAAAATCTGGAATCAGTTAAACTGACCATGAAGCCATCAGATTGTCATTAAAAACCCAAACAGTTGACATATTTTCTTTGGGGAAAACAACTTGCCTTCCTTACACAGCCTGGCCTATATGTGACTCCTGTTTCACACTAACATGGATCACTCTACAGTGCCTTATTGCAAATTACCAGGTCTAGAATAGCCTGCTCTCTGGTTGGCTCTAGAAGCTGTTGCTCCAAGAGATTGTCCTGAAAACATTATGAACTCATCTTCCAGGCTATCTTTGCCTATCTGGTTTGTCTAATCTATATGAGGATTATCATGATTATCACTGTACCTTTCTCACAAGCCCCTATTATTTCTTTCTGTATACTCCATCTTGCAGCATGGTTACTGTTAAGCAGCCTATAAACCATACCCACAAGTGACTTCCTACCATTGCTTTTTCTTATCTTTACTCTGATTCTACATCTTGATCTTTAGAACTAAGGTCACCTCTCACTAATTGTACTAATGTCACCCCTAATTAACAGAGGTACCCCACCACCTTTTCCTAGCTTCCTGTCCTTCCAAAATGTCATGTACCCTTGAATATTCAGGTCCCAGCCTTTGTCATCCTGCAGCCGTATCTCTAATGGCTATCGGATCATACATATTTATTTCGATTTAAGCTGACAATTCATCCATTTCATTAGGAATGTTATGCTCAGATACAAAACCTTTAGATCTGTCTTTTTTTAAAACTATTTTTGTAAATTCTGGCCTTAACTGCTGACACACACAAATTTGCACACCCTGTCTCTCTGGTTATCATTTCCCATGTCACTACTCTGTACTATTGCCTTGTCCCTTTCCTTTAATTTACTACCTGATCCCTCATCCCAACTATTTAGCTTAGAGCTCTCTCTACCATCCTAGTTATATAACTCACCAGAACACTCATCCCAGCACGGTTCAAGTGTAGACCGTCCCAACGGTACAAGTCCCACTTTCCCCAGTACTGGTGCCAGTGCCCCATGATTGAAACCCATTTCGCCCACACCAGTTTTTGAGCCACGCATTCAACTCTCTAATTTTATTTACCCTGTGCCAATTTGCTCTTGGCTCAGCTAACAATTCAGAGATTATTAACTTTGAGGTTCTGCTTTATAATTTAGCCCCTAGCTGTTCACAATCCCTACGCAGAACCTCACTTCTAGCCTTATCTATGTTGTTATTATCCATAGAGGGGCTGGGGAAGGCTTACAGAAGATTTACAGGATGATACCAGATATGTGTGGGCATACATATCAGGAAAGAATTGAGAGGCTGGGTCTCTCTTCTCTTGAAAAAAGTTCGAGGGACAACCTAATTTTAAATTTACTTTGATTTGACCTGACAAATCATCCATTTCATTTCAAACGCTATGTGTTAATTATGAAATATTTTGATAGGGCGGAAACAGAGAGAATGTTTCCTCTGATGGTGAAGAGCATAGCTAGAGGCCATCAATATCAGACAATATCGAAAGATAAGGCTGAAGCATTTGCTACAATCTTCAGCCAGAAGTGCTGAGCAGGTGATCTATCTTGGCCTCCTCTGGAGGTCCCCAGCATCACAGATGCCAGTCTTCAGCCAATTCGATTCACTCCACGTGATATCAAGAAACGGCTGAAGACACTAGACACTGAAAAGACTACGGGCCCTGACAACAATCCGGCAATACTTCAGAACTTGCCACACCACTAGCCAAGCTATTCCAGTACAGCTACAAAACTGGCATCCACCCGCCTACATGGAAAACTGCCTAGGAATGTCCTGTACACAAAAAGCAGGAAAAATCCAACCCGGCCAATTACTGCCCTATCAGTCTACTCTCCATCATCAGTAAAGTAATGGAAAGGGCCATCAACAGTGTTATCAAGTGGCACTTGCTTAGCAATAACCTGCTCACTGATGCACACTTTCGGTTCTACCAGGGCCACTCAGCTCCTGACCTCGTTACAGCCTTGATTCAAACATGGACAAAATAGCTGAACTCCCAAGGTGAGGTGAGAGTGTCTGCCCCTGACATCAATGCAGCATTTGACCAAGTGTGGCATCAAGGAGCCCTAGCAAAACTGGAGTCAATGGGAATCAGGGGGAAAGCTCTCAGCTGGTTACAGCCATACCTAGCGCAAAGGAAGATGGTTATGGTGGTTGGAGGTCAGTCATCTCAGCTCCAGGACATCACTGCAGGAGATCCTCAGGGTAGTGTCCTCGACCCAACCATCTTCAGCTGCTTCATCAATGACCTTCCTTCCATCATAAGGTCAGAAGTGGGGATGTTCGCTGATGATTGCACATTGTTCAGCACCATTCGCGACTCCTCAGATACTGAAGCAGTCCATGCCTAAATGCAGCAAGACCTGGACAATATCTAGGCTTGGGCTGACAAGTGGCAAGTAATATTCTCACCACACAAGTGCCAGGCAATGACCACCTCCAACAAGACAGAATTCAACCATTGGCCCTTGATGTTCAATGGCATTACCATCACTGAATCCCCCACTATCAACACCCTGGGGGGTTACTATTGATCAGAAACTGAACTGGACTAGCCATATAAATACTGTGGCTACAAGAGCAGGTCAGAGGCTAGGAGTCCTGTGGCGAGTGACTCACCTCCTGACTCCCCAAAGCCTGTCCACCATCTACAAGGCACGTGTGGAGTGTAATGGAATACTCCCCACTTGCCTGGATGAGTGCAGCTCCAACAACACTCAAGAAGCTTGACACCATCCAGGACAAAGCAGCCCACTTGATTAGCACCACATCCACAAACATACACTCCCTCCACCGCTGACGAACAGTAGCAGCAGTGTGTACCATCTACAAGATGCATTGCAGGAATTCACCAAGGCTCCTTCGACAGCACCTTCCAAACCCACGATCACTACCACCTAGAAGGACAAGGGCAGCAGATACATGGAAACACCACCACCTGGAAGTTTCCCTCCAAGCCACTCACCATCCTGACTTGGAAATATATCGCCGTTCCTTCACTGTCGCTGGGTCAAAACCCTGGAACTCCCTCCCTAACAGCACTACAGGTGCACCTACACCACATGGGCTGCAGCCATTCAAGAAGGCAGCTCACCACCACCTTCTCAAAGGCAACTGGGGATGGGCAATAAATGCTGGCCCAGCCAGCAAAGCCCACATCCTGTGAATGAATGAAAAAAATGTAACCAAGAAATGGGTAAAGAAGTTTCTTCTGAATTCCCCAAGAGTGCTAAATATGTGGAACTCACTACCACAGGGAGTGGTTGAAGTGAATAATATACATACACTTAAGAGAAAGCGAGACAAGCATATGGGGCACAAGTGAATAGAGGGTTACAATGTTTAGATAAGGAAAGATGGGAGGAGTCTCAAGTGGAGAATAAACAACAGCATAGACTGGTTGGTCCAAATGGCTTGTTTCTGCGCTGTGTATCCTATGTAATTCTATGAATGCAGAGTGAAGCAGTGCTTAGGCAGCAAGATCTCGCTCTCTCTTTTTGTCTCAAGTACCTTGCAGAATGGCTGACAGGATCTGCTGTGTTCAGGGACAGGCTTGCTGTTTATGCTGTGTGAGCTTGATCTTGGCAGGGGAGTGGAGGGGAGGGAGTAACACTTGGTGAAAACTGCATCAAATATGTGTTTGTGCTTCAGTGGAGAAAACACATCTGTTTTTAGCATTTTGACTTTCAGTAAATTGGCACTATTAAATTGTAAAATGTTTAAAGCAAGGGGTCTAGTATGGTATCCTCTGGTGGTGCACAGGTTAAATTGTTTATATAGAAATTCCTGTGCGTGCTATTTAGTTCCTAAGGAGATCAATGACTGTGTAAAATAACACAGAGTAATTTTAAAGGGACATATTAGCCAAAACGACAATCTGGAATGCATTGCCTGAAAAGGGATGGGGTTGTAGGGGGGCGGGGGGGGTGGGTTGTGGGGGGGTGGGTGGGGTTCGAAGTAGATTTAATATGGGCATTGGATATACACTTGAAGGGGAGAAATTTGTAGAACTATGAATGACCGGGAGTTGGGGAGGAGATGGGCAGTGGAACGAATAGGACAGCTATTTCAAAAAGATGACACAGGCACAATGAGCCAAAAGACCCCTCCTTCTGTGCTGTAAGATGCTATGAATTGGCATTGATCAGCTCAGGGTTAATGCCACACTGGGAGGGGAGGACCCTGTTTAAATCGAGTATCTGCCATTTTTCTAAAGTGCTGTTCAAAGGGGCTTGCAGAGTGTTACAGCAGTCCCACAGTTTGTCCTCCCACACATCAGATAGGATTGTTGAGGATGTGGCAGTGGCTCTGTGGAGCATGAATCTGCTGTCCTCTCTCAGACTGACAGCATTTGTCCCCCTGCTACCGCCAGTGCCCTTGCTGTTGCCTGTCAGTCAGCCAGCCCAGGCTTCTGACTCCCATGATGAGCTGATGAATTCTGAAGCTGGGTATTCTAGGCCCAGAGCATCTCGAGATCCTCCTGCAAAGCCAGCTGCATTCCTCCATTGAAAATCAGCAGCCTTCCAACAGTCATGCTGGAAGCACCGGGACAGCAACACACATGGGGGCACCGGGACAACCACCGCACATGGGGGCACCGGGACAAGCACCGCACATGGGGGCACCGGGACAAGTACCGCACATGGGGGCACCGGGACAACCACCGCACATGGGGGCACCGGGACAAGCACCGCACATGGGGGCACTGGGACAACCACCGCACATGGGGGCACCGAGACAACCACCGCACATGGGGGCACCGGGACAAGCACCGCACATGGGGGCACCGGGACAAGCACCGCACATGGGGGCACCGGGACAACACCGTGCATGGGGGCACTGGGACCACACCGTGCATGGGGGCACCGGGACAACACCGTGCATGGGGGCACCGGGACAACACCGTGCATGGGGGCACCGGGACAACACCGTACATGGGGGCACCGGGACAAGCACCGCACATGGGGGCACCGGGACAAGCACTGTACATGGGGGCACCGGGACAAGCACCGCACATGGGGGCACCGGGACAAGCACTGCACATGGGGGCACCAGGACAAGCACCGCACATGGGGGCACCGGGACAAGCACTGCATATGGGGGCACCGGGACAACACCGCGCATAGGGGCACCGGGACAAGCACTGTACATGGGGGCACCGGAACAAGCACCGCACATGGGGGCACCGGGACAAGCACTGTACCTGGGGGCACCGGGACAAGCACCGCACATGGGGGCACCGGGACAAGCACTGCACATGGGGGCACCGGGACAACACCGTGCATAGGGGCACCGGGACAAGCACCGCACATGGGGGCACCAGCACAACACCGCACATGGGGGCACCGGGACCACACCACGCATGGGGGCACCGAGACAAGCACCGCACATGGGGGCACCGGGACAAGAACCGTGCATGGGGGCACCGGGACAAGCACTGCACATGGGGGCACTGGCACAACACCGTGCATGGGGCCACCAGCACAACACCGTGCATGGGGGCACCGGGACAAGCACCGCACATGGGGGCACTGGCACAACACCGTGCATGGGGCCACCGGCACAACACTGTGCATGGGGGCACCGGGACAAGCACTGCACATGGGGGCACCGGGACAAGCACCGCACATGGGGGCACTGGCACAACACCGTGCATGGGGCCACCGGCACAACACCGTGCATGGGGGCACCGGGACAACATCGTGCTTGGGGGCACTGGGACCAGCAAAGGCACATGCAGGACATATGATTAACTGACTTTTGTGTGCTATATGATTTCATTTATAACTCTGGTTTGGAATGTTTATTGTGTGTTTTTTTTATTTGTATATTGTGACCAAGCAAACAGCGTGATGGTGACAGTGGCAGAGAGAAGGGAAGGCGTGAGACTGTTGGTGAATGGTTGCAGCAGGTGGCAGATTTCAGCGAGGACCTCCTTACTGAAGTGCAGACGTCTGACACACTGGGCTGAATTTTACACCCCGCTTGGAGCAGAGTGGGTTGTATGGAAAATTAGGTGCCATGTTAGCAGTGCCATGCCTGTTGCCTGCCCACCCTGCCCAGGCCAGCAGGTATTTTACTCATGATGGGGGAGGCATTGGGCAGCCCCCTCTCCTGTGGGCCTCCTCCCATCACCCCTGGGATTTTACCCACAGCAGAAGAGCTCGGCGCCAAGTGCCCAAGCCATCATGGCCATGCTGGGGGTGGGGGGTCGCGCCTGTTCAGACACCCTGTCACCATCGGATGCACCCTCCCCAAGGTAATCCCTACTCCTGCATTTCCCCTCTTCACCCCCCTGCCGATATCAGCCCCTAACCCCCTCACTGTGGCCTACAGGGCTGACCCCAGTGAGACCCTGGACTCACCTTGTTCTGGGCTCCTGGCACTTTTTCTTCAGACAACCGCCTGTAGTCCCAGTAGTGACCACTGCTTCTGGAGGCACTGCTGGGACAAGAGAACTACAGGCTATTTGGTTGCCTGGCAGCTCTTGGAGGTGGGACTTCCTCCGCACTAGGGGCAGAAAGCCCACCTCAAGCCAAAAATAGGCCCAACGGACATTAAATAGCTGCAGGACAAGCCGGCCAAGCGCAGGTGGGCTAATTTTTACACTGGGGCGGCGGTGGGGATCCCAACCCACCCTTTTATAAAATACAGCCCACTGTTCCTTGCCAATATTCAGGTAGGAAAATTACTCCCTGAACACCCTGGGCTAATCTGGTCTCCTGTTGAAAGCCCTTCTCCTCCTCCCTCTTTCAGCAGCTGGTCCTGCTCTGATCAGCTCAACTCATTCACCCTGACATGTTGCAGTCTAAGAGGCATACAAAGTACTGCACACAACTGCCTTATGCAGATCAGCCCTGAAGTCAGCAGCTGCCACACAATTCCCTGTAGACTTTTGCAACTTTAATCAAGTATAGAATGCACCAAATACTTATAGAACCAAAGGAGCAGCCAGAAGAAATCAAACAACAACTATTACCCTGACTGTAGTTAATCATCCCTTTAAATAGTGTTGGTTGGGGATCATTCCTGCTGCTGACCACATGTTCTGCCATATGAGGTTACATTGGCCGGAGTTTTCAGTTCCTAAGTGGCACCACTGGTGTTAAATCATTGTTTCAGAGTGGTTGACATCATCATCTGACTGCTCTTTCCTACATTGCAACAGTGACCACATTTCAAAAAGTACTTCATTGGCTCTAAAGTGCTTTTGAGACAGATGGTGATCATGAAAAACATCATATAAATGCAACTTTCCCTTCCTTTCCACTGTATTCCTCCCTCAGATGTTCACTGCGCAATATGGTATCCAGTATGATTCTGCTCACAAGTGTGCCCATCATTTTGGATTTCTATGGACACTCATAGCACCCAAAAAGCCCAATTTCTACCCAATCTGTTTTTAGTGGTGTGGTTGGAGATAAATGTTGACTAGGAGACTATGGAGAATCTCCTCAACCTTTTTGAAATAGTGCCACCTGAAAGGATAGGCAAGGCCTCAGTTTAATGTCTGTTGTGTTATGGGTTCATTTGGTGTCTCATTTATGAGATCTTGAGACTCGTATATGTGAAAAGGAACCATTTATTAGTAATCCTTAACTATTTACAGATCCCAGTTACTGCCATGCATGGTGCTGCTCCCACGAAGGTTCCTTCCAGACTGTTCTCCGAGTCTATTACCATATGACTCTATATAACATACTGTGGGCAGTGCTATTCTCCAGTCCCACATTAACCCTTGCTCTGCCGAGCACCTTAACATTAAAATAGCACGCAGGCACACACAACAATGTCTCATTTGAAAGATAGCACTTTCAACAGTGCTGCACTTCCTTGGTACTGCACTGGAATGTCAGTATGGAAGTTTTTGTTCAAGTCCCTGGGGTGGAATCTGAACCCACACGTTCTGACTCAGAATTGAAGTGCTACCTGTTGACCCACAGTTCACACTCAACACATTAGTCATTACATAGAGTCGCATCAAATTTTCAGCACCAAAGTGGACCATTCAGCCCAACAAAACCAAAGTCAAAGCGAATCAGGAGGAAATCGGGGGAAAACTCTCCGCTAGTTGGAGTCGTACCTAGCTCAAATGAAGATGGTTGTGGTTGTTGGAAGTCAATCATCCCAGTCCCAGGATATCACTGCAGGGTAGCGTCCTAGACCCAACCATCTTCAGCTGCTTCATCAACAACCTGCCTTCCACCATAATGTCAGAAATGGGATGTTCGCTGATGATTTTATGGTGGTCAGTACCATTTCCTGCTGCTCAGATAATGAAGCAGTCCATGTCCAAGTGCAGCAAGACCTAAACAACATTCAGGCATGGGCTGATAAGTGGCAAGTGACATTTGCACCATACAAGTGCTGGGCAATGACTATCTCCAACAAGCGAGAACCTAACCACCTCCTCTTGGCTATCAATGGCATTACCATCGCTGAATCTCCCTCAATCCAAATCCTGGGGGTTACCATTGACCAGAAACTTAAACAGACCAGAATATAGATTCTGTGACTACAAGAGCCTGTCAGAGACTGGGAATTGTTTGGCAAGTAACTTATCTCCTGACTCCCAAAGCCTGTCCACTGTCTACAAGTCAAGAGTGTGATGGAATACTCCTCACTTGCCTGGATGAGTGCAGCTCCAACAATCAAGAAGTTTGACACCATCCAGGACAAAGCAGCCCATTTAATTGGCACCCCATCCACAAACATTCCACTCCCTCCACCACCGACACACAGTGGTAGCAGTGAGCATGCAGGATGGACTGCAGCAACTGGCCAAGGTTCCTTCTACTGCACCTTCCAAACACCTCAGCCATCAGCAGCAGATGCATAAGAGCACCACCATCTGCCTTCCTTTCCTCTGTATTCCTCCAAACCACATACCATCCTGACTTGGAACTATATCGGCGTTCTTTCACCGTTGCTGGGTCAAAATCCTGGCACTCCTCCTACACCACATGGACTGCAGAGGTTCAAGGTAGCAGCTCACCACCACCTACTCCAGAGCAACAAATGCTGGCCTAGCCAGTGATGTTCACATCCCATGAAAGAATGAACAAGAACTGGTCTATGGTAGTACTTATAACCCATGGAAGCCAAGCAACCCCAACTCTACTTCACTTCACCTTATTGACCTAACATATTCTTTGTCATGTGTTATCTAGCTTCCACTTTAATGCATCGTTCATATTCATTTCAATTAGTGAATTCCACATTCTAACCACTCTGTGGGTAAAGAATTTTCCCTGAATTTTTAAAATTAAATTTGGATTTAATAGTGACTATCTTACATTAGTGACCCCTAGTTTTGGACTCCCCTGTAAGTGGAAACATCAACCAACACAACACAAGGACAACTCGTCAACTCAAGGGACCCACAACACAACCACATCAGGGGAAACAACAGGAGCAAGATATGAGGAGAGGGAGGATGGTAAAACTGGTAGAGATGTTGGGTGGAGATGCTGGGGTGGGCGTAGTGAGGAATCCTTAACATAACACATTAAGAAAAGCTGCACGGACTTTCAGTAATAAACCATACAAGGGCCATCCCAAGTGGATAAGGAAGCTGTCAGGTACATTAATATCCACTGTTGTTCCAAATTGATCCTTCAGGAGCCGAAATCATAGCAGTTGCAGCAGCCAATGGGAATATCAGTGCAAGTGCGTCTCTTAAGAACAGGATGAGCAGGCATTGGAAACTGCTCATTGGCTGTGCACACTCGTGGGATGTGTATGGGTTCATCCAGTTCAAGGGGATGGGAAATATTTCACTGTAGAGTGTGGATCCCCTTAAGATTTTCCACATCATTAACTTCTAACTGCATCATTCTCTTCAGAGGCGGAACAGACAAATCAGTTGACAGGACATCTAGAGCAAGAGATTAGGAAATGGATGTGTCCCAGCTACGTTCAATGGTGGGTGGTGGTGGAGTGGGGGAAGAGAAATCCTCAAAGAAAATGTCTAATTCCTCTGTCGTTTTTCATAGGCCCTATGGGTGGACAGGCGTGGAACACAGGAGTATGCTGTTCAGCCTCTTGAGCATGTTGAATTAGATCTTGGCTGATAAGAATCTTAACTCCATATACCTGCCTTGGCTCTGTAATCCTTAATGCCCTGCCTGAAAAAACATCTATCAATCTCAGTTTTGAAATTTTCAATTGTCCCCACCCCCAGCCTAGGAGGAGGTAACGGAGGGAAAAAGATGCATTTTTGATAACACGTTCCTTACCACTTTTGGCATACTCAGGTCTCTGCAGTACACTCCCACCACAATCCTCGACCTTAGTTTAAACTGAACTTTTGTGTCTGAATAATATCTCTGTTACAAGCTGTTTAGATGCTGCAAGGGAGTGAAGAAATCAACAGATAACCATGTGGATCACATAAAGGACTATATATGACAAAACAACCCCTTCCTCCCTTCAGCAACCTTCCCTCCAAGAGTCTCTTTTTTACTAAATTAAAGATCTGAAACCTCTGTTGAATCATACTTGAAGTTTAAATTGGCTTTCTAAAATGTTTACAAGCCAGGAGTCAAACTCATCTGTTGTGCATAAATCTAAAAATTACAACTTGGCTTCACCCTCAGCTTTCCCTCACTCCAGGCCTCAAGATTACACTCGAGTTGACGCAACAGCTCACAGATTCCCACTGACTAAACATGTAGTAAGGGAACTGATTGGCTCATGGTAGCAAGTGTTGTCAAGTCTGTGTTAAACACACAGCTGGATAGTCCAAGGACGGGTGGTAAGGGGCATTTGGCTAATAAATAGGGCCCCAGCTTTTCAGGGAAGCAATGCCATGGTGTATTGCACATACAAGTTCAGGCGGACAACTTGTAGTAAATTAAATTGAACACAAATCTTGCAAATCAATCCACTCAACAGCAGGAAACACAACACTTCACCTGTATCAGCCTTCAGACAAATGGGTGTGATACAATGTGAGAGCCGGGGTTAAAGGGCAGTGCGGAACTGCAGTACATCCTGCGACAATTAGTTTCCTGGCAATTGAACTAATCTATTCAGGCTTGTTCTAAACAAGTTTAAGGTTTATCAGCAGTAATATTGGACAGTCTACAAGGATCGTGAGAAAAGCCTGGGAAATTAATTTCTCCTTAACAGTACAATGAGCTGTAGTTTTGCTGTGAAAATAGTGGTCAGGGTAATAGCACTCACCATTATTTATACGGAAAGCAGGCAACAACTACCAGCCGGAGCACACATGCAATAAATGCGGAAATCTGCAACTTGCTGTCCAAGATGCACTGCTGCTCCGTACACTGCGTAAAAGCTGCATGTCACCATCCAGCTCCCCCGTTCAAACGTGTTGAACAGCATGAAGTTGCTGTACTGATGTTGCAGGTAAGGTTTAAATGTGCCATAAAAGATTAGAACTTTTCCATTCCAGTCTACCTATTTAACAATGTCTTAAATACTGCCAGACATCTTCACTTGCACTGAAAATTAATGTTTACAAGTGTGACGTCTCATTCCTTCAGTTTATAGTTATTTTTAATAACATATTCAATAATTAACTTTTTCTTTCTGTCTCTTTTCTCTTGCTTAATCCAATCTTTCTTTCCCTTGCTTTATGTTGCTTTCAGATTTTTTTAGTCAGTCATGGGATGTGGTCATTGCTAGCTAGGCCAGCATTTATCTTGAACTACTGCAGACAATGTGGTGTAGGTACACCCACAGTGCTTTTAGGAAGGGAGTTCCAGGATTTTGACCCAGCAACAGTGAAGGAATGGCGATATATTTCTAAGTCAGGATGGTGAGTGACTTGGAGGAGAACTTCCAGGTGGTGGTGTTCCCATCCATCTGCTGCCCTTGTCCTTCTAGATGGTAGTGGTTGTATGTTTGGAAGGTGCTGTCTAAGGAGCCTTGATGAGTTGCTGCAGTGTATCAGCACCTGAATTGACATTGAAGTCACAATTCTACCTGACCATATTGCATCAGACTTTGTGCCACTCATTAATGATTCTTCAATAGAATTAGCTAAGGAACACAGTTGTTTCTCCTATTTTAACAAATCCCAGGTGCCCTACTTTGGGTGCTGCACTGTTTGGATGTCCCACAGGCAGCGACTGGTCATGGAAAGTTTAAGGACAAATCAAAGTCTGATGAACAGCTGGCACTACTCATAGCAAAATGCAGGCTAATGTATTTGCAAACCATAGACAAGTCTGATGGTTGGTGAGTCTAGAGATTAAGAGGACTTATCCTTTTATTGATGAGTTCATTGTGCTCAAAAGTTAGCATTTCAAAAGATTTTCTGACCCCACTCCTCAGACCAGGGAGCTATAGAATACTGAGGGAGAGTTTAAGAAACAGTTGGTAGACATTAACTGAATCAATATGGGAGACCAGAGAAGAAGAGGTCAGAGTGGAAACGGGAGGGAAAATTAAAATGGTGAAGCACAAGATCACACTTATGAACAGAATGATAATGTTAAAGAAAAATAAATAACTTGCATTTTTGTGGTGCCTTTCAAAACCTCAGAACTTCCAAAGGTGCTATGCAACAAGGATTTATTTTGAAGCAGTGTTTGGGGCTTTCCCCAGCAGGAAGGTCTGAGGGCTCTCTGCTTTTTCCCCTTGAATGGAGGCCCCAACCAGGCCCCATCCATCACCACCCCCTCCACCCAGCTGAACTTGTTCTCACATTGAACAACTTCTCCTTCAGCTCCAAACAAAAGGTGTCGCTATGGGTACCCACAGGGATCCTGGCAATGCCTGTCTTTTTGTGGGACATGTGGAACATTCTTTGTTCCACTTCTACTCAGGCACCCTCTCTCACCTCTTTTTCTGATATATTGATGAGGGTATCAGTACTGTTTCCTGCTCTTGCCCTGAACTGGAAAATTTAATCAACTTTCCACCCTTCTCTCACCTTTATGTCATCCATCTGCAACTCTTTCCCTTCCTCAACTTCTCCATTTCTACGGATGGACTATTAACCAATATTTACAATAAGCCCACTGACTCCCACAGCTGCCGCGACTACATTTCCTCACATCCCACTTCCTGTAAAGACTCCATTCCATTCTCCCAGTTTTTCCATCTCCATCACATTTGTTCCAATGTAACTTTCTATACCAGCACTTTCAATATGTCTTCCATTTCCCTCAACCACGTATCCTCCCCACACCCACGCCCAGGCTGTGGTTGATGGAGCCCTCGACCGTATCTGTTCCATTCCCTGCATTTCTACTCTACATCTTTTTCCCTCCCTCCCAGGCTACTATAGGGTTCCCTTTGTCCTCACCTCCCACCCCACCAGCCTTCATATTCAACAGACCATCCTCCTCCATTTCTGCCACCTCCAACATGATACCACCACCAAACACAATTTCCCCTTTTGCCCCATTTCAGCATTCCAGAGGGACCTTACTCACCCAACACCCTGTTCCACTCAATCACCCTCGCCACTCCGCCCCCTTTTCGAGGAAACGCAGGAGATGCAACACCTGCCCTTTTATCTCCTCTCTCGTCACCTTCCAAGGCCCCAAACAATCCTTCCGGATGAAGCAGTGATTTACATGTACTTCTTTCAATTTAGCTACACTGCAGTTGTTGCTCACAATGCAAATGCAGGTTGGGTGACTGCTATGCAGAACATCGCTGTTCAGTCCTCAAATTTGGCTTCAAGCTTACGGCGGTCACCTGTTATTTTAATTCTACACTTTGTGCTCGCGCTGGCCTCTTGGTCCTCAGCCAACTACACTGTTCCAATGAAGCTCAGTGTAAGCTTGGGGAACAATACCTCATCTTTCAATTAGGCATCTTACTGCCTTCTGGACTCAAGATTGAGCTCAACAATTTCAGGCTGCAATCTCCACCCCCATTTTGTTTCATTTTGCTTTGCAAGTTTTGGTCTTACTCTTGTTTTTCTCTTGTTTTTGTTTTTGGACAACAGCCGTTCACTATTCTGCCACTTACATCTCCTCTAACATATCTTTTGTTTCTTTACCTGTCCCATTATCATTATCTTTAGTCTGCATCATGAACCATCTTGTCATTTAGTTTCTCCTGTCTCCTTTCACAGACCTTCCTTTTTAATCTTTTCCCACTCTCCCCTCTTTCACTTGTTTAAAAAACCTATTAGCTTTCTAACTATTCCCAGATCCAATGAAAGGCCACCGATCTGAAACATTAACTATGTTTCTCTCTCTACAGATTGGAATGGTCACGACATGCCTATAAAGATAATTGGGCAGTTACCACTGTACTTTTTTTTAAAAAGAGAAACATGGAATAATGGACACTGTGCTCTCTCAAAATGGATTCTGGAAAGTCAGGTGACTTCTGTTTGTGGTTTCTATACAGGCAGAGACAATATGCCTGGCAAGTTACCTAAAAATGCATATGAGTTTTCCAATTAACAGCCCCTCACCATTACAATGGAAGAAATTTTAAATACAATGGCTACTAGACATGTTCAGACATGAAGATGGAATATCAAATAAAGCATTTCAGTGGGTTAATCAAAACTTGTGTGTTGATGGATCATTCCCCCATTGTGTATTAATCACGTCAGCTTCAACAATTTATGTGGAGAATGGGATACATCAAAACTACCATCACATGACTGAAGCTAGCTGGAGAGGGGGGTCAACACCTATTACTCCACAAGAGAGCACATCAAGGTAGTCTCGGATCAGCTGCATAGAGGGATCACACCCAGCCAGAAGAAAAGAACCCTGCCTAAAACAAATAGTCAACTAGGCAGTGAAAGAGTGGATAATTTTGTTTCTTCTCTACAGGAGCTCCACCACAATTCCATCTGAGAAAGCAAGAAGCATTCAACCTCCAATTGTCTTCAAAGAACCAAGATAGAATCCTTCAGGCCTGCAATACTTTTCAACCTCTATCTTAAATGACTGGTTAAAAATAAGTGACTTGTTTCTCGTTACTCTGCTAGTCATCTAAGTGCATGTTGCATCTCTGGAAACCATTTTTCTTGTGTGTGTGTCTGCATGTTTGAGGAGTGGGTGTTTTGTTGCATTTACATTTTTGGATATTGTGACAATAAATGTTTAGCCTTTATTTTGATTTAAACTTACAATGAAGCTTGTTCATATCTGTACTTTAACATCACAGCACTAAAAAGGGTTAAAAAAAACTCCTTCTCAAAAATAAACTACTTCTCAAAATACTTTTTGCTGTGGTCAGCTGAGAGGTGAAATAAGGGGAAAATTACCCCAACACATCTCCTTGTCGGTAACAGATTAGCAAGATGCTACCTCTCCAGCTGGGTCATGCCAGCATTTTCTGCTTTTATTTCAGATTTCCAGCATCCACAGTGTATTGCTTATGAATTGCTTTTAAGTGCAGTCACTGTAGTAATGTAGGAAACACAGCAGCTGATTTTGGGCATAGCAAGCACCCACAAACAGCAATGTGATAATGACCAGAACCTGTTTTCTTGGAATGTTGAATGAGGGACAAATATTAGCCAGCACACTGGGGAACACTCCCCTGTTGTCCTTTAAGGTAGTCCCATGGGATCTTTTACATCCACCCAAGAGGTCAGCTGGGGCCTCTCCTTACTATCTCATCTGAAAAATGGCACCTCCAACACAGCAGCACCCTCTGAGTGCTGCACTAGAGTGTCAGCCTAAATTTGTGTGCTAAAATAGCTGGAGTGGAAGCTTTTGGCTCTTTAAGTGAGTGTGCTCCATTGAGCCACAACTGACAACTTATGTTCAGTAAATCAAGCACCCCCATCTGTGTTTGTTCTCCCAGTGTGGAGGAGACTGCAGCACGAGCAGTGTGCTAGGCTGGAGGAAGTCCACGTCGACCGCTGTCTCATGCGGAAGATGTTTTGGGGCCCTGAACAATGGCGTGGAAGCTGTGAGTGAACATCTGCTGTGGTTTCCATGTAGGATTGGGACAATCAAACCTATCATTCATTTCCATCATTGTGTACTTTCAGTTCTGACCTCCTGGTCTCTCTGATCCTTGCTTTGATTCCTCTGTATCTACCCCAGCAAACCCTCCTTACCATTGCCTTGTCTTTCCTTGTGTGTGCCTTACCCAGGCTTAATGCCTTAATGGCCTGCTTAATGTTTTTTTCATTATTTCAGTGAGACAATCTTTTATCCTATCAAACTGTCACCTGCTCTATTATTATGTAATTGATAAGCTGTTCAACCTTCCTCTCTTGATTGGAGTAACTGTTTCTTCCACCCCCACGACCACTTCTGTATTCTTCCAACTGTTATTTTCCCCTCACCTCCTTCTCTGCTTTTCTCCAAATCCTTACACCTCTTAAGGTCTGAAATTGGTTCAGCTCAAACCCAACAGGTACTTGCCAATGTCAATGCGTAGGTTTTTAACCTTTGGACCCGCTTGAGGTAGGATATCAGGAACCCAATAGATAGTGATGTGGGCTTTCCCATGGTTCTTTAACTCAGCCAAGGCATTAGCGTCTCACTTCCAGGTTTCCTGACCAACTGGAACAGATGGGCATAATCACAACCCTAAGATAAAAACAAAAAACTGCAGATGCTGGAAATCCAAAGCAAAAACAGAAATACCTGGAAGAACTCAGCAGGTCTGGCAGCATCGGCGGAGAAGAACAAGGTTGACGTTTCGTGTCCTCATGACCCTTCAACAGAACTATCTACTTAGTTCTGTTGAAGGGTCATGAGGACTCGAAATGTCATCCTTGTTCTTCTCCACCGATGCTGCCAGACCTGCTGAGTTCTTCCAGGTATTTCTGTATTTGTTTATAATCACAACCCTTGTCTGACTGTTGAAATCTCAGTATTTACAGGGACCACCAGCAGGGGTCAGCATTGATCCTTTCTGCAATTGTTAGATACAGAGTTGTGGACTTTACTGACGGAGCCTCAATGCGGGGAGACTACACCACCTACCCCCACCCCGCCCTCCCAATCCCCCCTCCCCCCTCAGGTCTGGAGGTAATGCTATGGGCTGCAAGGGGCTGCACAGATATTATTCCCAGTGCACTGGAAGTTGTGGAGCAGGTGAGCAGCAGGAGTTTGATCACACGCTCATGGATACAGTGCCGAAAGAGGTTCAACAACCTCACCAGGACAGGGAAGGTGAGGGGAATGACACATGCAAATGCCAACCACCACCTGCCCCCTCATTGACTTCCCCAGTATTTTCCAGCACAGCAATCCACAGGTCAACACACCTTGTAGCTCCACCCATCCCTCTCTCAAGGTACCTCCCCATATTCCCATTGAACAACCACCACTGAAACTCAGCGTCACGTTATTAACATCTCACACCCATCGCTCTATATAAATGTTGTTATTCCAGCCTCTCAACACATCCCAATTCTCACACTCAGAACACACGTCTTTCCCTCACTGTGGGTGAAGAGAGCAGAGAGCACCAGGGAGAGGGAGAGAATGGCAAGAAGGGCTCAGCCCTCCAGTCATCACGTAACCACTGTGGAGGAGACGATGGAGATAAGCAGAGTGGTTGAGTGCATGGCCATGGGAGATGGAGAGATTGGGGGGGTCTCCCAATTACCTGGGGACAGAATTGGATATCCCACAGCCATATGGCACACACTCACTCTCATTGAATTGATGACACCAGTAACTGAAGTATAATCATCTGTTCAATGATGACTTAGAACTGACAAAGGGAAAGGGTTCAAATTTATGTTTTTCATCTCCCACAGCTCCATTAAAGTGTCACACAGGAACTGGTGCTGCTGGAGGACAATGATCCCTCAGGGGGAGGCTGCACACTGCGAGGAAGAACCATTACACGATTCATATGCACCCTCCACCAGCTCCAATACACACCCCTCGGTGATCCATCAGAGGCAAGTTGTTTGGTTGTCACGTGGTAAGCCACACATCACAAGTGAGCAAGGGTAGTTTGTGGAGAAGTGACTGCGATACAGAGTGACCAGAGGGCGCAGGGCACACATGCTCTGCTCAGCTGGGCACAGATAATGAACTTTGGGTATCATAATCGATGAAGTGGACTATTCTGGAACAACAGAAAGTGGGTGCTTCCCTGTCAGCGCTTCCAGCAACACTGCGTACCCTTGGAGAAAGATTGATGGAGTCAGCTTCTAACACGAGTGGTATGATGTCTTGTGTCTTTGCGTTGATGTCCATCTCCTTGGAAAGAATGGCTGTCTGTCTGGAGAATCAGACTTGGCAGCAATCAAGCGCATGCCTGCCCTGACCAATGGCTTGTGCACACAGTCTGCCAGTTTAAATACAATGAAGGAAAGCCTCACTTTGGCCACTTAGCACCTCATTAAAGTGCAGCAAAGTGCTCGCCAGTCCTTTGCTAGCAGAGAAGTGTTGGTGGGCCATGAAAGGGAAGATGAAGAAAGGGAACATGGAGGTGGGGACTCTACACAGGTGTTCCTGCTCCCCCCACTTTAGCCCCACCCCTCAAACAGAGCCTCACATGCTGCTTCCTGTCCCGATAGCCGAGTCTGTCCCTGCCCAGGTGCAGGTTAGGCAGTTTTTGGCCTCCATTGGCTCCGAAATCCAGAAACCATCAGCCAAAAGCATCCCCCCACTTGTCTCCGATGAGGCTGTGTGAGATTGACAGCTTCCTTCAACTTGATCTGATATTGATTGCGTAAGTCCTCTACTGTCCACCTGCTGTTGTTAACCATGTCCATCTCCCTGTTTAGGGACTTGGGCTTGAGTCTGATCAGAAAACCATAGAATCTTACAGCAAGAAGGCAGCCATTCAGCCCATTCTTTAAAAAAAAAGCTATGCAATTAGTCCCACTGACATCTTTCCCCACCTCCCTGCAAAGGTCTGCCTTTTCAAGTATTGTTATCCATATCCCTTTTGAAAGTTAGTATTGAGTCTGCTTCCACCACCCTTTCAGACAATGAAATCCAAATCATTTCAACTCGCTGAATAAAAAACAATGTTCATTTCCTGTTTGGTCCTTTTGCTGATTGTCTGTAAAGCTGTGTCCTCTGCTTAACCCCTGCCAAGGGAAGAAGTTCTTCTTTATTTCCCCCAGCAAAACTCTTCCAATTACTGTACAGGTCAGTGCAAAGGTCCTTCTAGATGGATTGACAAGGGCAGCAGATGCATGGGAACACTAGCACCTGCACATTCCCCTCCAAGACGTTCACCACCCTGACCTGGAACTATATTGCTGTTCCTTCACTGTCGCTGGGTCAAAATCCTGGAACTCTTGCCCTAACTGCACTGTGGGTGTACCTACACCACATGGACTGGAGTGGTCAAGGTGGTGGCTCAGCACCCCCTTTGAAGGCAATTAAGGGTGGACAATAAATGCTGGCCCAGCCACGGATGCCCACACCCCATGAGGGAATTTCAAAAAATTTAAAAACAGGCCATTCTGTTTGGAAGCCAGTAACTTGCTGTCCACCTAGAGTTATTGAATTAATTGTTTTCCAAATAACCACTGCCCAATAGGTGTTAAATCTGGCCAAAGTTGACAGACTCACCAAAGGGAAATACTCCACTATTGCTAAACTCTCCCGGATGGCAGCCAAGGTGTGAAGCTCCAGTCCTAAATCATTGCAGTTGGCAGCTGCCCACATTTTACTATTGGCTGTTGCAAGTCTTTCAAACTTCCATAGATTCAGATAAAAGAAAACGCATCCTCAATCTGCCCTGTGGCACTCACTAATTAGATCCATATAAGGGGAACTGGAGAAGGTTTTTATTTTTGACTCTTAACATTGTCAAACTTCCTGGTGGTGCATGCATTGTATTGGCAAGATGTTTTACAGATCTGTTTCGCTAGACTATTTTGTTGTACAAAAAAATTATCCATTAACCAAGTGGGGTACATCCTGTAAAGAAAGCGAATGTACTGGGTTTTAATCCTTGATCCAGCTTGTTGCCTCGGTCGCAGTTGGCTACAGTGCATTAACCGTAAAAGCGAGAGCCTTACTGACAGATGGGATTGCGGTATCAGCCTTGTCCTTCCCCTCCCCTTTGATCTTTGATTATAAAGAAAGCCCCTGGCCATGGAGATGAACAGCTGAGATGCACATTTCAGACCGAGCACATCCTGTTCACTCACTCTGTGTGTGCAATTCAACATAAACCTCTGTCCATTGGCAGAAAATTAACAGGCTTACAGCGTAGCCCACCACAAGATAAAAATGACACCAAGGAGGAAAGCAGATGAGACCCCAGGGAACAGGGATAAAAGACAGAGAGGGGGACAGTAAAAAGAAAACATGAAAGTCTGTCATCAATTGTGCTTCTAAAAGAGGGATAGGTCAAAATCCCATGAATTGGTGTCCTAGACAAGGGAGTCACTTAGAACTTTGTACAAGGGACAGTGAAGCTAGAGTGAGCCTGGTGGGAAAATGTAACGACTTGAAGTACCGGACAGGTTTCTACTTGAAACAGATAACTTTATTACAAGGAGCTGTTTTAGAAGCTACATGCTTGAGCCAGGACTACGAATAGAAAGATCCGCCCCCACCCCAGATTACCTGTGCTCAGGTCTCATTCGACAAGAACAATCATGTGACCCTTAATAGGCAGTAGGAAAAGCTATACCTTCAATCACTACATTTCCTCCCCCTTTAGTTTTTTTACACTTCCTATTTACCAAGAACATTTTAATCCACAACATATACATATATACAGGTCAGGTGCTTAAAGATTAAATCTCTAGGGTTGTTTTCTTATTCCCTTAGAGCGGCATATTCTACCACTTTAGGTTCTCCCACTGGATCGACATGATCAGGAACTGCAGCATCGGGTACATCCTTAGGCAGCGGCAGCTCAGGGTTAGGCAATTCTACGGAGACATCAGGTATATCTATTCTAGGTCGACCTGTCAACTCAGGGATTAATGGTTTGATGTTAATTACAGGCAGAATAGCTGGTTGTTGGAATGTCTCTCTACTCTTTAGATGATCTACATGTTTTCGAACAATTTGGTCTTCCACTCCCACTTGGAATGACAAGGGTCCAGTTTCTGAGACAAATATACCAGGAACCCAACTAGGTCCATTTCCAAAATTCTATATGAGAACTGTAACTCCCACAGTAAACCTTCGAGCTTTGCTGTGAATATTGTGATTCCTCTGATTTTTGATTACTCTGGTTCTTCTCTACCTTCCCATCTAAGCTTGGAAACACCAGACTTAACCTTGTACATAGGTGGCGTTTCATCAATAATTCAGATGGTGTTGAACCCATAGTTGAATGAGAAGTCATATGATAGTTGAGAAGAAAACATGCAAGTCGAATTTCTAGAGCACCTTTGGACAACTTCTTCATTCCTGATTGAAAGTTCGCACCGCTCTTTCAGCTAACCCATTTGATGAGGGATGATATGGTGCTGTTTAATATGTTTGATTCCATTTAAACTCATGAATCTCTGAAGTTCTGTGCTAGTAAAGACTGAAACGATGACTTCCGGTAGGCCATGTATGCTAAAACATTGGTGCAACTTTTCAATATTTGCAATCGATGTCAGTGATTTAACTTCATACACATCCATCCACCTAGAATGCATATCGACAATCAATAAAAACATGGTACCTAAGATTGGGTCTACATAATATGTAATCTAATCCAGGGTCGACCAGGCCACTCCCACAGATGTAGCGGAGCTGAAACAGGCAACTTCCGTTATTGCTGACACTGGAGACAGTGCTTGACCATGCTTCCAATGTCACTGTCTATGCCTGGCCACCAGACATAGCTTCATCTTCGATATGCCTGAATGTACGCTCTGAAGCTCTGTCAAGAGTGGTTCTCTTCCTTAGCAAAGGGACGACTCTTGATCCCCACAACAAGATTCCATCTTGACAACTTAACTCTGTTTTATGGGCATGGAATAGTTTTATTCTTCAGACACTGGTAAATTTGACTACCCTTACAATACAAGGTCTTGGACTTTTGACAAAATTGGATCTCTCTTTGTCCAATTCTGTATTTGCTTCACATACACAGGTGAAGAATCCAAGAAATTCAGCACAAGCACAACTTCTTGTGGCACTGGAGCATGTACAATGCTATGTGGTAACGGGAGACAACTGAGTGCATCTGCGTTTGCAATATGCAAGCCAGGATAGAGGATAAAAATATACTCAAATGCAGTTAATATCAAAGCCCAAACTGAATTCTTGCTGAGGCTATTGGCAGAATGGCTTTATCCTCACTGAATAAACCCATTAATGGTTTATGGTCTGACACTATGGTGAAATGTCGACCATGCAGATACTAATGGAATTTCTTCACTCTAAATGTCATTGATAAACCTTCTTTCTCAAGTTGTGAATAACCCTTCTCAGCTGCAGAGAGGGTTTTTTAGACATAGCCGATTGGCCTTTCAGAACCATTTTCCATCCTGTGTGACAACACTGCTCCCACCCCGTAAGGAGACACATCACAGGTTAATATTAATTCTTCCGATGGGTCATAATGTACTAGTGGACACGATGAATGTAATAGCTTCTTAACTTTTATGAAGGCTTCTTCTTGTTGCGAATTCCATGACCAACAATGCTTCTTTTTCAATAACAAGTACAATGGTGCTAACGCTATTGACAAGTTTGGCAAGAAGTGACTATAAGAATTAATTATGCCCCCAAAAAAAACTTGAGTTCAGTTACACTTGACAGAGAGGGCGTCTCTTTGATTGCCCTGACTTGCCCCTCTACTGGATGCAATCCCACGGCATCCACCCTGTGACCCAGGTAAATGACTTCAGTCACTTGGAAAGTACATGTCTCTTTCTTTAATCATACACTGGCTTCCGAGAATCTTCTTAAAACCTCTTCCAGGTTGGCCAAATGTTCGACTTTCATTGATCCTGTGATCATCTAGGTACACTAACACTCGTCCTTGCAATAAACTTTCTATGGTCCTTTGGAAGATTGCACATGCAGATGATACACCAAAGGGTAGGTAATGGTACAGGCTCTGTGCATGTTGATGATTACATACCATCTAGATGTGCTACTGAGCTCCAGCTGTTGGTATGCATGGCTCATATCCAGTTTGGTATAGGAGTTTCTGGAAAATCTCAGCAGTTTTGACAGCATCTGTAGAGAGAGAAACAGAGTTGATGTCACAAGTCCGTCTAACCCTTCTTCAGTATAAGATTTTCCTCCAGCTAGCTTTGCGCACAAGTCATCTATCCTCGAGATAAGAAATTTATCTAGTTTAGCTGCCTTGGTCAATTTGCAGTCCCCACAAATGCAAATAGTTTGATCAGGTATCATCACAGGAACTATGGGCGCTGCCTATTCCAAAAACTGGACTGGCTGGGTGATGCCCAGCTTCTCTAGGTGGCACAATTCTGCATCCACCTTCTCCTTTAGGCATAAGGCACA
The DNA here is from genome assembly GCF_964194155.1 of Cetorhinus maximus. NCBI lineage: Eukaryota > Metazoa > Chordata > Chondrichthyes > Lamniformes > Cetorhinidae > Cetorhinus > Cetorhinus maximus. The sequence continues at coordinate 64,029,426 of NC_135884.1, forward strand.
GGTCTGGCCTTAAAGAACTGGGGTGTCACCTCCGAATCTACATATATTTTTGCTTGTAAACCTTTTAACTTTCCCAATTCGTCACAAAATATACAATCGTATTTCCTTAGCAGTTCAGGAACTCCTCCTGTTCTCACTTGAAGTATTTCAGACCAGTTGAGCTTAATTTTTTGTAACCAGTCTCAGCCCAGAAGACTAGGTCCTTCCACCTGTCACTATGATCACTGGAAGCTGGACTGTCTGTTGCCTATAGGACACAGGCACTGTGATGATGTCCTTTACCCGTATAGACTCTCCAGTGCATGTCTTCAGTTAAGCCATGGTTTGCTTCAGATTCAGTGGTTGGATACCTTCGTTTAGGTATTTAAATGTGTGTTCTCCCATCACTGTGATCGATGATCCCGTGTCTACCTCCATAACTAGAGGCTTCCCATTCACTTGAAAGGTGACGGTGATTGGTTCAGTTTTCACTGTTTTGACATTGTACAGGGAATAGATATCGGTATCAGCAGCTCCTGGTTCTGTTATATTATTCACTTCAATCATCTTGGGCCTGCTGTCTGATGGGCTGTCTTGATTTCACCCTGCATTGCTTTATTACATGCCCTTTCTTGTGGCAGTAATAGCATTCTGCTTCCTTGAAGCTGTATTAAATCCACTTCTGTAACAGGTTAACTTCGGAGTCGCTGCTGAATTGCTTCCGCTGTGCCTTTTCATTTTTCCAGCAGCAGAGACGGTCTCCCGCTTTGCTGCTGTCTCCCTGGTTTTTGTGTCGCGCCCGGTGATAGGTTCCAGCCCCAACTGAAAACGGCGCCATGTTGTACACTCTGTAAAGCCTGCGAGTCCCTCTCAGCGCTTTCCATTGCTAGCGCTACTTCCATGGCACGCTTTCCATTGCTAGCGAGCTCAGAAATAGGAGAATGGCGCAGATGAATACATGGCTTAAGAGTTGGTGCATGAGGGAGGGTTTTAGATTCCTGGATCACTGGGACCGTTATTAGGGAAGGTGGGACCTGTACAAGCGGGACGCTCTACATCTGAACCAGAGTGGGACTAACATCCTTGCGGGCGGGTTTGCTAGTGCTGTTGGGAGGAGTTTAAACTAATTCGGCAGAGGGAGGGGACACAGAATGTTAGCAGAATAGGGACACATCATAATACAGTAAAACAATCAAGTCAGAGGGAGTACAGCTGCGTTAAGTTTCAAGGGAGTAAGGCAAGGCTGGATGGCCACTACTTTAATGCCAGGGGTATTACAGGTAAAACGGATGAGTTAAGGGTGAGGATTGACACGTGGAATTGTGATGTAGCCTGGCAGGACGATGGAGGTGGGTTGCCTCACATCCTTTAAAAAGTACCTGGATGAACACTTGGCACGTCATAACATTCAAGGCTATGGGCCAAGTGCTGGTAAATGGGGTTAGGTAGGTAGGTCAGGTGATTCTCACGTGTTGGTGCAGACTCGATGGGCCAAAGGGCCTCTTCTGCACTGTGATATTCTGTGATTCTGGGATTATTTGACCACATAAGGAGATATTAGGGCAGATGACCAAAAGCTTGGTTAAAGATGTAGGCTTTAAGGCCCATCTGAAAGGAGGTACGAGAGGTAGAGAGGTTTAGGAAGGGAATTCCAGAGCTTGGCAGCTGAAGGCATGGGGGTGCTCAAAAGGCAAGAATTGGATGTGGTAAAAGACACATTTGGCACCATGTGAGCCGAGCAAGTGGTGGGTGGTATACCCAAGCAGGGAGGCTTCATTTAGCAGAAGATGTCATGACTCCTTAAACAGGTTTCTGTCCAAAGTCATAATGATGGCAATGCGATGATTAGGTTCATACATCCTGGTAGTAAATGAGGAATAGAGAGGAGACAATGGAAGGCAGTCCAGCATTAAGTCAGAAGTCCCAAGGTGAGATAAAGTTCATGGAGGTAGGATGGAATCAGCATAGTGCATTGACAAACTATTGCCCATGTTCAGAGATAGGTTTGACAGTCCAGAAACTATTTGAAGGGTTAAGTATTGGAGGGAGCACTGGTGGGGGTATTTCTGTGGGATTAAAAACCCAGGATCCACAACAAGCTCATGAATGGAAACTGCCTTGCTCACAAGTGAGTAGTCATTCTGGAGGGAGATGAGGAGAGGAGTAATGATAGTCAACTTGCTGGCAGAGTCCACAGCATCAGCACTGGGAGGGATGGAGTTGAAGGGAAGGGGAGATTAGCAGGATAACCCCTCAATGGGTGTGCTGGACAAGGTCAGTAAGAGGGAGGTAGGGTGGGGCAGTTGGGGTTGTTGCTTGTGCCTCAAAAGGGCTCTTCATAGGATGCCCAAGGGAAGCACAGGGAAAAACTGTAGGCTTAGGAGTTGAGCCTGGGATGGCAGCAGCAGAGTAAGGTTGGGGAGTATACTAAAGAGTTGGGGTAACAAAGGAAGACTTATATTTATTTGGCACCTTTCACAACCTCATGTCATCCCTAAGTGTTTTACAGCCAATTAAATACTTTTGAAATGTAGTCACCATTGTAATGTAGGAAACACAACAGCTAATTTGGCAAAGCAGCAACGTGATGATGACCAGATAATCTGTTTTTGAGATGTTGATTGAGGGATACTGAGGATAAATTCCCTGCTCTCCTTTGAAATAGTGCCATGGGATCTTTTACATTCACCAGAGAGGACAGACAGGGCCCCTGTTTAACATCTCACCCAAAACACGGCACCTCCAACATTGCAGCATTCTATACTGTACCAGGGTGTCAACCTCAATTTTGGTACTTAGATCCTGGAGTGGAACTTGAACTCACAACCTTCTGGCTCAGAGGTAACCACCAACTGAGACAAGGCTGACACATTTGGGAGGGTGGAGTGCCGGAGAGGGGCAAGATGAAAGGAGGTATGACAACAGGAGAAAGGGGTTTAGAAGTAGTAAAGAGAAAAGTAAAAAAAGAGATAGAAAAATAAAGTGAAAATAGAAGTGATGGGCTTGGTTGCAGAGTAAACAGGCTCATTCAAACTATATAGACCTGGTTATATAGTAGTTATTAAGATTCATACATCCTGGTAGTAAACGAGGATAAAGAGGAGACAATAGAAGGCAGTCCAGTATTATAGTCAGAAGTCCCATAGTGAGCTAAGGTTCATGGAGGTGGGATGGAGTCAGCATAGAGCATTGACAAGCTATTGCCCATGTTCAGAGATAAGTGTGACGGTCCAGAAATTATTTGAAGGCTAGAGTATCAGAGGGAGCACTGATGGAGGTATTACTGTGGGACTGAAAATCCAGAATCAATTACGAGACAAAGAAAAAACGATGACAGAGAAATGTACTTTAGCTCAGGAGAGTAAATCACTAGTCAGGAAGCAGACCGTAGCTGAAGCTGAAAAATCAGTGGTCAGTCTCAGACTCAGAAGGGATCAGCAGTAGTCAAGAAGCTGATTAAAGTTACTTTAAAATTTAAGCAACCGAGTAGCAGCTCAAAGACACAACAACTATAATCCAGTGTAATCCAGCATAGTCCAATGCAGAATGTTTTGATGGCCAGAGGGGTCCAGGAAGTTAAATCAAATGAGGATGCGATGCTCACTGAGGAATGCAGAGAGCAGGATTGGTTGGGAAATGGGTCGCGGCAGTTTAACTTGTAGCAGTTAACTTGTAGTTGGGGCTAAAACATGCCCAATATTCGAGCCAAGAATGGAAGAAGGGAACCTAGGGGAGAAAGGACAATGGTTGGCAATAGTTGGCCAAAGACAGGAGGTACACAATATGGAACTTCCAAGGAAGCTGACCTCCCAGGAATCATCTTGAGGCATTCCGCCTCCGGCACTTTCCTAACCAGGTAGGAGGTGCCAACGGTATTTTTAATAGAATTTAACACCACCGCAATTAATATTTGAATTTGTGATGAAAAGTAGTACCTGTGGTAATTTTAAAAGTGTCTTGAATCTTATTAAATTTGATTAATCAGCTCTTAGTTTCAACGTTTACTGTTGGGCAGCGATGCTGACCACAGGATAGTGGTGCTAACTCCACCCAAAGTTACCTTAGTACTGTATTCAAACTGAATGTTTTTGTGTTAGATCTACCCAACGCTCATATATACAGGGAAATCTTAATAGAGGACTCTCAAAATGGTTTCCAGATTTCAATGAGACTATCCGAGTAACAAAGTTGCTCAAAGAGCGATATCTGTACACCTCAAAGAGAAGTGTACACAGGGGGGTTATTTGATTGAAGTTTAAAAGATGATGTAGGGACTTAGGCTGTGTTTATGTGTAATAATTGTTTCAACCGAATAAGTTTGGAAGAATCAGAGGCCGCTCTTACAAGCTATGCAAGGATCAGAGCTGGATGTCGGCTTCTCTATTCCTGGGGAATGATGACCCTGTGCAACAGGCTGCCAGATCACGAGGTGAACAAGAGGAAGAGGAAAGGAAGCTGGATCTATTTCTGGCTGGAGCAGTGATGGCTTTGTACTAGAGTTAGGGACCTGGTAACTAATCAAGGCCAGGACTAGATTTGATGATCCAAGAGGGTTGGAGAGGAATTTTACAGGTTTTTCCGTGGCCCCACCCACTTAATTAGTCTGCCTTTTTCTCTGGTCCCTCCTAGGACATTACAGGGTAGGTTGGGAGCATATGTATTGTGATAGCCTTGAGAGACACACAGTAGAGAGGGGTGTCGGGGGAATGAGAAATTTATAAAAATAGGTAAGAAAGGGTGAAGCATGGATGTACTCCCAGTATATTTGCTCACCTTTTAAAAATGTACTTTCCTATTTTTTGCTCCCTGTATCAGCATCAGGTGCTCCCAGTGAAAGGACCAGAATCAGTATAAATCTCTCTCTATTCTTCACCAACAACGTCCTTTTACCCCAACCTCAGTTATGGATGCACTTCAAACCAGGTCTTGTTGAACCCTGGACTGTAAAGACATTGCAAATTAAGGAGATAGTTACAAACATCTTTACAACACTCAAAGAAACAATTGCATATACACAGGATTCTGAACAGAATCTTTGACGTGCATAGAAACACATCAAAGTACACCATCCTTAACTTGTGCCCTATTTTGGACTCCCTCGTATTTCGTAACGCTGACAATCCCCATTGTAAATCCCACATGCATGTTGCTGTGTTTACGGTAAGCATTATATATCTAGGAGACACAGATATAAGCTTAAGATAAAAGCAAAATACTACGGATGCTGGAAATCTGAAATAAAAGCAGAAAATGCTGGAAAAACTCAGCAGGCCTGACAGCAGTCCGGTGTAGAAATGATGGGCCGAATGGCCTCCTTCTGTGCCGTTAAAATTTTGTGATTCAGTGTCTGTGGAGAGAGAAACAACTAATGGTTCGAGTCTGTATGATCCTTCTTCAGAGCTCATGAAGAAGGGTCTGAAGAAGGTCATACAGACATGAAACACAGATACTTATCAAATCACTTGAATTTTCTATATACTATATTCTATATACAAGCTGCAACAACTTTAGATTGGAAATAACTGTCCTGAGCGGTTATCATTAAAAGCATACTATCTTGGATGGAATGATTGTCAAACTTTTTCCTGCTATTTACAAACACACAGCAGTGTTGTAAAATCTGTGTTGACATTTATCACCTGCAAGTGACATCTTCATGGTGAAAATGGTCCCCAGCGCTCTCATTCTATAAAGCAAGGTTTCTTGAGCACTTTGTCACAGGGTTGTTGCCGAGCTCCCCTTTCAGGTTAACGAGCTGGGCAGGGCATGTCGAGTGGGAATTCTCTGTGTCCTGTTTTCTCATTATGGCAATTCCTTAAGCTCTCATTCAGAACAATGTCTTTCCCAGATTTATTCTATAATTTCCAATTAAACCAGTCTCTTAAAATAAACAGCAGGGGTGACTATGAGCGGGAATAGTCCAGATTTGAAGAGACTCGAGTTCTTTTTCAATTGCGTTATAAATTCTACTGTCTTTTGTTGCTTTAAGTATTTTCCCATCCCTTTCGCATCTTGAAACACATGTTTGGCTTGCCTTCTTACTGTTTAGTCTAACGTCGATAGGATAAACTCTCCTCTGCCAAAGAGAAGGGAAGAAAATAATTGCAAAGTAAATCAATCCCATCAGCAACAGAAGCAACATGAAGCAGGATTGTTTCAGGCTTCCTGGTGTGTTTATCTTAAAGCGATTGACCTTGTCCAAATATGATCACAAAAAGTTTTTGCTTGATTCCAGTTTTTGGAAATTTGTGTGGTTGAGGTTTAATGTATAGCACATAACTCAAAAATGTTTCTGAACAGCTTGTTTGCAAATCCAAGAAATAGAATTAAATAAATTGCAGGAATAGTATTTATTCAATTTCAAATGATTTTTAAATTGTTATTTTCCTTTGTTTATCATCACTTTCTTATAATACTTGTAAAAAATCTTGTCTTGTGCAGACACTTGCAATTCTCCATTTTTGGCCAAACGTTTGTAGGTTACTATGTCAACATTTCCAATTTGAGCTGTCACAATTGTAGTTGCAGATTCTGGCCACTATGTGGCACAGTGGACCAAGTTTCTCTCCCAATTCTGTGGCCTTCTTGCCTACAAGAAGTTTTCAACTGATTGGTGTAACACCATGGACAATTTACTAGTGCTACACAATTTGTGTGGGTTGTTTATGAAGGATGTTGTGTTGAAGTACGTCCAAATAAGATACCCCAAGGCAAAAGAGAGCTTCTAATGTGTAGCCATTTTATGCAATGTGCATTTTTGCAAAGATGTACACAAACAACAAGGAAGGAGTATCGATTAGCTCTGAAAAGGGTATGATCATCTAGGGTGAAATTCAACTTAAGCAGGGCACAAAGTGTGGCAAGGAAACTCAGGCGAGGTGTATAACATGAGGCCTCTCAGCCACCATCCATTTTGCACTCCTACAGAATCTGAATTTTACCTTCATTCACTGAATAGTCAAAAATAGCAACTAAATACCGGGTCACCTACATTCACCTGTCCTTTTGAATGTATTTGCAACAGTAGCTCTGTTGCAAGAACAATGCTTAACATTGGTATATTACATTGGGCTCATTAATGACTGCCTGATTGGGAGGACAAAGAAAAATTCCGAAAAAAAGGAATGTGCTGGGCACCTTGTGCCCACCCACGGGCAGCCCAGACATGCCCCACGCTCAATTACATCGCCACATCAGTCGAGACCTAGCTTCACGCTTTGCAGCGGGGAATCATCACCAAATTATACTCTCAATTGGAGCCAATATCAGGCAATATCCAGCACTGCCCTCCTATGTCAAAATCACCACCACATGGAACTTTTATACCACAAGCTCATTTCAAATAAACCAGCACTGATGAATCAGTCAGTCAGGTCATGACAGCCTTGCTTACCAGCAGCAGCACCTACCTCACTTTGCCTCATTTGAAAGCAGGGATTAACGCAGAGGAATCCAGCTATCAAGTGGCTCCAAAAAAGAAAAAAAAAAATGGAGACTTGTGGATGGCAGCTCACATTACCCATGAGGCAAATTAACATCCATGTTTCATGTATGAGTCACGAGTGAGTCCATACCATCAACATCCAAGTGGCCTCAAACCACCATTAAAAAAAAATCATTTAGGGGACTACAAGATGCCCTGCTGGCAGCCCCACCAATACCATGACACCCTCTGTTGCCTGGCAAGTCCCATGCCTATGTTTCTGCAGTGCTAGCAAGGCAACAAAGCAGGAACAAAACCTTACCTTACTGGGTTGACATGAAGCTTTCCCTCACTGTAGCTTCCAGCCCAATTATTTGGAGGGCCTTCTCCTTGTGACAGGTGAAGGGTCACAAGCTGGCAGGAAGGAGCAAGATGGGGTCAGGGTAATGGGTGAACAGGACTTGCTGTGAATTAGGGCACAGGCAGGGTTTTGAATGAGTTCAGCTTTATGGTGGGTTAGACCACAGGGAGGCCAGTCAGGACTGGAATAGTCAAGGCCAGAGGTAAGAAAGACATGAATGAGGGTTTCCGCAGCAGATGAGCTGAGGCAGGGAAAGAAATCAACATTGGGTAGATAGATAAAAACTAGTCCCTTTGGCAAGTGGGCCAATAAGAGGTCATAGGTTTTAAATTGTTGGTAAAAGATCTAGAGGAGAGATGAGAAGACATGTTTTATTCTGAGCATTGATTAGGATCCGGAACACAATGAAAAAGTGCCGGAAGCTGATTCTATAAATAATTTTCAACGTTTGATTGGACTGCTACTTGGAGATAAGGAACTTACAGGATTACAAAAAAAAGAGGTATAAACTAAACAAGACTGATTTTTCACAAAGCCAGTAAAGACAAGATAGGCTGAACAGCTTCCTTCTGTACTGTAAGTTCCTATGATTCTATGAATAGGCTACTACAATAGAGAAAGTTCAACCTAGCTAAGAGTTTAAAAATTACATACTGCCTACAGAGCAGTGGACAAAGATTCACAACACAGGCAGTTAATGCTGTGCAGGTTGAATATAGCTTGCTTAAAGAAGAGAGTTAAAAAGTTGTTTTTTTTTATATGACACTCTCTGCCTCTCCGCCCCTTGTTCCTTCTTTAAATCCCTTCTGAAAACCAGCCTATTCCTCCTCCTTTGAATCAGGTTCAATTATTTTGTCTGATTCCTCTCCTCTGAAATACCTTGGGACATTTTACAATGTTAATGCTATTGTTGACTGAATACAGCACTCCAACAAACTTCCCCAGCAGGGGTACAGAAACCTCATTTGCTCACCCCACTTCCAGTGAAGTCATACTTAGTGGAGCAGGGGCAACTCTGATAAGGTCCTTACATTAATACAGCGCCCAACGTCAGGGCATCCCAAAGCATTTTACAGCCAATGAAGTTTTGCATTGTAGTCACTGTAGTAATGCAGCAAATGCAGTAGGCCATTTGTGCACAGCAAGCTCCCACAAACAATAATGACATGGTGGCCAGATAGTGCCAGGAGAACTTTTGCCCTCGTGAGAGAGGACGATGGGGCCTCCATTTAACATTTCATCTCCCTGTGCATTGCTCTGGCTTGTCAACCTCAATGCCTGGCTATATGAACACACAACCTTCTTGGCTCAGGGCAGGAGTGCCAATAATTGAGCCACAGTTGGGAGCCAGTTTCTTATATTCAGGCTGCTTCTTACACCTCCCCAAATTCTCTCCAGTCAGCTATAGCATGGATTAAATACAGAACATTTCCCCTCTAAACTGCTACCGCAATGCAGATTAAGGAATTAACTGCAGGAGTTTTCATATTTCAATTTCCCACACATCTAACCCTTCAGGCCTCCCTGACTAAAATCATCGATTTAACACCACATTATGGGCAGTTTTTTTTCACTGTATTCTCACATCTACTAAGGCCCAAAATGAGACTCTTCAGATTCACTTATTATGAGATCCCAGCAGACAGCAGAAAGACGAGACAAATTTCAGACACATGTTAAAGGACAGTGAACCAGTCGACTGCATCAGGCAGTTCCATTTCTCTCTATTTGGGCTCTGACGGATCTTTGTTGTGGATTATATTTAAAATTGGAGCTGATCAATATTTTTCCCCCGCTGCTCTGTTGAATCACTATAGAATCTTTCTTATTTGTCTTGGCCAGGACATAACAGGTTTGGGTCTGGTATAATTTTGGCCCATGTAGTAACTGTGCCAAGCGATAGCTGATCCTTCAGCCTATATCATGTAAGCAATTCAGTTCAGGCTGGTGCCAGTCTGTCGCCAACATTAGTTCTAAATCAATTTGTTAGGAGTTAATGACAATTACAGATGTTTTTTTTAAACAACAATCCCATTTGTGTGGGATCCAATTCTGGGTATATAATGGATAAAAGACACTGAAAGAATTTCTCAAAAACAGCTTGGATATAACAATCTTCCTTAGCCATGTGCTCCCAAGCATTTCACAAATGCAGTTCTCAATTGCTACCTACTGTATGCCTTTATCCAACATCTGTTAATGGAATCTTCTAAAGCTGGTAAGACTATCACAAAACATGGGATGGAATTCATGAAGCCAATGGAATGGATGTCCCTCACAAAGCAGGGAAGGTATGAGCCAAGCTAATGGAATGGATGATCATCACGTACGTATCGATGTCCCTGTTCATTCAGTGCCCAATCCCCAGGTACAGCCAAAGAGGAAGTCAAGTGGGGGCCTTAAGGTCTCTGTCCCCACAACACTGACCTGTGATTCCCAGGGCTTCTCCAAGGCACAGGCCCCTGCTGGGAGTTAAATGCAGCAGGGAGGGGAGCATATCTCCTGGCATCCTGGTTTTTCATGATGGGAGAGATTTAGAGCTGATAGAAACAGGGCAACAATATCACTAAAAAAATAATGGGGATTGACTTGTTCCTACTGTCACTGTGGCCACCGCTAATCTTCCCTAGGCCTATGGCTGGGCTGTCAGAGCCCTGCAAGCGTCAGCGGGTAGGGCCTATTAAAATACAATTCATAGGCCTATGATGTACAAGGGATGCCATTTTATTTTGTGGAGTTCTGATGAAAACATTGGCCCAAATCCCGGTCTCCGGACTGCAGATGGGACCCAAGTTGGGAGATGAGTGTCAGGGCTGTGTGGAAGTCCTGACGCACAGATATACGTGGAAATTGCCTGGGACCCTGCGCGAGTGTTTCTGACCCTGAGCTCAGGGCGGAGATTTACCTGCATACTTTCCCTGGAAATGTTACACAGTTTAATACCTGGTCTAACTCTGTGGTCTTCTTTTGTTTGGCTTCAGGAGCAGAAGCTGTCGTCACTGTTTTAGAGTCAATTTCCCTAACCAGTCCAATGCCCTGCTGGAGATGAAGCATAAGTCCATGCTGTCAGCCTCAAATTGGAGTTGGGAGCAAGATACTATTAAGTGCTCCGTGGTTTGGTCAGGGTTTCCGCAGTTGCAGCTAGGAGAGGTTTTGAGGCACCATTTGTACATCAGGTGGCCGCATCGGCCATGTCCATGTCAGAATCACAGAATCACAGTGCAGAAGAGGCCCTTCGGCCCTTCGAGTCTGCACCGACACATGAGAAACACCTGACCTACCTACCTAATCCCATTTACCAGCACTTGGCCCATAGCCTTGAATGTTATGATGTGCCAAGTGCTCATCCAGGTACTTTTTAAAGGATGTGAGGCAACCCGCCTCCGCCACCCTCCCAGGCAGCGCATTCCAGACCATCACCACCCTCTGGGTAAAAAAGTTTTTCCTCACATCCCCCCTAAACCTCCTGCCCCTCACCTTGAACTTATGCCCCCTTGTGACTGACCCTTCAACTAAGGGGAACAGCTGCTCCCTATCCACCCTGTCCATGCCTCTCATAATCTTGTACACCGTGATCAGGTCACCCCTCAGTCTTCTCTGCTCCAATGAAAACAACCCAAGTCTATCCAACCTCTCTTCATAACTTAAATGTTTCATCCCAGGTAACATTCTGGTGAATCTCCTCTGCACCCCCTCCAATCACATCCTTCCTATAATGTGGTGACCAGAACTGCACACAGTACTCCAGCTGTGGCCTCTCCAAGATTCTATACAACTCCAACATGACCTCCCTACTTTTGTATCTATGCCTCGATTGATAAAGGCAAGTGTCCCATATGCTTTTCTCACCACCCCACTAACATGCCCTTCCGCCTTCAGAGATCTATGGACACACACGCCAAGGTCCCTTTGTTCCTAAGAACTTCCTAGTGCCATGCTGATCATTGAATACTTCCTTGTCAAATTACTCCTTCCAAAGTGTATCACTTCTCACTTTTCAGCCATCTGCCACTTATCTGCCCATTTGGCCATCCCGTCTATATCTTCCTGTAGCCCAAGGCACTCAACCTCACTGTTAACCACCCGGCCAATCTTTGTGTCACCCGCAAACTTACTAATCCTACCCCCCACATAGTCATCTATGTCATTTAAATAAATGACAAATAATAGGGGACCGAGCACAGATCCCTGTGGTACGCCACTGGACACTGGCTTCCAGTCACTAAAGCATCCTTCTGTCATCACCCTCTGTCTCCTACAACTAAGGCAATTTTGAATCCAGCTTATCAAATTACCCTGTATCCCATGTGCATTTGCCTTCTTTATAAGTCTCCCATGTGGGAACTTGTCAAAGGCTTTGCTGAAATCCATATAAACTACATCAACTGCACTACCCTCATCTACACACCTGGTCACCTCCTCAAAAAATTCAATCAAATTTGTTAGGCATGACCTCCCTCTGACAAAGCCAAGCTGACTATCCCTGATCAAACCTTGCCTCTCCAAGTGGAGATAGATACTCTCCTTCAGAAATTTCTCCAATAGTTTCCCTACCACTGACATGAGACTCACTGGCCTGTAGTTCCCTGGCTTATCTCTACAACCCTTCTTGAATAGCAGAAGCACATTAGCTGTTCTCCAGTCCTCTGGCACCTCCCCCGTGGCCAGAGAGGAATTAAAAATTTGGGTCAGAGCCCCTGCGATCTCCTCCCTTGCCTCCCTCAGCAGTCTGGGACACAAATCATCCAGACCTGGAGATTTGTCCACTTTTAAGCCTGCCAGCACCTCCAATATCTTGTCACATCCTATATCAATTTGCTTAAGAACCTCGCATTCTCTCTCCCTGAGTTTGATACCTTCATCCTCATTCTCCTGGATGAAGACGGACATGAAGTATTCATTCAACACTCTAGCGATGTCCTTTGGCTCCACCCATAGATTTCCCCCTTGATCCCTTATGGACCCTACTCTTTCCCTGGTTACCCTCTTCCCATTGATATACTTATAGAATATCTTGGGATTTTCCCTACTTTTACCAGCCAGAGCTTTCTCATATCCCCTCTTTGCTCTCCGAATTGCTGTCTTAAGCTCCACCCTGCACTGTCTGTACTCCACTAATGCCTCTGCTGATTTGCTCCCCTTGTACCTGCTAAAAGCCTCTCTTTCCTTCTCATCGTAACCTGAATATCTCTGGTCATCCATGGTTCCCTGGGCTTGTTACTCCTTCCTATCACCCTAGAGGGAACATGTTGAGCCTGTACCCTCCCCATTTCCTTTTTGAACGCCCCCTGCTGCTCCTCTGTAGATTTCCCCTCAAGTAGCTGTTCCCAGTCTACCTTGGCCAGATGCTGCCTTATTTTACTAAAATCCATTCTCCCTCAATCCAAAACATTTTTTTGCAACTTTTCGATTTCTTTGTCCATAACAAACTTAAACTGTACCATGTTGTGGTCGCTATCACTAAAATGCTCGCCCACCACCACCTCAGCCACCTGTCCGGCTTCATTCCCCAGAATTTGATCCAGCAATGCACTGTCCCTTGTTGGACCCTCTACATATTGACCTAAAAAGTTCTCCTGTACACATTTCAAGAAATCCACTCCATCCAAGCCCTTAACACTATGTCTATCCCAATTAAGGTTGGGAAAGTTGAAATCAACTAATATAATTAACCTATTGTTATTGTTTTTACACACCTCCACAAATTGAGCACATATTTGCTTCACAATTTCCCGCTGACTATCTGGGGGTCTATAATAAACACCTAATAATGTGGTTGCCCCTTTTTTATTCCTAAGTTCTACCCACAAAGCTTCATTCGATGCCCCCTCCAAGATACCAGCTCTCCTTACTGCAGTAACGGACTCCTTAACTAATAATGCAACGCCTTCTCCTCTTTTATCCCCTCCTCTGTCTTGCCTGAAGATTCTATATCCCGGAATGTTGAGCTGCCAGTCCTGCCCTTCCCTCAACCACGTCTCAGTGATGGCTACTATATCACAATTCCACATGTCAGCCCTCACCCTTAACTCATTCATTTTACCTGTAATATTCCTGGCATTAAAGTAGAGGCCATCCAGCCTTGCCTTACTCCCTTGAAGTTTATTGCAGCTGTACTCCCTCTGACTTGATTGTTTTACTGTATTATGATGTGTGCCTATTCTGCTAACATTCCGTGTCCCCTCCCCCTGCCGAATTAGTTTAAACTCCTCCCAACAGCACTAGCAAACATGCCCGCAAGGATGTTAGTCCTGCTCTGGTTCAGATGTAGACCGTCCTACTTGTACAGGTCCCACCTTCCCCAGAAACAGTCCCAGTGATCCAGGAATCTAAAACCCTCCCTCCTGCACCAACTCTTAAGCTACATATTCATCTGTACTATTCTCCTATTTCTGAGCTTGCTAGCACGAGTGGTCTTGCTTTTTAGACTACTGCCTAACTCCCTGAATTCTTGATGTAAGACGTCATCCCTGTTTCTACCTATGTCATTGGTACCAACATGTACCATGACCTCTGCCTTATCACCCTCCCCCTTCAAGATGCCCTGCACCCATTCAGTGACATCCCGGACCCTGGCACCAGGGGGGCAACATACCATCCTGGAGTCACATTGACAGCCACAGTAGCGCCTATCTGTTCCCCTGACTATAGAATCCCCTATTACTATTGCTCTTCCTCCCTTCCTCCCCTCCTGTACAGACAGGCTGCTTATGGTGCCAGAAGCTTGGCTCTGTCTGCACTCCCTGGAGGAACCAGCGCCCTCATCAGCCTCCAAAGCGGAATATCGATTTGCGAGCGGGACCCCAGGGGATTCCTGAATTACCTGCCTGTTTCTCTTGGACTGCCTGGTGGTCACCCATTTCCTTCCTTCCTCAAGTCCCTGCATCTGCGGTGTGACCACCTCTCTAAACGTGCTATCCACAATGCTCTCAGACTCGCGGATGCTCCACAGTGTCCCCAGCCGCTGTTCCAGCTCTGAAACCCGAGCTTCCAGGAGCTGCAGCTGGGCACACTTCCTGCACACATGCTGGTCCCGGGTCTGTATTCTATTGAGGGTTATCCACATGCTCTGGGGGAGATTGAAGTCTGGTTTTGAGATGTTGGATCATAGACAGATGCAGTGTGTTTATTTGAGAGGGTGCTTTCTGCCCAAGCTTTCCTCTAAGTTTCAGTGTTATGGAGTTAGAGATGTTCAATTCATGTCTGGAGAGGGTTTTGCAGAGTCATGTGGTAGGGTGGGGGGTCTTGAAGGTTTCTATGGATGGGGAGGTCCGAGTTGCTGCCAATACGAGTTATGCAGCATATGGTTAGCCTGTGAAACTCAAGCAAGTTTCACAATTTATGAGCCCCCCACCCCTTCCCCCGGACCAGATCACCCACCCATTCACTTATTCATTAAAAGACTTGAGATCTTTAAAAACTTACTTGAATACATCAGCTACTGTCATAAAAAGTGGGTGTGTCTTCTGCTCCCCCAACTCCCCCACTGTCGCTGGACTCAACCTGGAGATGCTGTGCTGACCCATTTCTGCTTCAGCCAGGATCGGAAAATACAGCTGAAAAATGAGTCATATCATTGGCTCAGAGAAAACTTTTTATGGACGGCTGTTGACTGGAATATCTAGGCCATGATATCAGTTTCTCTTTCCATAGATGCTGACCGATCTACTGAGTACTTCCAGAAATTTTAGTTTTTATTCCAAATTTGCAGCACCTGCAGTATTTTGATTTTGTTTATTTTACAAGGCTGAGGAGAGCAGGAATGTATGCCAGGGTCCCAAACAAAAAACAAAATCAGCCTGGGTCCTTACCAATCAAGGTCCCTCCTCATCCCATGATCAGAATGCTTACCCCTCTCACCCCACCCATGGGACTATCCTCTTGCAACTCAGAGCTGGTGAGGGGAATGCTAATGAGACCCAGTCCTCAAAATGACCAGGCTTCATGCTGGCACCATTGGGCAGCTGCTGCTGTGATCTGTCCACTGGCCATGTGGGAACGGGGTGTGGATATTCCCCATGTTGTAATATGGGTTCTTTAGATGTCTCAACGATGAGATCTTGAGATTTGTATATTTAAACATGAACCATTTATTTGTCAGTCTTCAATTATTTACAGATCTCAGGTTACTGTCACACATGGTGCTGTTACCTCCATGTAGGCTGGTTCCAGAATGTTCTCTCTAGACTGTTCTCTCTGTCTATTACCATGTGACTCTATACATTATACCGTGGATGGTGCTATTCTCCAGTCCCATGTTAATCCCTAGCTCTGCTGAGCACCTTTACATTACAGTGGCATGCAGGCACATACAACATCCCCATTCTGTGCCAAAATGGAGGGATACCTCAAAATAACCTGCTGTTGGGGCTTGCTGAAAGATCATGAGCCCTTACCATCCTGACCCCTATCGGCCTGCCCCCTCCCCATTGTAATATGCCTTTAAGGAGGGGAAGTGCGGCATGCGATTCAGTCTTAGTTTCACTTTTGCTTTTGAGCAGAGTACAAACAGCTCTGCTGCTGATGTGTTCAACTTTCTATCCATGTATAGATGTTCTCATGTGCCTAGTCTAAGTAAATGAACCCACAATGTGATTACCCAATCCTGAGTGTTTGTAGCCTTGATAATATAACACAACAACTCATCCCACCCCCCCAACCCTACCCCACCCAAAGATTATTGGAACCAAAATCTGAGACAAAATTGCAAAATAACGCCTCCCCTTCCCACTCATTCAATCTCCTGGCTGCCAGTCTTCAGAATCGCCAGTTGCAGATCTCAGGTCTGCAGCTACGTCAGTTGGGTCACAGCCGACAGGAGTGCAGTCGGGTCATGCAAACAGTCCATGGCCAGGAACAGTGAACGTAACCCTACCATCACTGTTGCAGCACACCTGAGGCTCAGAGAAGACCGTCAGCCTTACCTAACTGAACCATAGGCAACGGAGTGCTTGAGGTGATGGGCAACTGGTGAAATGAAAACGTAAATCAGTAGTGAATGCTCAACACTGGGTTTCAGTAAAGCTTTATTACAGCCTGGCTCTCCTGAACCTTTCCCATACTGATAGTTTGCATGCACAAAATGGTCAGCTCTTTCAGTAGAAGGCTTGACCTCTTTTCTCCCCAGCTTTTGTTGTTTCAAACTAGACGTTGGATTGTGCTGCCCTGGATTTGGCACCAGCACAGTAACAATGCATCCAGAATCACATTTAAAAAAAAGACTGAACACAGATTAGTCATGTTAAAAATGCTATGGGTGTGCATTCCAGTGATTCCTTCAGTTTGAAAAGTCTCTCATCCTTGGAAGAAAAATAACCTGATCAAATGAACAACTTCTATGAGTATATAAATTAAATTGTGGTAATTCTGGGTCAGCATAAAAACACCCACATTTAATTTCATACCAAGTGATAAAGGGCTAAGTACCACACGTGATAGGATTGTATTGGCGGAAATGGAGATGAGGGCTTGGATAGACTGATGGAAGGAAGTCAAACAAAGAAACACCTAAGGCAATTGCCCACAATTGGTCTCCAGTTCAGGTTAAAAGCACTACTGTAAGCAGCATACTGTAAGCAGTATGACCCTCCAGTAGCCTTTTTAATCGTTCCAAGTGCATGATACTTTGAGCTAACATTAGGAGGCAGCTGAATTAACACAGACCCAGAAATGTACTTGTTTTCCCTTCTCCTTTTAGTTCCAAATTCCAAAATATAGCTGTTGGTTCTATAAACCCAATCCTGGTGGGTGGTTGAGAGGGTGAGGAAGCCTTCATGACACGTGCTTGTGCAAATCTATTGTCTGTGACAGAAACAGGTACTAAAATGGCAATGTGCTGAGCCAGGAGTTAAATTAAATCCCTGACACTCGTTGCTGGCTTAACCTTTTCTGTGATGTTGCCATCATACCTTCACGCACTTCACTTGGAGAATGGGGGAAGGAATCGCAGGCTGATTAATGTCTGCAGCATGTACACTCTGTTCATGCCTGTAGCCATCTTTACATAATTGGGTGATTACTCCTATAAAGGTGGGAGGGTTGTATAGGCTCCCGCAATGATGAGTGTGGCCACCAGCTTCAAGTAATCCCACTGGATGTCAACCCAGAATTCAGAGATGGGAGGGCTTGAAGACAGTTTCAATCCCTGACCCTTCCGAGTCACTAGCCGTAATACTACTACATGGACAGGGGTGGGGGCGGGTGGGGTGGTGGCGTGTGCGTGTTGGAGGGTCAACAGCCAATGGTCAAAGTCCATATTAGTAACAATCACACAGGTGGGTGGAGGCCGCCCAGGCAAATCTTAAGGAGCTGGGAAGGAGGCTAGCAAGCAGGGCCTCGAAAAAAGGTAGTAATCTCTGATTACTCCAGGTGCTACATGCTAATGAGTACAGAAATAGGAGGATAAAACAGATCAATGTGTGGCTGGAGGGATGGTGCAGGGGGGAGGACTTTAAATTCCTGGGACATTGGGACTGGTTCTGGGGGAGATGGGACTTGTACAGGCTGGATGGGTTGCACTTCAGAAACAAAGGGCTGGGGTCAATGTCCTTGCAGGGTGGTTTAGTAGCACAAACTCTTCCCAGTAACACTCACCCGGTGGGATGGAGTGAACCAGGATGTAGCATTAGAAAGGAGAAGCAAAAAGGCGTACTAAGGGATTGGGATAGACAGATGGCATTATTCCAGTGTTAGAAGGGATGAGTGTAAGAGGGAATGCACTAAGGTCTAACATTCATGTATGTAAATGCACAAAAAGTGGTTAATAATGTTGGTGAGCTTCAGGTGTTGATAACTATTGTAAGGTGTTGGTTACAGTTCAGTAGGTCTGAAATCTCTGTAGTCATATGTAGGTTAACTGTAAGTCTTTATTGACTCTTAGAACTATTTACTAACGCACAGTGAAGGATAAAGGGTAGGAGCTATCACCATGTTTGCTGGTACACACAGCTCTGTCAAACACTTGACTGAACCTGGGTGTGAGTCATGTGCTTTCTTACATCACTGTGGGCAGTACTGTACTCAGTCCCACATTAACCCTATATGTGCCAGACCCTTATATTACAATAACCACATGGGAGTACCTTGTTGTGGCAATTAGAGACCTGGCTCAAAAAAGGCCAGAACTGAATATCCGATATTCCTGGATTCAAGATGTTCAGGTAAAATAGGAAAGGAAAGAAAGGAGGAGGGTTAGCAGCATTGATTGAAAATATTACTGTGCTGGAGAGAGAGGATGTCCTAGAGGGGTGAAGAACAGGATTCTAAGTTAATAAATAATAGAGATTCTATTGCACTGCTAGGTGTATTTTATAGACCAACTAGTTAGAAAGACAGAGGAGTAAATATACAGGGAATTATTGAGAGGTGCATAAACTATAGTGTAGTGATTTCAGGGAACTTTACATGATTACTATCCCAGTTTATATTAAAGGGAAGAGGGGGCGAAGAGTTTTTGAAATGTGTTCAGAACAATTTTCTTGATCAGTATGATTCCAGACCAATGAGGAAGGAGGCTGGATCAGATTCTGGGGAATGAGGCTGGATAACTGGTTCAAATGAGAGTAGGGAAACATTTAGGGAAATGATCATTGTCCAAGGAAAAGGGACAAGAAGCAAACTAGAGTAAACATACTTAAAACTGGAGGAGGGCCAATTTCAGTGGGGCAAGGACAGATCTGGTCCAGGTAAATTGGAATCAAAAAGACCAGCAGGCAAAACTGTAACATGGAGATGGTTTGGGTACAGGTGAGATAAATTCCCATGAGGGGGAAAGGGCAACCAAAGCCAGGGCTCCCTGGATGATGAGATAGAGTAAGATGCAGTTGAAAAAAAAATGTATGAATGACAGGTTTCAGGTTGATTACTTTGGTCCCTAATTGGACCGACCCTTCTCACTATCCTTGCAACACCCAAGTTTGAAAAAAGGTGTACGTTAAACACAGTAATTACTGACCAGTTAATTTAATATTGGTGGTAGGAATGCTCATCAAAATAATAATTTGGAGCTTATTAACAGTCACTTGAACAAGCGTAGATCAATTAAGGAAAGGTAGCTTGGATTTCTTGAGAGGCAAATCATGTTTAATAACTTGAGTCTTTTGATGAGGCAACAAAGGGTTGATGAGGGTAACTTGACTGATGTGATGAACGTGGGCTTTCAAAAGGTGTTTAAAGTGCCACATAACAGGCTTGTCAGCAAAGTTGAAGACCATGCAATAAAAGAGACACTTATAGCAAGGATATGAAGTTCGCTAAGTGACAGAAAACAGGAATTAGTGATGATCGGTTGTTTTCCAGACTGGAGGAAGGTATATGGTGGGGTTCCCCAGGGCCCAAAGTTAGAACCACTGTCTTTCTTGATATATATTTATGACCTTGGCTTGGGTGCACATGGCACAATTTCAAAATTTCCAATAACACAAAACTTAGAAGTATGTGGATAGTGACAGACTTCAAGAGTCTATGGATAGGCTGGTGGAATGGGTGGACAGCTGGCAGATGAAATTTAATGCAGAGAAGTGTAAAGTGATAGATTTTGGTAGGAGGAGTGAGGAGAGGCAATATAAACGAAGGGTAAAATTCTAATAGGGGTGCAGGAACAGAAGCCTGGGGATATATGTACACAAATCATTGAAGGTGGCAGATTGAGAAAAGGTCCTATGGGATCCTGGGCTTTATAAATAGAAGCATAGTGTACAAAAGCAATTAAGTTACGATGAACCTTTATAAAACACTAGTTTGGCCTCAACTGGAGAATTGTGTCCAATTCTGGGGACTGCGCTTTACGAAGGATGGGAAGGATTTAGAGAGAGTTTTGAAAAGATTTATGAGAATGGTTCCAGGGATGAGGGGCTTCAGTTACATGGATAGATTGGAGAAACTGGGGGTGTTCTTCTTAAAAGGGAGAAAGTCAAGAGAAATTTGATAAAGGTGTTCAAAATCATGAGGGGTCTGGACAGAATAGATAGAGTAACTGTTACAATTGGCAGAGGGGTCAAGAACCAGAGGACACTGATATAATGGTGAATGACAAAAAGAACCAAAAGGCAACACAAGAAAAAACATTTTACACAGCAAGTGGTTAGGCTCTGGAATTATTGAGTGTGGAGGCAGTTTCAATCATGGCTTTCGAAAGGGAATTGGTTAAGAACCCGAAGAGAGAAAAAAAAATTGTATGGCTATGGGGAAAGGACAGGGAGTGGGACTGGCTGAGTTGCTCTTGCAGAGAGCCAGCACAGGCACAATGGGCTGAATGGATGTCTGTACTGTAGCCATTCAACAATGCTATGGTTTTCTCCCTTTTTGTGTTGTAATGGTGTACCTCAAGTTGTCTGTCGCTAATTGGATTGCATTCTGCTCTCTCCAAAGGGATGATCTTCATGGCTGGATCTGGCATTAAATTCTGATCAAAAACAGAATTACCTGGAAAAACTCAGCAGGTCTGGCAGCATCGGCGGAGAAGAAAAGAGTTGACGTTTCGAGTCCTCATGACCTTTCAACAGAACTGAGCAATATCAGGAGAAGGGTGAAATATAAGCTGGTTTAAGGGGGGGGGGGGGGGGGGGGAGTTGGGGGGGTGGTGGTTGTAGGAACAAGCAAGCAGTGATAGGAGCAGATAATCAAAAGATGTTACAGACAAAGGAACAAAGAGGTGTTAAAGGTGGTGATATTATCTAAGAGAATGTGCTAATTAAGAATGGATGATTAAATTCTGATAATTACTGTAGAACAGTGGGAGAGTGTTCATTCAGGCTCAAAGAACAGGGACAGATCTGAGCATTTCTCTCACAAATCTGCAGGGAGTTATATACTGACATGAAATGAAGAGTTGCAGGCATGCTTCATTGAGTTCCCGTGTGCTGATGTGACTGGAGTGCATCCTCTTGACTTTATAAAGAAACTGAGTGCCTCCTGAGCTCTACAAAGGAGTCGTTTAAATATGGATGACTAACAAAGCACATTAAACAAATAGAAAGTCATTAAGGTGGAGTATTTTACAATCTGAGCACTTATGTATTGAGCTTCATCCTGCTTTAACAATCAAGGTTTAACCCCCACCCCCACCTCCCAACCCCCCTTGGTGGGATTGTCATGTGCCTGGAGTTATTGTATGCTCAGTTCAGACAAAAGATGTCTTTCAGTCTTTGTTTGCATTGCTATAGAAAACCAACTTCATTTCCCTTAACCTGTCAGTTTCTTAATGTATCCAGTATCTGAACTTGAACCACTGCCAACTGAATCCATCTATTGATCATCCTCTAATAAAATGCTTCCTCATGTCTCTCCCAAGTTGGCCCTTCATAATCATGGCAAAATACTGTGGATGCTGGAAATCTGAAACGAAAACAAAAAATGCTGGAAAAACTCAGCAGGTCTGACAGCATCTGTGGAGGGAGATGCCGAGATAACGTTTCCAGTCTGTATGAAGAAGTCATATGGACTCGAAACATTATCTCTGTCTCTCTCTCCACAAATGCTGTCAGACCTGCTGAGTTTTTCCAAAATTTTTTATTTTCGCTTCATAATCATGGATCTGTTCTGATGCTCTGGCTACCTGACATATTGCATCAAATTCCTTTCACTTTCCACATCTTTTCTCCTCTATAAAGGATCATTTTGTATTTCTTATCAAATCACAGCTCTACCCCCTGACAGTTCTCTTGGCTGCCATTTATATCCTACCTAACCCTCTTCCATTATGACAATTAAAATTACACACAGTTATCTCCAGGAAGATCTGACTGGGACACTGCACATCAGCATTAGAGGGTGATCTATAGTTGGATTCAGTTTGGGGGTTTGAACTCAGCTGATTTGGTAAAATTCTCAGCATTGTTTTAGTTTGGTGGTAGATGTTGAGTCCACCAAGACCTTTCAACTAGGTGTCTTTAAGCTTCCTCCTTGCCAAGATTCACCAACAGAATACATTTGTCTCCTCTTACTTCCAAATATACCTTGCATTTTTCCCATACCAAACATTATTGACATCTCCTTGCATGATCTTGGTTGCTTCCAGAGAATCCATGGCTCCTGTGGCTTCATTAGATACTTCAACCCCATTGCATAGAAATTCATTGTTCCATGTCATTTGCACTTATCTGGGACAGGAAACATGCAGCACTGACGCCATAAGAACTAAGTTTAGAAAGTTCCTCCCATTCTACTGCTGTAGATTTGTTAGATTTACAGCAGAAATCCCACTTACACACAAAACAGAGCAGAGCACAGTGGGGGAGGCGATGGTGTAGTGGCATTGTGGATTAGTAATCCAGAGACCCAGGGTAATGCTCTGGGGACGCAGGCTCAAATCTCACCAAGGCAGATGAATTCAATAAAAATCTGGAGTTAAAAGTCTAACGCTGACCATGTCAATTATTGTAAAAACCCATCTGGTTCACTAGATGTCGTCCTTACCTGGCCTGGCCTTCATATGACTCCAGACCCACAGCAATGTGGTTGACTCTTAGATACCCTCTGAAATGGCCTAGCAAGCCACAAGTAACAAACAGCTACAAAGTCACAAAAAAGGAATGAAACCTGATGGACAACCTGGCATCGACCTAGGTACCAGAAATGACAACGGCAATCTCAGCCCTGTTGACCCTGCAAAGTCCTCCTTACTAACATCTGGGACCTCCCAAAATTGGGACAGCTGTCTCACAGATAACATAGTCACGCTAATGGAATCATACCTTGCAGATAATGTCCCTGTGTATGTCCCACCAGCAGGACAGGCCCAGCAGAGGTGGTGGCACAGTTGTATACAGTAAGAAGGGAGTTGCCCTGGGAGTCTTCAACATCAATTCCGGACCCCATGAAGTCTCATGGCATCAGGTCAAACCTGCAAGGAAACCTCCTGCTGATTACCATGTACTGCCCTCCCTCAGCTGATGAATCAGTGCTCCTCCATGTTGAACATCACTTGGAGGAAGCACTGAGGGTGGCAAGGGTGCAGAATGTACTTTGGGTGGGGGAGTTCAATGTCCATCACCAAGAGTGGCTCAGTAGCTCCACTACTGACTGAGCTGGCTGAGTCCTAAATGACATAGTTGCTAGACTGGGTCTGTGGCAGGTGGTGAGGGAAAAACATACTTGACCTCATCCTCACCAACCTGCCTGCCGCAGATGCATCTGTCCATGACAATATCGTTATGAGTGGCCAACGCATACCCTCCATCATGTTGTCTGGCACTACCACCTTCCTAAATGGGATAGATTTCGAACAGACCTAGCAACTCAAGACTGGGCATCCATGAGGCGCTGTGGGCCATCAGCAGTAGCAGAATTGTACTCGAACACAATCTGTAACCTCATGGACTGGCATAACCCCCACTCTACCATTACTATCAACCCTGGTTCAATGATGAGTGCAGGAGGGCATGCCAGGAGCAACACCATGCATACCTAAAAATGAGGTGTCAACCTGGTGAAGCTATAACACAAGACTACTTGAGTGCCAAACAGCATAAGTAGCAAGTGATAGACAGGGCCAAGCAATCCCACAACCAAAGGATCAGATCTAAGCTCTGCAGTCCTGCCAGAACCAGTCGTGAATGGTGGTGGACAATTAAATAATTCACTGGAGGAGGGGGCTCCACAAATATCCCCATCCTTAATGATGGAGGAGCCCAGCACAGCAATGCAAAAGATAAGGCTGAAGCATTCGCAACAATCTTCAGCCAGAATTGCTGAGTGGATGATCCATCTCGGCCTCCTCCAGAGGTCCCTAGCATCACAGATGCCAGGCTTCAGCCAATTCAATTCACTCCATGTGATATCAAGATACGGCTGAAGGCACTGGGCAAAAGCTATGGGCCTTGACAATATTCCGGCAATAGTACTGAAGACTTGTGCTCCAGAACTTGCCATGCCTCTAGCCAAGCTGTTCCAGTACAGCTACAACTGGCATCTACTCAGCTATGTGGAAAATTGCCCAGGTATGTCCTCTACACAAAAAGCAGGACAAATCCAGCCCGACCAATTACCACCCCATCAGTCTACTCTCCATCATCAGTAAAGTATTGGAAGGGGTCATCAACAGTGCTATCAAGCGGCACTTGCTTTGCAATAATCTGCTCACTGATGTCCAGTTTAGGTTCTGCCAGGGCCACTCAGCTCCTGACCTCATTACAGCCTTGGTTGAAACATGGACCAAAGAGCTGGACTCACGAGGTGAGGTGATAATGTAGGGGGTGGTGGTGTGTGTCAGCTTCACCTCTGACTTCTGAGCAGTTTGAATTGCTCCCACTCCCTGGGTTCTAGACCTTGGACTTATTTGGGGGTTGTGACAAAGTGCAGCAGACAACTGGTTTTGGTGCAAGGAAAAAAAAACTGGGTTTATTGAAATCACAAATGAATTTATAACATTAGGATTACACTGAGATTATACAGACCTACAAAGTACACTTAGTTAAGAATGGGGAACACATGGCATAATGAGGGAAAATCACGCTACTAATCCCCTTACCCTTGTCCTACCCCCAAAACCTAACTAAATTGAACTAGGAGAGGTTAGGGATCATGCTCACCAACCAGGGTTCCTTGACAGTTCGAAATCCAGCCAGGTAAGCCAGTTGCAGTTTTGGGGTACGCTCTTTGTGTCCTCTGGGGCCTGCTGTCCCCACGTGGTCCTGGTCTGTGGAATCTGCGAAGGTTCTTCAGTTGGGTGGAGGGCGCAGTTGTGGGTGGTCGATCTTCATGGAGGGCTGCGGTTGCAGCCTTGTTGTCTTCGGTTGAGCCTGCCACCCCGTGCTCCTTGCCGTGATGTTGCTTGCGGGCCTGCAAACCTCCAGATCTCCTTCCTCCGTTTGGCTCAGCTTCCTCTCCCTGCTTAAACTCTGCTTCAACCGTCCCAAAACTGCTCACCCTCCCTCCTTCGTAACTGGTGGCCCAGTTATATTGTTTTTCGAATTTCTTATCTAAATCCAAATTAAGATTAGTTCTTTGTCTGATTTTGGTGGGCTTCTTTAGGTGATTGTTGTCTCGTTGGTTTTAATGGGCTCACGTGATGTTTATCGTTGTCTTCCTGTCCCCGTAACTAGTCTTGAACTGAAAGCCATTGTATATGTGGAGTATTGATAGGTTCGCATAAGTGCATTGATTGCTGCCTTCCTGCCTTAGTAGTTAGTAGCGATTATTAATGCAAGATTTTGATGGGCTTTAGTTTCATGTAAGATGAAGTCTTTCTCTGGGTTGATTGTTTTAAAGGGAAGAATGTGTATTCTGTCTCCTCTCATTGTCTGGTTTCAGGCAATAATCCACATTGCACTCAACAAGCCCGGACATGTCCAGTACCAGGCCTTCATGGGCCTAGCCTCCTGTCTGCAGGGTTCTACACTTAACTCAGCAGTTGGGTCCTCTGCCATAAAGGTCCAAAAGTCATATCCTTGTTGATGATATGAAAAATGTGGGAATTTTGAGAACCCTTCAACAGTGAATGCCCTTGACATCAAGGCAGCATTTGACCATGGTGGGCATCAAAGAGTCCTCGCTAAACTGGAGTCAATGGGAATCAGGGGGGAAACTCTCTGCTGGTTGGAGTCATACCTAGCACAAAGGGAGATGGCTGTGGTTTTTCGAGGTCAGGCATCTCAGCTCCAGGGCATCACTGCAGGAATTCCTCAGAATAGAGTCCTAGGTCCAACCATCTTCAGCTTCTTCATCAATGACCTTCCTTCTATCATAAGGTCAGAAGTGGGGATGTTCGCTGATGATTGCACAATGTTCAGCACCATTCACGACTCCTCAAATACTGAAGCAGTCCATGTCCAAATGCAGCAAAACCTGGACAATATCTAGGCTTGGGCTGACAAGTGGAAAGTAACGCTCAAGCCACACAAGTGTCAGGTAATGGCCACCTCCAACAAGAGAGAATCCAACCATCTCCACTTGATGTTCAATGACATTACCATCACTGAATCCTCCACTGGGGTCTACCATTGACCAGAAACTGAATTGGACTAGCCATATAAATACTGTGGCTACAAGAGCAGGTCAGAGGCTAGGAATCGTGCGACGAGTAACTCACCTCCTGACTCCCCAAAGCCTGTCCACCATCAACAAGGCACCAGTCAAGAATGTGATGGAATACTCCCCACTTGCCTGGATGAGTGCAGCTCCTACAACATTCAAGAAGCTGAACACGGTACAGGACAAAGCAGTCCACTTGATTGGCACTACATCCACAAACATTCACTCCCTCAAACACCAAAGATCAATAGCAGCAGTGTGTACCATCTACAAGATGCACTCCAGGAATTCACCAAGGCACCTTGCAAACCCACGACCACTACCATCTAGAAGGACAAGGGCAGCAGATAAATGGGAACACCACCACCTGGAAGTTCCCCTCCAAACCACACACCATCCTGACTTGGAAATATATCACCGTTCCTTCACTGTCATTGGGTCAAAATCCTGGAACTCCCTTCCTAACAGCACTGTGGGTGTACCTACACCACATGGACTGCAGCGGTTCCCCACCACCTTCTCAAGGGCAACTAGGGATGGGCAATAAATGCTGGTCCAGCCAGCAAAGCCCACATCCTGTGAATGAATTCTAAAAAAAGCATAACTTCCCTACTTTTCAATTCTATCCCTCTCGAAATAAAGCCTAATGCTTGTTTTTTTTTTCTTAAAAATGGCCTCGCTAACCCTGGTGCAATTTTTAGTCATTGATGTATTTGTACTCCAATCCCTTTGTTCTTCTACCCCACTTAGATTTGTCTCTTACAAGTAATAAGTGACTTTCCTATTCTTCCTTCCAAAATACATGAGCTCACTCATGTTGAATTTCAATTGCCAATTATTTGTCCATCCTGCAAATTTATTAAATGTCTTCCTGTAATTTGATGCAGTCCTCCACAATATTAACTATTCCTCCTCTCCCAAAATGATGTCTTCCATAAATTTAGAAATTGGACTTTTGAAAGGTTTAAATTATTAATGCAAATTTAACAGCAGTGATCCCACTGATCCTTGTGAACACCACCTTCTGCAGCTCCGAATATGAACATACGAATTAAGAGCAAGAGCAGGCCACTCAGCCCCTCGCACCTTCTCCGACATTCAATAAGATCATGGCTGACCTGATTGTAGCCTCAACTCCAAATTCCTACCAGCCCCCAAAAATCTTTCGCCCCTCTGCTCATCAAGAATCCATCTACTTCTGCCTTACAAATATTCAAAAACTTTGCCTCAAAAGGCAGTGAAAGCAGAGTTCCAAAGACTCACAACTCAAAAAACTTTCTCCTCATCTGTCATATATGGGTGACCCCTTATTGCTAAAATAGTGACTTCTAGTTCTAGATTCCCCCACAAGAGGAAACATCTTTCCCACATCCAACTTGTTAAGACCCCTCGAGTTTTTTGTATGTTTCAGTCAAGTTGCCTCTTACTCTTCTAAACTCCAGCGGAAACAAGTCTAGCCTGTCCAACCTGTCCTCATAAGACAACCCTTCCATTCTAGGTATTAGTCTAGTAAACCTTCTCTGAACTGCTTCCAATGCATATTGCTCTCCTTAAATAAGGAGAGCAATACTGTACACAGTACTCCAGATGTGGTCTCACCAGTGCCCCGTATAACTGAAGTATAACCTCCCTACTTTTGTATTCAATTCCCTTCACAATAAACGATAACATTCTATTAGCTTTCCTAATTACTTGCTCTGCCTGCATATCAGCCTTATACGATTCATGCACTAGGACACCCAGATCCCACTGCGTTTCAGAGCGCTGCAATCTCTCACCATTTAGATAATGCTTTATTTTGCCTGCCAAAATGGACAATCACATTTTCCTACATTATACTCCATTTGCCAGATCTTTGCCCACTCGCTTAACCTGTCTATATCTCTTTGAAGCCTCTTTATGTCCTCTTCACAATTTACTTTCCTATCTATCATTGTGTCATCAGCAAATTGGGCAACCTTCTGTCCCTTCATCCAAGTAATTTATATAAATTGTAAAAAGTTGAGGTCAACCAGAAAATGACCCATTTATGCCTACCATTGTTTCCTGTTAGCTAGCCAATCTTCTATCCATGCCAATATGTTATCCTTGACACCATGAGCTTTTATTTTCTGCAATAACTTTTGATGTGGACCTTATTAAATGCTGTCTGGAAATCTAAAAACAGTACATCCATTGGTTCCCCTTTATCCACAATGTAAGTTACTTCTTCAAAGGACCCCAATAAGTTGGTTAAACATGATTTCCCTTTCATAAAAACATGTTGACCCTGCCTGAATATTTCCAGGTGCCCTACCATAACGTCGTTAATAGCTTCTAACATTTTCCCTATGCCAGATGTTAACTGGCCTGTGGTTTACTGCTTTCCATCTTCCTCTCTTTTTAAATAAAAGAGTTACATTTGCTATTTTCCAATCTAATGGAACCTTCCCTGAATCTAGGGAATTTTGGAAAATTAAAACCAACTTATCAACTATTTCATCTTCCATTTCTTTTAAGATCCTAGAATGAAATCAATCAGGACCCGGGGACATGTCAACCTGCAGTTCCAATAACTTGCTAAGTACCACTTCCCTGGTGATTGTAACTTTGAGTTCCTCCCTCCCTTCCATTTCCTGGGTTACAGCTATTTCTGGGATGTTACTTGTATCCTCTATAGTGAAGACCAATACAAAATACCTGTTCAATTCATCTCACATCTCTTTGCTTTCCATTATTAATTCCCCAGACTCACTTTCTATAGGACCAACACTCACTTTGTTAACTCTTCTTAAAATATCTATGGAAACGTTTGCTACATCTTCATATGTCTAGCTAGCTTTCACTCATACTCTAATTTTTCCTTCCTTATCAATCTTTTGGTCATTCTTAGCTGTTTTTTCATATTCTGTCCAATCTTCTGGACGGCCACCCATCTTTGCATAATTATTTACTTTTTCTTTAAGTTTGATACTATCTTTAACTTTTTTTTAGTTAACCACAGATGATGGGTCCTCCCATTGAAATATATCTATTCTGTGTATTCTGAAATATCCCCTTAAATGTCTGCCACTGCATCTCTATTGACCTGTCCCGGTACCCAATTTGCCAGGTCACTTTAGCTAGCTCCACTTTTACACCTTCATAATTGCCCTTAAGTTTAAAATACTAGTCTTGGATGCCTCAAACTGAATGTAAAATTCAATCATATTATGATTGTTGCTACTTAGGGGCACCTTCACTGTGAGGTCATTCACTAATCCTATCTCATTGCACAATACCAGTCTAGTATAGCCTGCTTTCTGGTTGGTACCATAACATGCTGTTTCTTTATTCCCACTCTCTTGCCCTCTGACTCCCCATTCTCTAGCCTTATGCATTGGTGCATAATGAGGCACCTTAGCAAAAGCCTTTTGAAAATTCGGATAAATTACATCAACTGCATCCATTACCATTGTCTACTCTGTTAGAACCATGGTGCTCAGGAGTGAAATCAGGAAGCATTTCTTCACAAAAAGGGTAGTGGAATTGCTGGGGATCAATTGAACATTTTGAAACTAAGATTGATAGATTTATGTTTGGCAAGGGCATTGAGAGATATGGAGCAAATGTGGGTAAATGGAGTCAAGTTACAGCCATGATCCAATAGAATGTCGCAGAACAGGCTTGAGCGACTGAATATCGCCTCCTCCTGTTCCTATATTCCTAGCCAATGTATCTCAACACCACATCATGTGGTCTTAGTATTGCATGCTCCCTATGCCATTACGTGGTGAGGCAAGCCTGTAATGTCCCTAGGAAACCTCTGAAATGTGTATTCTATTTTCAGACTCCTGACATTGGCACATGCTGTTAAACGTGTGCAGAAAGTAGCGACTGAGGGGGGTCTTTGATTTAACCCGCCACAAAATCGTTTAGTTGCAGCTAAAGACAGCCCCTTCCTTTTGGAAGTTGGTCTGATGGAGGATCTCACTGGCTTCACTGTTAACAATTCACATTGTGGTATTTAGAACTGAGTTGATGTTGAAATCTATCCTGAGCTGCAATTGTCAATTATGTAAATCTGACTGCCAACAGCTGTTAGATTAATAGGGTTCGATGCTCTATATTAGTCTCAGAAGGCAAGATGAGAGAACACAATCTAATTTATCAAGCATATATTTTCCTCTGACCACATTTAATCTGCTACGCTGCCCAGACTGTTTAAATTTCCGAGGAAGTATTCTGCAAAGTGCCTTCTGCAAAGGTAGACTGAAAAAAATGCCATGACCTTTTATTAACCTGATCATTCCACACCACCAATTCTCCATCCATTTGCC
This sequence comes from Cetorhinus maximus, assembly GCF_964194155.1. Taxonomy (NCBI): domain Eukaryota; kingdom Metazoa; phylum Chordata; class Chondrichthyes; order Lamniformes; family Cetorhinidae; genus Cetorhinus; species Cetorhinus maximus. Next base: position 64,060,456 of record NC_135884.1, read on the forward strand.
TTCCTTGGTGTAGCAATTCCCTGCTCCCAGTGGTAAAGGAGCCATCAGCTGAGAAGTTCAACACAAAGCTAAATGGGCACAATGTTGGTGGAGAGACCTGGGCACTGTTCCATGCCATCCTGAGACCCAGGCCAAAATTGGCTTCAGGCCTCATTTGGTTGCTGCCACTGAGCTGCAAGTTTGAAATGGGCACCTCATTACAAACTCAGGGAGGACGAGAAATCGTCCATCTCCCACACTGGAGGGCTATAGATCAGGTCGAAGAGTAGGGAAGAAAGTCAAATGCCTTGGCAGAGAATCATTCGATAGTGAATTCCAACAGTTATAAGTCAGTGCTATCATATATCACCAAAACGAAACAAAGACAAAGACTTGAATTCATAGTGCTTTGCATGACCACTGGACATCTCAAAACACCTTACAACCAATGAAGTGTTTTTTGGATTGTAATCACTGTTGTGGTGTAGGAAACAGCAGATAACCCTCACCAATGAATGCCTTTGTATGATAATATACTGCATCTGGAGGTGTTTGAAGCAGGTATAAAAGTACTGAGAATGAATTGCTGTAGCAATCAGCTGCAGTGATTCAAGGTGGTGTCTCATCACCATCAAGGCAATTAGGGATGGGCAATAAATGCTGGCCTTGCCAGCGACGTTCACACACCATGGAAGAATTTAAAAACCTTTTACTAATTTACCCACCACTTCCCTTGAGGGTTCTGATGTATGGTAGCCTTATGATGCTGACAGTCGTGACTGAGCTTAGTTATTTCACCACTGATCAAGGATGTTCTGAGCCTGTTTGCCTCAGTGCCGCACAGTGAATTTACCAGTGAGTTATTAGCAGAGAAGTACCTGCTTTCTCTCACTGTAACTGAACAGGATTTGGATGCCAGGTTCTGTTCCACTTTATTTTTCCAGCACTCCTGTGGTTTACAGACATAACAAGTAATGTGTTCTTGGCTTCAATCATACTCCATCTTTAAGGGCTGTTGCAGAAAGACAGAACACAGGTACATAGCAAGAGCAGCTAATGAGTAAACCACGTTTCTTTCCTGGGGCCATATTACAGACCTCACAAGATGACTACAGATTATAGAAGGCTACTAACACCTTGTAACTGGCAGCAAGATTGCTGCATTTTGATTCTGTCCCTGGAGGTGAGGTGAATATTCATCTACAGACCAAGGATTTACATGTGGCATCTTTCTATGTGTGCTATAACATTCACCAGCACATACATCATTCCCTACAATTGCCAGAGAAACTTGCAGCATCTCTGGGCCTCGGTAGGTCTCCCTGTGTTTAGGCTGCTCAATATGTAAACAAAACTGTTTCTTTGGATCCACTAGGTGAAAAGGAATTCGTATTTATATAGTGTTTTTCACCACCTCAGGAGATCCCAGAGAACCTTATAGCCATTGAAGTATTTTTGAATTTAAACACTGGATGGAATTTTAACTAGAAAAAGGCGGGTTTGTGAGGGTGCCAGTTGATTAAAATAAGGGCCGAAACTGGCTAACAGCAACCTGCTGACCGCTGTCTTTAAGCTCAATGGGATCAGCTGTGTGTGGGGAAACCCCCGTGTTACAGGCAGGCTGGCAAACACAATATGTAAAGATCTCATTCTCAGCTGCTTTAACTGGGATTTTTAAATTTAAGAGTATGTGCACAGGTTTCTGCAGGCTCTGTGGAATTCAAGTAAATCAACATGAGGGAACAGCAGAACTTGAGGGGCTGACAGGTAAGAAACCTCAAACCTGTTTCCTTGCCTAAGTGAAAGGTGTTTGCTCACAGGATATATATTAAATGTTCACAAGACTTGATCCGAGAAAGTGTGGTTTCACTAGTTTGGAGGTCATTCTACTACTTTGGGTTTTAGTGTCTTTGATCTATATTTGCCAGCTCTCAACCATCAGTTCACCATGGGAGCCACTTAAGCAGTGTTAGCTTAGATTTCAACAAGAACAATAATGGCTTGCATTCGAGCGAATGTGCATTGCAAGGGGCATCAAACAAAACATGATACCAAGACACATGAGGAAATATTAAGCCAGGGGAGCAAAAATTTGATCAAAGGTTTTAAAGAATGCCTTAAAAAAGGAGGAAAAAGGGATAAGTGGGGGAAGAGGTTCAGGGAAGGCCGCAGTATCTGAAGACGTGGCTGCCAATGGTGCAGCAATTAATGTCAGGAATGCTCAAGAGGTCAGAATTGGCAGAGTGCAGAGATTTTGGGAGGCTCCAAATTCCATTCATGAGGAGATCAAAGAGGTAGGGAGAGGCGAGACCATGGAGGAATTTGAAAACAAGGATGAAAATGAGGTTTTGCTTAACTAGGAGCCAAAGTAGGTCAGTGAACACAGAGGTGATGGGTGAATGGAATTTGGTGCAAGTTTGTTTTTATTCATTCATGGGATGTGAGCATCACTGGCTAAGCCAGCATTTATTACCATCCCAAATTGCCCTTGTTCAGAAGGCATTTGAGAGTCAACCACATTGCTGTGGGTCTGGAGTCACATGTAGGCCAGACCAGGTAAGGACAGCAGATTTCCCTCCCTAAAGGACATTAGTGAACCAGATGGGATTTTACAACAATGGTCATCATTAGACTTTTAATTCCAGATTTTTATTGAACTCAAATTCCACTATCTGCTATGACAGGATTCAAACCGAGGTCCTCAGAGCATTACCCTCCAGCAGCAGTACCACTACGCCATCTCCTCCCCTGAGTTAGGACACAGGTCTTTTGGATTATCTCAAGTTTAGGGAGGATAGAAAATGGGACACCAGCCAGTATTGGATTAGAACAGTCAATTGTCATGGTAACCAAGGCATGGATGAGGGCTTCAACAGCAGGTAAGTTGAGGCAGGGACAGAGTTGAGTGATGTTGCGGAGGTGGAAATAGGTAGTCTTAGTGAAGGTGTGGATAGTGACTCATTTTGGGGTCAAATATACTGTGACGACCTTTAACCTGGAACCAGTGCAGTTGGGAAAATTTATAATTCCTGAAGGCCTGTGGAATCTGTAATTGTTTATAAGAATGTTTGAAAAGGAGTTTGCATCAATTGTAAAAGGGATCAATTTTCTTGGACAAGAAGAAAAACTGGTCCATGTGACCTGCCAAACCTTAATCAAGAATCAGCACCAAAAGGAAATTGAGAAAGAAGCCATGCTGCTGACAGGCAGTTAGGAGAGCGACAAGCAGAGGAGCTGGAGGGTAAAGGCCCAGAGGCAGACACAAAGAAAGCAGACATAAGAAAAAAAGACAAACACACCAAATTCTTGAGAAGTAGCAAATCATTCTCAGAAAGAGGTGAATATTTATGTTTGGCAGTAAAAGGTCATAGGAGTTCTTGGGAAGAACTGTACGAACTGGCTAAAAAAGCCTAAAATCTGGAATGCTGTGTGAATAGCTTGGAAACACTAAAGAACTGGGTGTTCCCCCAGAAAAAATGGTCAGTTGAAAAGGCATTCTGGAAAGCTACACCATCAGGGCTGTTGTGACCCAAGGGAGAGGAGATCTGTAGAAATATGCCTTGATGATAATTTTTTAATTAATTTATGGGGTGTGGGCATTGCTGGCTAGTCCAGCATTTATTTCTCATCCCTAATTGCCCTTGAGAAGGTGGTGCTGAGCTGCCTTCTTGAACCACTGCAGTCCATGTGGTGTAGGTATACCCACAGTGCTGTTAGGGAGGGAGTTACAGGATTTTGACCCAGCAACAGTGAAGAAACGGCAATATATTTCCAAGTCAGGATGGTGAATGGCTTGGAGGGGAACTTCCAGGTGGTGATGTTCCCATTTATCTGCTGCCTTTGTCCTTCTAGATGGTAGTGGTCGTGGGTTTGGAAGGTGCTGCCTAGGGAGCTTTGGTGAGTTTCTGCAGTGCATCTTGTAGACGGTACACACTGCTGCTACTGCTCAATGGTGGAGGGAGTGAATGTTTGTGGAAGGGGTCCCTATCAAGCAAGCTGCTTTTCCCTGAATGGTGTCAAGCTTCTTGAGTGTTGTTGGAGCTGCACTCATCCAGGCAAGAGGGGAGTATTTCATCACATTCCTGACTTGAATCTTGTAGCTAGTTGACAGGCTTAGGGGAATCAGGAAGTAAATTACTCACCACAGGATTCCTAGCCTCTGACCTGCTCTTATAGCCACAGTATTCATAAGGCTAGTCCAGTTCAGTTTCTGGTCAATGGTAACCCCCAGGATGTTGATAGTGTGAGATTCAGTGATGGTAATGCCATTGAATGTAAAGGGGCGATGGTTAGATTCTCTGTTGTTGGAGATGGTCATTGTCTGGCACTTGTGGGGTGAATTTTACTTGCCACTTGTCAGCCCAAGCCTGCATATTGTTCAGGTCTTGCAGCATTTGGAAATGAACTGCTTCAGTATCTAAGGAGTCACAAATGGTGCTGAACATCCTGCAATTGTCAGTGAACATCCCTACTTCTGACCTTATGATGGAAGGAAATTGATGAAGCAGCTGAAGATGGTTGGGCTGAGGACATTACTCTGAGGAACTCCTGCAGTGATGTCCTGGAGCTGAGATGACTGACCTCCAACAACCAAAACCATCTTCCTTTGTGCTAGGTATAACCCCAACCAGCAGAGAGTTTTCCCCCTGATTCCCATTGACTCCAGTTTTGCTAGGGCTGCTTGATGCCACACTTGGTCAAATGCTGCCTTGATGTCAAGGGCAGTCACTGTCACCTCACCTCTGGAGTTCACCTCTTTTGTTCATGTTTGAATCAAAGCTGTAATGAGGTCAGGAGCTGAGTTGCCCTGGCGGAACCCAAACTGGGCATCAGTGAGCAGGTTATTGCTAAGCAAGTGCCGCTTGATAGCACTGTTGATGACCCCTTCCATCACTTTACTGATGATCGGGAGTAGACTGATGGGGCGGTAATCGGTCGGGTTGGATTTGGCCTGCCTTTTGTGTACAGGACATACCTGGGCAATTTTCCACATAGCCGGGTAGGTGGCAGTATTGTAGCTGTACTGGGACAGCTTGGCTAGGGGCACGGCCAGTTCATACCAATGAAACTCAAAGGTGAAAGCTGCTTTCAAATAGGACTGCTGACCTACCCTGCATGAATAAAGAACAAGATTGTGGAACTGTATAGCTATGTAGTGCCACATTTGTAGCAGGAGCGATGTGCCAGTGTCAATTCAAAGCACCATTTGCCCGTGTCAATTCGGACGCGTGTTAAAGTGAAAGCTACAAAAAGTAGAACCTTGTTGGTAATTTCTTCATTTGGTGAGACGGGGTCATTCAGTAAATTTGGTGATTCTGGTTTATGGTTTGCCAAGGGGATTGTAACATACCAAGGTTGCAAACAGACTGGTTCAACTTCAGTCAATTGTTAGGGAGAGAGACAGAGTTGATCAGAAGGGAACGAAGTTTGTAATGGGGTCCAAAGACAATGGCTTCTGTCTTCCGAATATTTAGCTGGGGGAAAATTTCTGCTTACCCAGTACTGGATGTCAGACAAACAAAGTCTGACAATTTAGAGACAGTGAAGGGGTCAAGAGAGATGGAGGTGAGGTAGAGCTGGGTGTCATCATTGTACATGTGGAAGCTAGTGCTGAGTTTTTGGGTGACAGCACGTAGATGAAAAACAAAGGATCGGACCAAGGTTTGATCTTGAGGGACACCAGAGCTAATAGTGCAGGAGTGGGGAGAGAAGCCAATCCCTGGCAGCTACTGGATAAATAAGAATGGAACCATGTGATTGCAGTCCCACCCAACTGGACAAAGGCGGAGAGGCATTGGAGAGGGGATGGCGTGACCACCCATGTCAAAAGCTGCAGACAGGTTGAGAAGGATGAGGAGGGATAATAACCTTGGTCACAGCCAATTAGGATGCCATTTGTTAATTGGTCATTTTTAATTAGAGATGGAAACCTAATGACAGGATTCAAAAATGAAGCTCTGGTGAAGATGGGCAAGGATGTGAGGAAACATATTCAAGGAGAAGGGGAGGTTGGGCATAGGCCAGTAGTTTGTAAGGATGGAGAGGTCTAGGTTTTTGAGAAGGGTAATGACAACAGATTAGAAGGAGAGGAGAAAAATACCCGAGGAGAAACTTGTTCTAACATCAGATAATGTAGGAACCAGAAAGGGAAGTTCGGTGGTCAACAGTTTTGTAGAAATAGGGATTACAGAGCAAAGGTAAGTTTCATTTGACAAGATGGTCTCAGGTGATGAGGGAGAGATGGGAGAAAACTAAAATTTGCAAGGCCATGTCAATGTGTTCATCCACAGTAAGCTCATGGGTAGTGAGACCCTTATTTATTTGTAAGCATATGCTCAGGAGGGCGATGTGCAGAGGGGTGGTATAGCCAATCCACTGGCAGAGGGTCACAGCTGGGAGAAATAAGAGGGATGGAAGGGAGTTTGGCTAAATTAGCCCCTGCAGCCACTCAGGATGAGAAAACAGAATAGGGCAATTAGGAGGCAGTGTCAAGTGCCACAGTGGGCCCTTCAGAAAATCCCAAGACAGACATGGAGCAAAGCTGTGGAATAATTTGAGGAAGTCAAGAGGAGGAGAATGGCAGGAATGTAAAACAGTGAAGAGAGTGTTAAAGAATAAGCAATTGTGAAGATAAAGTTTCTGAAGGAGGAGAAAAGAAAAGAGACATGGTTTCAGGAAGGATAAGAGAGAAAAAAGGGAGAGAAAATGGGAACTAGAAGTGATGGGATCCATTCTGGAGCAGCAGCAAAGGACACTCGCATGAATGGACATGAGTAACCAAGCTACAGAAATGTGGTTACAGTCAGCAATCATCTTGATGCTGAGATAGGCGAGATATGACAGAGTATCGTAGCGGGAATTCCAATAATTTAAATGTTTCCTGAGGCAAGGTTGAAAGAGCTGTTGCTGGTGACTAGACTTTGACATCAGTCAACCCTGCATGGATGGTCCCCCCCAGAATCAATGATGAATATAAAAGTTGCAGACACGGAACTTCAACATGTCAAACAAACAGTCAGCTGCTGAACGCTGGTAAGTCAGAGTGGCAGTAGGGAGTTAAAAGCAAAAATGGATGCTGGAAATCTGAAACAAAAACAGAAAATGCTGGAAAAACTCAGCAGGTCTAACAGCATCTGTGGAGAGAAAAACAGAGTTAACGTTTCGAGCCCGTATGACTCTTCTTCAGAGACTCTTATTTTTATCTGAAGAAGAGTCATACGGACTCAAAATGTTAACTCTGTTTTTTCCTCTCCACAGATGCTGTTAGACCAGTTGTTGTTTGAAACGCCTTCTCCAACTGCAGGTAAAAAAAAGTCTGCTGGGATAATAATGGAATAATGGTGAGGGAACAAGGAGGTGCTGAGCGTGGGTCTCTCCTGATCAGATTCACATTGATTTGGGATGCCAAAGCATAGCTCCCATGGCATGAACTGAAGTAATATTGGGTCTTCTCCAATAACAGGGTCAAATTCTGCAGGTGATAATTTTATAATTTCCCACACCCACAATTTCAAGTCATTTGACATTTTTTGGCACCCTCCCCCCAACCCACTACCCCCACCAAAAAACACTCGTTTGATATACCTCACTCAAGTGTGGGGAGAATTGGTTAATTAATATTTTCCACGGACCACTGCCAGGGTTAAACTAGTTGTTGCAGCAACCATTTTAGAATAATATGAGGAATAAAGATGAGTAGCTGTCTTCTCAACAACATACTGCTCCACAGGACAGAGGTGATTAACTTGGAACTCATGGGAGGTGAAAGCCCAAAACAGGGTTTACAGGCAGAAATAAGCTTGATAGACATGATCAAGCAGCAGTGCCTCAAGGTGTCACATGAGGTGGTCAGACATTTGCATGCTTCTGAAAACAGGCTTTCTGCCAAGTGAATCAGATGGGAACACCATGCCAATGGCTGCCAAATTCACCACAGCCCTCAACTTCTTTTGGCTTTATTTTCTGGAGGGCATTGGGCCCATGAGTCTCAAGCCTGCCCAATTTTCTGGGAGTTGGTCACCTCCATGCTCACCATTCTATTAAGGACAGTGGGCAGGGCCGCTAGGCTGCAGACCCAGAGGACCCATAGTGAGGTCAGGCCCACAGCGAGAGGTAGGTGCTTCTAAGGCAGGCAGGTGAGCATGGGGCCATCTCAACTTGGAAGTGCCCTCAAATGCGTGTCTGGAAGGGGTGCAAAGCCATGGGATTTTATGGAGAGGGGGAGGAGAAGCACTGTGGCCTTTCAGTCCTATGGTTCTGCCATTGGAGCATGGAACCTCTGGCCCTGTTGGCCCTTTGTTTGAACTGAGCAACCACTCTGATGTTGGTATAAATACTGGTGCTAATGTATAATGGCCTCTAAGTGGGCCTTAAATTGGCTGGCCTTAAATTGATTGCCCAACCCCATGGGGCAGGCATAAGACCTGGCTCCCAGTCCAGTGATAAAGTCCCCCAGAGGCGGGAATGTACAAGGGGACCATCCCAATGCAATCCCCCCCTATTTTCCTGGCCCTCACCTGCCTCCAACCCCATTTCTGCATTTACAGCAATATTGAATCCTTTGTCTCTGACTTTTTACAGGGACCTTTGGGTGATTTGTAGAACAAGTCCCACAAGTACATCTCTGGTGACTAATGCCATGTTTTCCAGTGTCTGGACTTGTGCACTTCTCAACCAATGATGAGAGCCAGAATGAGCAGGCGCTTGGCTTTGCTGTATTTCCACATACAGCAGGTGATTAAAACCACACAAGTGGCTATCAAGGAGCTCCAAGATCACCCTGGAGTCTTTTCAACAGCAAAGGCTTCCATGCCAATGTTCAGCTTGTCTGCAGCCACAAGATTATGCACGTTTATGCAAGATTCCCAGAGAACTGCCATCCTTTCATCTTGCGCCAGTCAAGCCTCTGAGATGCTTATGCCTCAAAGCAGAGTTAGTCAATAGCTCCTTGGAGACAAGGGCTACCCTCTGATGAGGCTGATACACCCATGGGCCCAGACATGAATCCCAAGAGGGGTGGGGGCAAGCTGTCAGGAGCAGAGCACTTTAAACCCAATCCCCACTTCCATGCCCCATTTTCCTACCTTCCATCTCATGACCCAACCCATATTTCTCTGCTAGCAATGAGCTGGACAGCACTTGCAGCACTTCAGTTTGGAGCTGAATCTAATCTTGGCCAGTGAACAGCAAGTATCCTGAGTGTGCAAGTCATTGGTGACAACATGCACTCATTTGAATGTCGCTTCATGCATTAGGCCACTCTTTCCATGGACGTAGGCATCAGCATGAAGGCTCGAATTATCACATCACTGGAGACAGATTCCACCAATTGTGTGCAGTGCATCTGGAAATGCTGACAGACCCTCGATCCTTTTTCTGTTGCTGCTCCAGAATAGTCTACAACATTGATAATCCCTGAGTCTCGGTGTCTATCTCCAGCAAGAGCAGCATTTGGGTGTCCAGCACCCTTTGACCAGGACTCTCCACTGGCCCTTTGAGCCTGCTCTGTCAGTCAATAAGATCATGGCTGTCTGATTGGTACTGTGGAATCTTTTACAACTACCTGAGGGGGTAGACAGAGCCTGTGTTTAATGGTAGAAGCAGCGTACTTTAGTGCAATTCTGTCAGGGATTGTTATGATTTCTATTGGGAAGGTGGTGAAACAGGAGCAGAGTGACAGGATTGTGTGTTTACTCAGTATAAGAGTTCAAGATTTATGGTCCTGCTTGCATCTACCGAAGCTTGCAATAGGATACTTCCTTGTAATCCTCTCCCATCCACACTATCTACTGTCCATGCAGCTAGTTTAGTGAGTCAAACCATGTAACCATCGCTCAAACAACAAGATCAGTATCTTTATCCCCCCTATTATCTGTCAGAAGGGAAACAGTCCAGGAGTTGGTTTACCATGTTGATGACACACAAGTGGTGAATTCAGAAATGTAATCAAACAGGATCATTCATTATACACATGGCAACATAATTGTGATTCAATGAGGCTTTCAGAATGTTGAAGAATAAAATACTTCCTGTCACGCTGAAGTCAAACCACCAGAACCGATTTTACCCAAGGCTGGGCAATAATCCAAGGAAAAGTGCTGCCTGCCTCACAAAGGCATCCTCAGGAATAGCCAATTATTCCCTCATGTCTGAGTACTATATCCTCAATGGTGTACCAATTTTCATCAATAGTGTTCTACCATGTCTGGATATTCTCAGTCATATCTTGTTATCCTCAATCATGCTGGTATTTTGTCAAACGTGTCCAGATATCCTTAATCATGTCAAAATTTCCTCAACTATTGTTGACCTCAATTATATCCAGTTATTCTCAATCATGTATGGCTATCCTTACTCATGCCTAGTTATCCTTAAGTGTTCAATTATCTAATACAAGACCTGTTATTCTCAATCAAAGTCTGTTAGCTCAATTGTGTTCTCATATCTTCAATCCTGTTGGGGCTCCCTTAGGTGTTATGGTATCCTCAGTCATGGTTGTTGTTATATTTCAGAAAGCCAATTGGTCAAGGATATAACTGGTCAATCTGTTACACAATTCTGTAAACATTTATCTGCACGTTTACAAATTACAAGCATAAACCTCCTAACCCAGAGTTGCAGTCTGAGTCTACTCAAAGGACACAAGTGAATCCCCAATTAATGCCCACCACTTACCTACAATTAAGTGCAATTACACAGTTAAGATTTCCTCCTCTTTAAATAAAGAATTCAAATATGTACAAGCAAAATTTTCAAACAAATTAAGTTAAAAACATTTAACTTCTATGAAGTATTACATTGAAAGATTCAACACCCCCCCAGGACCCTAACAATTCCTTTGTACATGCATTTTTGTGAAAGAGACAGTTGATGACTTGCATCCACACATTTAACTTGAGATTTCCTCTCTTCAGCATTTATTTCAAGCCAGCAAGGTCAACCTTTTCAAAGGAATATATTATCCACATAATATTCAATGGGAATACTATCTTCAGTACTCCCCCTGTACAAAACCTCACTTAAAATATTTGACAAATAGGATCCCATATCCAGCGCTCCACCAGAGGCAGTGTTTCAGAAGCCAAAGTATTTTTTAAACAACTCTTACTTTCTTAGCTTACAGAGCTAAAGGACAACATTTCCCATTTTCTCTCAAGCATCATGAAAAATGACTACTTTCATGTTCCTTGCGTCACCCAAGGATGGGAACTTAAGTTCACATTACTCCAGATTTAAATTTAATGTTTAATTTGCCCAACATTCGACTTTTGAAAAAAGATGTTTAATGTAGTACTTTATATATAATACATTAAAAGTAGCATCTGGTCCCAAGTCCGAGTACTCAAGCAGTTCAACTGACCAAAATCAAGTTTGCTATTTCTGTCTCTTTAGGTACAAGATCTTCTTGTGAGGACCTAGTACAATTGACTGGGGTGTGACTAAAACTCCCTAAATATTATTTCAGACCCACTCTGTTTAATATCTACACTTAAAAGCCTCAGTTTTAAAACCTACTCCAATCTTAACACATTTCACAAATTCTGCAATGCCACCCCATATGAAATCATCAACATGCATCATGAAGATGCCCGAAAGTCTTCCTTTAAATGACCAATAGAACATTGTGGGATCTGCTCCTGGTTGAACAACCTATTTTCAGCAAAAATAGATCACACCAAAATAGTATTATGCCCTGTAAACAATATTCAGATGATAGACACGGCTGTTTAGTTTGCATAGTTTTCCTTCTGCATTTGCTGTGTTTTTGGGGAGCTTTGGAAACACTTCTCAGAAAAATATTGCTTATGTTGATCAGCCTGTGGTCCCATGAACATGCAGCCATTAGAGCCAATAAGATATTTCAAAGTTACTTTTCTAGCTGAGAGGATCCACTAACATCTGATTAATGGAGTCATTTCGAAACCTCTAGCCTTGCTTTTGCATGTCCCATCTGCAAGGATATTTTCATAATAAATTCATCTATGAGAAAAGCAGGTTTCCCCTCATTTGGTGCCTCAAAAGTAATTCCAAACTCTGACTATATAGTTGCCTTTGTTTTGCTTCTTATTAGTTTATCCTCAAGTTTATTGGCAGCCACCAAAACTTCCTGATCATGAAGACTTCTGCTTCTAGCTTTCCTGTGGCCTTTGCTTCACTGTCTAATCTATTCCAGAGCTCCTCAGGGTAGTGTCCTAGGCCCAACCATCTTCAGCTGTTTCAAAGAACTCCCCTCCATCATAAAGTCAGAAATATGGATGTTCACAGATGATTGCACAATGTTCAGCACCATTTATGATGCTTCAGATACTGAAGCAGTCCATGACCATTTGCAGGAAGACCTGGTTGATATTTGGGTTTGGGCTGATAAGTGGCAAGTAACATTCACACTACGCGAGTGCAGTCAATGACCATCTCCAACAAAAGAGAATCTAACCATTTCCCCTTGATGTTCAATGGCATTATCATCACTGAATCTCCCGCTGTCAACATCCTGGGGGTTACCATTGACCAGAAGCTGAACTGGACTAGCCATATAAATACTGAGTAGATCAGAGGGTGGGAATCCTGCAGTGACTAACTCACCTCCTAACTCCCCAAAGCCTGTCCACCATCTACAAAGCACAACTCAGGAGCGTGATGGAATACTCTCCCCTTGCCTGGATGAGTGCAGCTTCAAAAAAAACTGAAGAAGCTCGACACCAGCCAGGACAAAGCAGCCCACTTGATTGGCACCCCATCCATTCCCTCCACTGCTGATGCACAGTGTGTACCATCTACAAGATGCACAGGAGTAACTCACCAAGGCTCCTTTGACAGCACCTTCCAAACCCATAAATTTTACCACATAGAAGGACAAGGGCTGCATGGGAACACCGCCACCTGCAAGCTCCCCTCTCACTGTTGCTCAGTTAAAATCCTGGGACTCCCTTCCCAAAAGCACTATGTGCGCCTATACCACAAGATTTCACCAGTCCAAGGTAGCTCACCATCACATTCTCTCAGGCAATAAAATCTGGCCAAGCTAGCAACACTCACATCCCATGGATAAATGAATAAAACAATTCAAGCTATGAACTCTACTTGCCCTTATGTCCATCAGGCCCACTGAGGAATTCCCCCTGACCCACCCATCCATGCACAAAGGGTCTTTTCCTGGCATGTGATAGTTATCAGTATTTGCAGTGTATTTTCTTACTCTGCACTTTCACCCCATTCTGCCAGTCCATGGTTCTCAATTGGCCATCATTCTGAACATTCAACCAATGTTTAAATTTGCCAGTAGCTCTTTCCGTACATCACAGAATTGGTCACATCCCTCCATTCACTAGACCCCTGGAATATATATCACCCGAGTACCAGCCTACCATCACAATCTAATACCTTACCAGTGCTTTTCCATTTCCTTTGATCCTTTTTGATACAAAAAACTCCCAAATTAAATTCCATCTCAGATGGTCTTATACAGTGCCTCAGAGCTCTGAATTTTTCCAAAACCTCAACCTTGATGAAAATGGATCTCCCTGCATATAAAGTATTCAAACATGAAGAAGAAATGGCACTTTCTGCACTGCTTTCTAGAGCAGGAGGCCCATCACAAAGCACAAAAGTCATGAAACTTGACATGGATTTGGCACATAGACCAATTGATAGGGACTGCACCCTTTAACGACTTGGGAGTGAACTCTTTGCATAACCTATGCAAGGGCAGTTGTTGATATTCTGTCTGGTTGATCAGCTAAAACTTTCTGCAGCATTTCATCAATTCAGCACATTGCTGGAAGGACTCTTAGGTGCATTAATAATGCTGGTGCCTTAAGTTCGATCCCTAGCCATTCCTCCATAATTGCCCATAATAGCCCTTTTGTTCTTACTAAGAAAGATGTAAAAAGACTAAATGTGGTCACCAGGGCTACAAAATGTTGAATGAAAATATTTTTGCCTTTGTTCCATATGTTTAGATCATGGTCACTACCTTGTTAGTTATGCGCTAGTATGAGACTTAGAATAGGAAATGGCGGCATCCTCTGAAACTTTATGGATGTCACGCTTCTCACTAATTAGCCTCATATGCACATCAACCATATCTGCATCTTTTAGCAAGATTTGTAACCTTTGACAAATAGATTGAGCAAATTGTCTATGTAACTTTCAGGCTATTTGCTTCCCCCAACTCTGATCTAATCACCAGATGCCATTTATACTTGTCTAACATTAATGAGAAACATCAGGTTTTGTTAAGGGATGCAGTAATGTCCAGACTGGATAAACTGCAGATCCACTCACTTTCCAAAAATAATCACCTTATCATGCTCCATGTCAAGTTTCATTTGTGCTTTTTTCTATAGATTTACTCAACGGCATAGGTATCTACAGATTAGAGACCATGTACGTCAATACTTAATAAAATAGCTTTTTCAAGCTATTTTGTATGGAATATAAACTCTTTAGTGGCCTCAATGTGTCATCACCACCAAACCTAAAGTAATACTCTTTTATTCCTCAACACTACATCAATCCTCACTTAGTGAATCAAGGTAACTTTTAACCAATTTGTTCCACATACATCAAGGTTCAAGCACTATTCAGCACTGCACAATTTAAAAAGTGTCCACAGCCAACACACAGGGCTAAAATGCCTTGTGACCAGAACAATGTGTTTGGATTTATCATCTTCACCCTCTTGGTCATGTGTCATTTCAAGGACCCCATCTCTTTGCTTTGGACAGTTCATTGCATAATGATATTTAGCAAGCACTTATTATTCCTTAAATATTCCTAGAATTCATTCACCTATTGTTGCTGTTTCAATTGCCCTTAAGGGCAATTATGTATGGATAATAAATGCTGGCCTAGCCAGCTCCAAACACATCTCATGAATAAACATAAAACAAATTGAAAGAACACCTTCGGTCTGTCCGCAAGAATGACCCAGACCTCCCTGTTGCTTGCCATTTTAACAATCCACCCTGCTCTCTTGCCCACATGTCTGTCCTTGGCTTGCTGCATTGTTCCAGTGAAGCTCAACGCAAACTGGAGGAACAGCACCTCATCTTCCGACTAGGCACTTTACAGCCTTCCGGACTGAATATTGAGTTCAACAACTTTAGATCTTGAACTCTCTCCTCCATCCCCACCCCCTTTCCGTTTCTTCCCCCTCCCTTTTGTTTTTTCCAATATTTATATAGGTTTTTCTTTACCCACCTGTTTCCATTATTTTTAAATCTATACCTTTTATGCCCTTTTAGTCTTATTTCACCCCACCCCCACTAGAGCTATCTGTACCTCGCGTGTCCTGCTATCCATTCTTAATTAGCACATTCTTTTAGATAATATCACCACCTTCAACACCTCTTTGTTCTTTTGTCTGTGACATCTTTTGGTTATCTGCTCCTATCACTGCTTGTATTTCACCCCTCTCCTATTTTTACTTAGTTCTGTTGAAGGGTCATGAGGACTCGAAACGTCAACTTTTTTCTTCTCCGCCAATGCTGCCAGACCTGCTGAGTTTTTCCAGGTATTTCTGTTTTTAAAACAAATTGTGTCTTCTGTTATAATAGCCAGATCTGCTAAAGATGCATTCATCCTCAATCAACTCATCTTTAATACTAGTGATACCTGTACCCAGTATATCAGGACCATTTTAAAATCTGGCAATTGAGTTCTCCATTCTTGACACCATTGCAGAATCACCATTTGTTCCACAAAGGCAATAGCGATTTCTCCTGAATTATTTTCAAGGCAGCAGACTCCGGATTCAAGGTGTCCCATTCAGAACTGAACACCAGTTAGAACCAGGAGCCTATCCATCTAAAACACCTTAGCGCAATCCAGTAATTAAGCACAATTACTGTTCCAGGGATCCTATACAATCTGTTAAAATCCATGATATATGCCTCCAAAAAATAACCATCTGTTTTCCAAAATCTATCAAAGTTCAACCATGCCTCAAACATTTAACAGATCACCTTTCTTACGAATTTCACCCAAGAACTCTAATAGAAAGTCCAAACCTCCCTCACTATCCAACTGATGGACATCAGATTCACAAAATATTTCTGATTTTACTTGCAGGAAACAACAACCCCAAGGCCATAGCTTGACTCCACTTTGGTAGGGATGTACCCAGTGTCCACGTATATCACTTTCATTCTTCTACTGGTCATATGGTTTGGACTCAGAACATAGGAGGGTAATCATAACCCGACAATTTTGCTCTCTAACATTGCTACTAGCTTTCTATCTGATTTTTAAAAAACTTAAGTAACATTTCTACTACCATGTTATATTCTAGAAAAGCAGCTAGTGAAGGATATAACTGAAGCTGATTGTTATACACTTTTCTAAGCATTTTTTTTTTGAAAAATATACTTTATTCATAAAATATCTGGAAGAACATTACAAAACATTTCTAAATCGCCATCACAAAAAGTGCAATCAGATTCAACTTTTACATATGGATCACAAGGTGCTTCAATACCATTGAGGCATTTAACACAGTTATAAATTACAAGCAAACACCACCCACCTAAGAATCACAGTTGTAGTCTGTCTCAATTTATAAGGGTACAAGTGACTCTCAAGTTATGCCCACTAACTGCTTACAAAGAAACACAATTAGCATACAATTAATAACAGCCACTTATCTGCAAACAAGTCAATTAATCTGTGAGTGGAATGGAGACAGCCTCTCATCAACTCTAATAGAAGACAAATGAAACAGATTTGAAAGAAATAATGCTGAGCTGTCCAGACAAACACAGTCTAAACAAGTAGAATCATAGATAACTTAATAAGCAAAATAAAAGAGAAATGAAGGGGGGAAATGAGTTTGATAAATCTTGCAGGGAGAAAGGGAAAAGAGTTCACTGGAACAGATACAAGAACATGCTAAAATATATCAATCAGATGACCAGAGGGACAAAGGGAGAACTGGAAAAAATAGACTAATGGAGTCAAAATATAAGAGTGAAGTCACCTTTCAGTACTAAGATAGCAAGATAGCTGTCAGAGTAGAGATGAATATAATAAAAGTGCAAATAGGTTTGAAACAAATGATGAGCTTGAAATGGCGAGTATTCTGAATAAGTAATTCCTTGGAGCATTCACAGGGAATAACATGGATAACATACCACCCCACCCTCCCCAAAATAAACAATAGTACAAAAGTAAAGTTTAGCACTTCAATATTAATAAGATATTCTGTAAAGGACTTAAAACAAATAAATAACATTGGATTGGGGAGATTTTTCCAAAAGTGGGGAAAGAGACAGAAGAGACAGAGTCAAGATTTAAGAGGCACTACTAGACATTATGAGAAAGTCAATGGACATTGGACACATACCATTGGATTGGAAACAAGGTAGTGTCCATGTGAAAACCCTGGAATCATCCATAGAATCTTACAGCATACAAGGTGGCCATTCAGCCCATTGTGCCTGTGCAAAGAAATAATTGATAGTGGCAATATGGGAAAGGTATCTATTGTCTTTCTAGACAAATGAAGTAAGATGGGCCAAATGGCCTTCCTCATTTTAATTATCTGTAATTTTGCATCTGCTTCTCTTCTGTCACAGCTAGATACCTGCAATTGTGCTGGTGGCTTTCATTTCTGTCTACCAATCTTCAGTCGTATCAGGGTATCCTCAGTTGGCTTCTATCATGTCTGGAAATCCCCAATTGTCTTCAGTTATTCTCAGTTATATCTGAATGTCCCTGTGATGTCCCATTATTACCAAACAGATCTGGCCTTGGCTCAGTGGTAGCACTCTTGCCTTTGAGTCAGAAGGGTTCGAGGCTCACTGCAGAGACTTGAGCACATATCCTAGGTTGGCGTTTATGTGTAGTGGGGAATCCTTCAGGAGAGGTTTTTGAATCAAAACCACACCTGCTTTCCCAAAAAAATCGCATGGCACTATTCAAAGAAGAGCAAGAAAGTTCTCCCAATGACCTGGCCATCCTTTATCCATGAACCAACACAGCTAAAACACATTACCTGGTCATTTATTACACTGTTGTTGGTGGGAACTTGCTGAGGCACAAATTGGCTGCTGTATTTCCTGCATTAAAACTGTGACTACATTTCAAAAGTACTTCTTTGGCCATGAACCACTTTGGGACATTATTAAAGGCACTATTTAAGTTCAAGTCTTTCTTTAACTTGTGGAAAACTTCCACTCAGTGCGCAAGCATGACCCTGACCTTCCGGTGGCTTTTCAATTCATCATCTTGCTCTTATGCTCATGTTTCTGTCCTCGGCCTGCTGCAATGTTCCGGTGAAACCTAATGCAAACTGGAGTAACAGCACCTCATCTTCCGATTAGGCACTTTACAGCCTTCTGGACTCAACATTGAGTTCAACAATTTCAGACCATGAACTTTGTTCTCCATGTTGATTTTTTTCCCCAAGTGCCAGTCTGCATCTTGCTCTCATGTTTTTGCTTTCAGATTGTGCTAACCTTTATTCTGCTATTAACACCTACTCTGAACCAATCCTTTGTGTCTTTAATGCTAACATTATCACTCCTTTTGCCCTGTGTTCCATGAAATCTTTGTCATTTAATCTCCCCCACCCTCTAACCAATCCCTGACCTTCTCTTTTGTGCCACTTGTCCCTCCCACCCTTTTCGACAGTATAAAACCCATCACATTTATGCCTCTCTTCAGTTCTGAAGAAGAGTCAAATTAAACTTGAAATGTTAACTCTGCTTCTCTCTCCACAGATGCTGCCAGGCTGGTGGAGTTTTTCCAGCACTTTCTGTTTTTATTTCAGACCTCCAGCATCTTCAGTATTTTACTTTTATCCTTTCTTTTGTATATATACAACCATGTACATGAATCCACAGCAGAGGAGACTCAGGTGATCCAGTTCTTAATGATATCCAGCAGTATCACATTGGAATCACAGGGGCTCACAATGGTATGAATGATCAGTGTAAATGCTGGAA
The DNA here is from genome assembly GCF_964194155.1 of Cetorhinus maximus. Lineage (NCBI taxonomy): Eukaryota > Metazoa > Chordata > Chondrichthyes > Lamniformes > Cetorhinidae > Cetorhinus > Cetorhinus maximus. Next base: position 64,079,379 of record NC_135884.1, read on the forward strand.
AACCTATACACTGACCCTAGATTTCCTCAGCTTACATCGACATGAACAATACAAGCATGTTTGACTAGGTTTGCAAAAATAAGTAACTTGTAGAAAAGTGACAGGGAACCTAGTTTGTGTACTTTATGAAAAATTGTAAGGAGACAGGAAGATTCTAGAGGCAGGGAAAATGGAAGTAAGTTGCAATCTTTAACAACAGAGATTTGATTTTGTTTCAGCATTAAACTGTAAGAAGCTCTCAGATGACTCTGCTAATTGAGGTTGCATGCCAAGAAGCCATGCACTATAGAAGGCCCCTGGCTTGAGTCCCAGTCTGGACTGAGTTAGCTCAGTTCTTAGAATCATTTAATGGTTATAGCACAGCAATAGGCCATTCAGCCCATTGAGCCCATGCTGGCTGTCTGAAAGAGAAGTCTAATGAGTCCTACTCCCCCTGCCTTTCCCCATAGTCCTGAAAATTTGCAAAACTTTCAGCTAAAGTGTTGCAATTGTCCTCTGTGCCCTGGTTTAAAGGGAGATGAAAAAATAAAATCCAGTCATAATTCCTACTTTTGATTACTACACTGTGACTGTGCTGGGTCAGTCTTGTGTGTGAGTGGTCCTGGCTGTCGTGCTCACCAGTGGCTCTCTGTCAAGACAGGCAGATAAAGAATTGCAAGTTGGGAGAGATGGCAGGGGGCTGTTGATAATGGTAGAACCATACCACAACCAGGACCAGAGGCTTATAGTCATTTCTGCAGCCTCCTACCATAACCTTTTTGGACAACCAGCAAAATCAGCAGAGAAATTGCAGAAGATTGTGGAAAAGCACGTCTGGAAGTGCAGAACCAGCATCTAGGAGCGCAACTGTTTGAAAGGAGTTAAAAAAACTCATCAGTGGCCCTCCAAAATACTTGAGTAAGTGAGTAAATTTGGCATATTTCTGACTTTGTAAAGCAGTTCTCAGCTGCTTGGGTTAATTCCTTGGCTGCTGTATCTGGGAGGAACTGTTTCCTGGCTTGACTTAATAGCTTGTTCAGGGCCTGTCAAATGTCTCGGCAATGAGAAATGGTCTGAAAATACAGACATTCAATATTTCTTTTTCTTTTCTTGTCCAATATATGTGCGAGCACAGGAAATCTGTCTGTGGGATGAATTTATTAATCCTTAGGTTAAGTTTGATGTAAAGCTACAAGATTGCTTGCAGCTGAAATCTTGACTTCTCTTTTTGAAGAATGTGCCGTGGGCATTATGAATGATGATAGCTAGGGAATGGGTCGTGTTGGGCTATCCAAGTCACCCACATGTTGAGATTGACACCTACATTACAACAGGGACAACATAATTGGCTGTTAAGCACTTTGGGAGGTTTTTTTTATTTGTTCATGGGATGTTGGTGTAGCTGGATAGGCCAGCATTTATTGCCCATCCCTAATTGCCCTGAAGAAGGTGGTGGTGGTGTGCTGCCTTCTTGAACCGTTGCAGTCTGTGTTGTTGTCCTGAGGTTGTGAAAGACACTATATTAATGCAAGTCTTTCTCTTTTCCTAACACCAACATGTTTTAGAAACCATTTTTGTTCTCAGTTTGCTGGTGTAATTTGTATCACACAGAATAAATGTTGGGCTTGTGACAAAACAAAACTTCTGGTGGCCCAAGACAGCCCCTGAATCTCCAGCCAACTTGGCTGCACCTTGTGTCTGGAGTACTTGGCTGAACCTTCACCCTTGTCAAACTTTCCTCAGGTTTCATCAGTTTTTAGTGTCATCATGTCTTTCCTTCAGAAAAATATTTTTCCTTTCCCTGTCCCTCCTCACTATCCACAATACAATGCTTTCTCTAGCTGACAAACATTAACCGCTGATCTGCTTGCAAGCCTCTGCTAGTTGGTGGCTCATCTACTGAGTGAGGACAGGCACAGGGTGACGATCCTTGCTGAATTCACCTCCCCCACTGTTAACAGATGGCCAGTCTCTGTTCATGCCCTAATCCCCCATTTCCCTCCCATAGCACAATGCAACTTCTGTTTCTCTGGATGAACCATGGACAGGAACTTACCTATTCCCACAGTGTTCCTTGGTTATAGTGGGAATAACTGTAACCTTGGCCAATGGTGTTCACTGGTATCGTTGAATTCAGCAACTATCAAACATCACACAGAGAAAAGTGGACAGGGTATATAAGGGCAGTTAATCTGATATCACCCTAAGTTACAGTTACAGCTCTGAAGAAGAGTCATATGGACTCGAAATGTTAACTCTGTTTCTCTCTCCACAGATTCTGCCAGACCTTTTTTCCAGCACTTACTGTTTTTATTTCAGATTTCCAGCATCCGCAGTATTTTGCTTCTATGACAGTTAGCCCTATTGTGTTGTATACAAATCCTGTATCTGCTGTGTAAAATGTACACTGTACCCCAGTGCAGCTACTGTGAGCGCAGTGCTATTCTGGAGTGAATTGTGACTCATTTAGATTCCATGGGTGGAATTTTCCATTCTGGAGACTGAGTGTGGTGGCAGGCGGGACAAACGGCACATTTCCCACTGGATGGCGGGGTGGATTCTCATGCCTGACTTGTACGCTTGGAACCTCATTAATTATGCATCGGTGAGCTACTCACCGAATCGTGTGGCAGGTGGGCACTGATTCGTCCACCCCGCCGTCATATTACTGGGTCGAAGGCTCTGGCGAACACACATATTCACTCTCTGCAGCCCAGTGTGGTCTGGATTCCTGGAGATGCTCCACCGGAGAATGAAGCCATGTGTCCCAAGGTTCAGCCACAACTCCCTGGTGGCACTCCTCAAATGTCGTGATGCCCTTTACCTGAGGAATGGAACCAGGCGGTCCACCAACCTCACCTTGCCAGCCTGGGAGGGGATCACAGTGGATGCCTGTGCTGCTGGGACCAAAAAAGAAATGCCCTGCAGTGCAGGAAGAGGATGAATAATCTAACCCGCTCCGCTAGGGTAAGTCAACCTCCTCCTCACTCCAATCTCACACTCTCATAATGGCATCAAGACTCGAAGGGTTACACTCCTCAGGGATCTCACACTCGATTAGCAGAGGAGAGATCATCACTGATTGTCGCATGCACACCTTAACACCCTCACCTTCTCACCTATCATCGTGCACACACGGCACCTTCAGTCCCTACTGGGGAGGGATCAGCACACACACTATAGGCATGTATGCTTCCCAACCTCTCCTCCATCCCTTCTCATCACATACCATCTATTTGTCTTCATGCAGGCCAAGCTGGCCCAGAACAGGAGGGAGAGGTCCCAGACAGGAAAAGGGACGGTGCACACCCAGGAGCTCACTCCCCTTGAGGAGGGGGCAGTCGAGTTGCCAGGGGAGGGATTGCTCCTTTGGTGAAGGTGAGATCGGCCTCTCCTATCAACCCAGTACAGATAAGCCCTCCATTAGTTGATCACATCTTGACATTCACAGTGAGTGACATGCAATGTTGCATTCTGCCTGCTCATGAACTAAATCTCTCTTCTCTTGCTTTCAGGCACCAGCAGGCCCACACACAGGTCCAGCCAGCCCACCAGTCCCAGCCCCTAGCCCACCTCAGATGAGAATCCAATCAATGAAGACCTGTTCATTCACCTCCACCCTGCACCAGCACAGAGACACACACCTGGGTGGGTGCTAGATTGAGATTAGGCTCGGGGTTGGACCTTGGGGAACACCTCACTGACATGTCTCCACAAAAGTCCGAGATAGTGACAGTCCAGGTCTCTGGCACTTGGAGGACTGCTGGAGATCAGGCACCTGCTGAGTCTGAGTCACAGAATCACAGAATTTTAATGGCACAGAAGGAGGCCATTCGGCCCATCGTGTCTGCACCGGCTCTCCAAATGAGCATTATGACCCAGTGCCATTGCCCTGCCTTTTCCCCAAACCCCTGCACATTGTTTCTATTCAAATAATCATCTAATGCCCTCTTGAATACCTCAATTTAACCTACTTCCACCACACTTCTAGGCAGTGCATTCCAAATGCAACCCACTTGTGTGAAAAAGTTTTCTCTCACATCACATTTGCTTCTTTTGCAAATCACTTTAAATCTGTGCCCTCTAGTTCTAGATTCTTTAACTAGTGGGAACAGCTTCTCCCTATCTACTCTGTCCAGCCCTCTCATGATTTTGAATATCTCTATCAAATCTCCTTCTTCTCTCCAAGGAGAACAGTCCCAACCTCTCCTATCTATCTTCATAACTGAAGTTTTTCATCCCTGGAACCATTCTTGTAAACCTCTTCTGCACTCTCTCCAATGTGTTCACATCCTTCCTGTAACATAGTGTCCAGAACTGTACCCAATACTCCGGCTGAGGTCTAACAGGTGTTTTGTGTACATTCAGCATAACTTCCTTGCTCTTATACTCTATGCCCATATTAATAAAGCTCAGGATACTAGGTGCTTTATTAACTGATCTCTCCACCTGTCCTGCCACCTTCAATGATCTATGCACATATACACCCAGGTCTTTCTGCTCCTGCACTCCCTTCAAAATTTCACCCCCTATTTTATATTGTCTGTCCGTATTCTTCCTACCAAAATGCATTACCTCACGCTTCTCCGCATTGAACTTCATCTGCCACCTATTTGCCCACTCAACCAACTTGCCGATGTCCTTTTGAAGTTCTACTCTGTCCTCCTCACAATTTACAACATTCCCAAGTTTTGTATCATCTGCAAAATTTGAAATTGTCCCCTGCACACCAAGATCTAGATCATGAATATATATCAGAAAAAGTCAGATGATGAGCCTCTGGAAACGGTCGTGGCACACATGCTGGAGATTCAAAGATAGGCAGCAGAACATCAGGTAGAGTTGTGAGAGGCAGTCAACAGACCAGAGCGAAGGATGGAGGACTCCGTCCGTGTTCTGCCTGTTATCGTGGCTCTGACACGTAAGCGCCTCAAGGTTATCATGGGAAGGGTGGCAGCTGCCTTAGAGACCTTGGTCCAACAGGCTCTGCCAGATTTGCGCTCGGACCTGTACTCCATCACTCTAGGCATAAGTGGAGTCCATCAGTGGCTAGGCGAGAGGGGAACGGGGCACCTCGACCTTCCTCCAGGTGGCCCTTCTCCTCGAGGAGTCTGGCAGGGGCCCTCAGGCACCCAAAGGGAGGGGGATCATCAGCTGGACACCCCGGGGCCATCTACCCAGGTGACTCTGAGAGTCCCAATCCCATCTACCCAGGTGACTCTGAGACTCCCAATCCCCTCTGCCGGTGACTCCATCAGCTCCAGCTCCACAGGCCAAGGAAGGTGCAACTATCCCACAGCAGGAGACCCAAAGCAGGTCGGGCCCTCCAGGCCTCGGCCCTCCAGAGGATGCCCGCCAATGTCATAATTGACAACAGGGCGTAGCAGTCAGCAGGCTGCCGCCACCTCTGCTGCGGATGTTGGGGATGCACCTAGATGTAGCGGTAGGGTAAGGAAAATTAAGAAATACTGAGAGCACAAAGGTGGCATGGGTGTTCACTCACTGTATATATCATGCACCTTTTTAAATACATTTTGAGATCATGATAATGGTCTCATTATGTGAATGTCTCTTGCATGTGAATCTATTTGCCCTCTTATTGCGAGGGTGGCCTAAGCTCCCACTCTGTGATTGCCTCCCTTTGTGCGCCTCAGGTTCATGTGATGTTAGCAGACTCATGCTAGCCTCTCACCCCTTGTGTCATGTAAAGGAGATGTGCCAAGCCATATCCTGAAAGTGACTGCACATTGTGATTTGATCCTTTAAGCCTTGCAACACACCCATAGTATTATGTGTGCTCATGTGTCTTGGAGGGTTAAATGTAATGTTGTTTCATCAACACTGAGCTGTGTTCATTGTGAATGAGGAAGCACATTACCTGCAGCCATTACGATTTCTACAACCATGTGCAAATCCCTGGGGCAACTCAGTGTCACCTTCAGGTGGCAATGACTGCACAATGTGCAGTTGAGGCAGGGTGTTCGCTGGTGTGCTGCCCTTCACCTCACACACTGGCTATATGCAGCTTTGGGTGCTGACCTTCCCAAGAATGAAGGCTTTGTGATCCTTGAGGGTTACAGGTCCAAGGCTGAATGCTGACCTTGCTTGCGATGTCACTGCTTGTAAAGGCCTTTCCGATCACGGGCACGGTGCTAAGGAACAGGAGAAATGTGCTCGGGTCCCCTTGACTGGACCTTACTCCTGCTGGAACATTGTGGCTATCAGTGTGTTGCGGGCATGTATTCCTCATCATGCCGCTGCAATGACATCCTCACATGGAAGCTGACTATCATCACCCTCCTCAGGTTCCTGCCCTTCTAAGTCCTCCTTGTCCGAGGAAATCTCTGCTTCCTCCATGTCTCCCTGTGGCAAGTGACCTCCCCTTTGAAGTGCCAGGCTGTGCAGGGTGCAACACACCATGATGATGCAGGACACCGTCTCTGGAGAGTACTCTGCAAAGCCCCACCCCCAAACAACAGAAGCACATCTTCAGGATGCCAATGGTTTGCTCAGTGATAGACATTGTCACAGAGTGCGCAATGTTGTATCTCTCCTCCGAGGCACTTTGAGGATGACACACGGGTGTAATGAGCCATCTCTTTAGGGGGTATCCATTATCACTCAGTAGCCCTGTAAGTGCCCTGGCCCTTGGAATATCTGTGGCACCTGGGAGTGACTCAGGATGTCGGAGTCGTGGGAACCCCCAGGATATCTGACACACATGTGCATGACGTGCTTCTGAGGATCGCAAACCAGCTGAACGTTGAGGGAGTGGAACCCTTTCCTGTTAATGAAGATCAGGGGCTATTGCCAGGGAGCTCTTAAAGCCACTTTTGTGCAATCGATCACTCCCTGCACTCTAGGGAAGCTGAAGATCACTGCAAATCCCAGAAATCTAGCACCCTGGCTCACTTCATCCATTGTGAACTTAATATAACGATGAGCCTTACTGTAAAGGGTATCCGTCATCTCCTTTCTACATTTATATGTTGAGGCCTGAGAGATGCCGCATAGGTCCCCTGTGGACCCCTGGAATGAACTGTTTGCAAAGCAATTGAGTGTGGCAGTGACCTTTAGGACACTAGCTGGGGATGGCCTCCCAGTCCATGTGGAGTCAGATCCCCCCCCGCAGAAAGTGGCAGATATGAGCCGCCACATCTCTTGACAAGCGTAGACATTGCGGCATTGTCTCTCTCTCATCTCCAAATAGGAGTGGCATCTTCAGTAGACCCTTGGTCGTGCCAGTCTCCTCCGTGGGATGGGCCTGACCTCCTCAGCCTCAGGACCATGGACCTCAGGCCGGGACTCACCTCTAAGCTGTGCTAGCCAGCACTGGGCCCTTCTTCTCCTCCTCAACCTGCACGCTGCCATCAAGAAAGCAGCATTGACTGCAGCCTCTATTCTGCAATCCTTCTTCTTCCTGTGGACAGATAGACCCAAGAGATGAATGTATCTCACCCAACAATTACAGACCTCCCACTCCAAGCCAGAAGACCACTGTTAGCCCTTAGGCTGCACTTGTGCTACATGCCTTTCCCTGTTCCTTGTAGCTGAGATGCTCACTCACAGATCAGAAGCCACCCCAACAACTTGACATCTCAATCCTCTATAGGATGTAAGAGGTTTAAGCACAGCCATGTAATGTTGAGCCTCACTAAAGGCAATCATACCCTACCCTGCCCAATTTGAATTTGAGGTTACCCCTGCCTTGCACTCTTGAAAAGGTTGGATGCCTTGTGCCCTGTGACCCATGTCAATTGGACAGTGCAGTTTGCCGGGTTTGATGGAGCTCCTTGCATATATCCATCAGCTGTGTTCCCTTAATGGCTGGCTGCCTCTTGCCTTCTCACATTCCTCTGACGGTTGAATGCACAACAAGGCCACCTCTAATGTGACCCCAGTGCCTAGTGGAGTCTCATGTAAAAGCGCACCATGAGTTACTGGTTCCAACTCTTTAACTTTTCAATCAAGTCTTCTTGAGTTCTCTCAGCTGAGCCTTCATCTCCATGTTGAAATTCTAATCAGTATGAGGTTTCCCCCTGAAAGAGCCCCGGAGTCCAGCCATGGGCTCCTCCCACACTGCCTCAGACCCCTCCTGTGCTTATACTTTCCCAGTTTCATTTTTAAACTGTGTCATTGATTCGGGTCTCAACATGGTAGTGCTGCATTTCTACTTCGAGACCAGCTTCAATCCTTCCCCATTACCATTGACATCCCTCCAATCATCCTTGAACCCCATGATGTAGACCTCCCTCCTGTCACTTTCCAGCCTCCCCAGTAGCCCTGGAGCCCAGTTATTGTTGTGGACATTCCTGCCCTACCCCTGAACCCATCACTGTTGATGTGCCCATGTCCCATGTCGCCATTTTGAGGCTGTGTGCACGGTCACATACAAAGGCAGCTCCCCCGCCCCCCTACCCCACCACAAGAGCTTTGAGTAGCTCCCCTTTATTATGCTTTCCTCATTTACAGGCTGCAGATGCCTCTGCTGACAATGACTAACCCATCTGCAGCCACTCACCCACAGGACCACCGTGTATGAGGCACTGACCACGCCCTGCACACCATGCTGTGCATGACCCTCATTGAGCAGACAGGCCTTGTCTCTCCCTGGACCAGGACCACAATGTGCATGCCATGTAAGTCCTGTAGCATGGCCCACAGAGCCCCAGGACTGCCTTTTATCTCTTACCCCAACCATCTGGCCTCAGTCCCAGGACAATGACTGTCTAACACTCGTCCCCTCGCTTCCTTCAGGACTCACCCCACCCCCAACACATCCCCCCTTCCCTGAGTCATGATTCTCTGTGTACCCTTCCCTCTTGTGCAACCCTATCCCCACCCCAGTCATGAGTCTGTATGAAGACCCTCCCGCTCGTGCCATAGTCACTCCACCCGCCACTCACCCGAGGCTGCGCGCACCCCTTCCACGTCGGGCTCCAGTCCCCCACCCCAGTCATCACTCTGCCTGATATCCGCCCAACCTCCCCTGTTCCTTAACCCTCATGTCTCTGCCTATTCCCTCCCCCCAACCCCCACTGACTGACCCCCTGCTGCTACAGTTCAGCCCTGCCTGCGTCCTGCCGCACCCAGTGCAAACAGCTCCGCCTGTACCCAGCAGCACCCAGTGCGAACAGCTCCGCCTGTGCCCCACAGCGCCCAGTGCAAACAGCTCCGCCTGTGCCTGCAGCACCCATTTGGAACAGCTTCGCCAATGCCCGCAGCACCCAATGCGAACAGATCTGCCTGTGCCTGCAGCACCCATTTGGAACAGCTCCACCTGTGCCCACAGCACCCAATGCGAACAGCTCCGCCTGTGCCTGCAGCACCCAGTGCGAACAGCTCGGCCTGTGCCCACAGCACCCAATGCAAACAGCTCCACCTATGCCCGCAGCACTCAATGCGAACAGCTCCGCCTGTGCCCGCAGCACCCAATGCAAACAGCTCCACCTGTGCCCACGGCACCCAATGCGAACAGCCCCGCCTGTGCCCTCAACACCCAATGCGAACAGCTCTGCCTGTGCCCGCAGCACCCAGTGCGAACAGCTCCGCCTGCACCTTCAGCACCCAATGTGAACAGCTCCGCCTGTGCCCCCACCACCCAGTGCGAACAGCTCCGCCTGCACCTTCAGCACCCAATGTGAACAGCTCCACTTGTGCCCACAGCACCGAGTGCGAACAGCTCCGCCTGTGCCTGCAGCACCCATTGTGAACAGCTCTGCCTGTGCCCCTCAGCACCCAGAGCAAACAGCTCCGCCTGTGCCCACAGCAGCGAGTGCGAACAGCTCCGCCTGTGCCTGCAGCACCCAATGCGAACAGCTCCGCCTGTGCCCGCAGCACCCAGTGCAAACATCTCCACCTATGCCCGAAGCACCCAGTGCAAACAGCTCGGCCTGTGCCTGCAGCACCCAATGGGAACAGCTCTGCCTGTGCCCGCAGCACCCAATGCAAACAGCTCCACCTGTGCCCGCAGCACCCAGTGCGAACAGCTCCGCCTGTGCTCACAGCATCCAGTGCGAACAGCTCCGCTTATGCCCGCAGCACCCAGTGCGAACAGCTCCGCTTGTGCCCGCAGCACCCAGTGTGAACAGCTCCGCCTATGCTCACAGCACCCAATGCGAACAGCTCCCTTCCCCCCCGCAACGCCCAGTGCAAATAATTGCACCTGCACTCTGCAGCACCAGTGCCAGAACTACCAAAGAGTGTCAATCACAGTCGGATCGCCAGTCTGCTCCTTTCAAATTAGTTGGGAGCTGCACATTTCTCACTTGATCTCCTGACCTGGTCTGGTGAAAGGAGTGTAGTGCAGCAGGTTCCTGGGGCTTTCAGTGCAGTGTAGCAGAGTCAGGGGAAAGAAAACATGCCCCCTTTTTACAGCACTAGATGCTGTAAAACAGTAAGTTTAAAGATCCAGCCACTTTGTGAAGCCAGGGAGAAGGTAACTGTGTAATGTAAGTGGGTAGGATGGGTCAGATTGTCAGCAAGGGAGGGTAGGATGGGGGGCGGGGGGCCGGTGGTCCATTGGGAAGTGGAATGGTAGTTTGGGAATGTGTCAGGAAAGTAATCGGGTGGGAGTCGGAAGGGCAGTCGGGTTGGGCGCAGAGTCAAAGGGTGGGGGACAGCCAAGAGGTGGGGAGGGTATTTGGGGGATTGGGGTTAGTGAGGTGGTAGTCAGGAGGGGTTGTTTCATGGGCTTGCGGGGTAATCAGGAGGGTTGGGGTGTTGTTGGGGGGTTGTCAGGTGTAGTAATTATGGTTTTATTTAGTGTGTAATGTACCTTTAAGAATAATACTTGTTAGGGAAGATCACATGATCTTGAAAGCACATGTCTGGTTGCTGCTGAATATATTGTAAATAAACTTAATTTTCCATTCAAGAAGTGTCTGCAGATCAACTCTATCATTAATAGTACAACTCATCCACCCTACAACAAACTGGCAATGAGGATAAAACAGGATTGAACAGAAGAAATCAAGTTAGAAAGAAATCAGCACTGTCCCTCACCCAGTGGTTGTAAGTAGCAAGCTCCGTTAGAATTGGAGAAGTTATCCCCTCTCAAAATGTCCCAATTTGGGAGAATTGATCCTTTTGAACCAGCCACAGACGATTGGCCTCAATACATAAAACACCTCACGTTCTTTTTTCAAGCGAACAAGATCATAGGGGAATAGAAGAGGCAAGCGATCCTCTTGAGTACTTGTGGGAGCAAAACCTACAATCTGATTTGAAGTTTGATGGCACCCAGTGCCCCAGATTCAAAACATTTCAATGAATTGTTGGACCTTGTGAAGAGTCACTTTCAACCCAAGCCCTCAGTCACGATGCAGAGGTTCAGGTTTAATTCATGAAATAGAGCCCCGGGTGAGCCAATTGCATGCTACATGGTGAATTTCAAGCAGCTGGGTACGACTCTGAATGACATGCTCAGAGATTGTTTAGTGTGTGGTGTGAAAGAGGACACTATTCAGAAAAGATTATTGTCTGAAGTGAATCTGGACTTCAAGAAGGTGCTAGAGATAGCACTGGCCATGGAAAGCACAGTAAGAGATGCACAAGCAATACAGGGTGCACAAAATGGCGCCGTCCTCCACGTCAGGCGGGAAACCTCAGCCGAAAGTGATGCAAAAAAGCAAGACTCTGCCGAAAAGTGGGAAACAGCCTCTGTTTGCTGAAGAATAAAGAAAAATTTAGCAGTGAAATCAAAGAATAATTTTAATAGAGGTGGAAACAAACAGTCCTTTTGCAATTGGCAGTTTAAAAAAATCGAATGCTACTATTGTCACAGAAATGGACATATGATGAGGCAGTGCAAGGAAAGATTCAAGCAGGCTTGTAAACAAAAGAAGAAACCCAATGAAATCTACAATGAGGAAAAGCCCTAAACAACAAATTCTGACTTTCCACCCCACCCCCACTAGAGCTGTACCTTGAATGTCCTGCCATCCATTCTTAATTAGCACATTCTCTTAGATAATATCACCACCTTCAACACCTCTTTGATCCTTTTGTCTGTGACATCTTTTGATTATCTGCTCCTATCACTGCTTGCTTGTCCCTACAACCACCCCCCCCACCCCCCAACTTAAACCAGCTTATATTTCACCCCTCTCCTAACTATACTCAGTTCTGTTGAAGGATCGTGAGGACTCGAAACGTCAACTCTTTTCTTCTCCACCGATGCTGCCAGACCTGCTGAGTTTTTCCAGGTAATTCTGTTTTTGTCTGACATTTACCCGTTCTTTAATCTGAAAGCTGGAAAGACAGAACCAATATTTGTAACAGTGAAAGTGAATGGCAAACCTGTTAGAATGGAAGTGGACATGGGAACTTCCACTACAGTAATTGGGGAACATACCTTCAGATATTTGAATAATGGTGAACATCAATTAAGTTTGGAATAAACAGCTGCCAAGCAAAAAACATACATAAGAAGAGTAACTGTCAATTATGGAAGCAAATCAGCAAAGCTACCAGTTTGGAATTGAAAGGCAGAGGATCAAGCCTTCTAAGGTGAAACTGGCTAAGGGGAATCAACCTTGTTTGGCCACTGAGATTCCAAAAGGAAGCTGGAAGCATTCCTGTTTTGAAAAAGGAATGTGTAAGGACTCAACAACCTGAAGAAATGCCGGCTGTCCTAAGCAAAAACCAGGACGAACAACAGAAGGAGCTCAAACAGACCCTGCTTGATGACAGAGTTTGAGACGAGGTGAGCAACCTTTGCAGGGAAAAAGAAAACCTGCTGAAAGACTTTCACACACGACAAGATTCCCTCAGGCCAAAGTTTGTACCTCTGGAAAAGTATGAAGAGAAACAGAAAGAATTCAGCATCTCTCTGAACAAGCTGAAGAATCATTTGGCAGAAAAGACACAACAATGTTCAATTTTCCAGGAGGCAGCAAACAAATACAAAAAAGAGACAGAAGAGCTGAAGAATCAGCTAAATGTAGCCAAGGAGGATTTGGAAACAAACGTTGCAGAATTTTCCAAGAAGCTGACAGATAATGAAATTTTGGGAGACTCAACCACTGAGCTCAGACAAGTTGAGAGAAGTCTGGCCAATATTGAAGTCAAAAAGAAGGCCGAGATTAAAGTCTGCGCAAGAAAGAAGGCAGAAAGAAGATACAGAAATACTAATAAGGCCCAATTCTGGCAGCATACGAATACACTTTCGTAAATAGGCCTGCAGTCAAATTGCAAACGCCAACGTTCTTAGTCGTTTGCCTTTACAAGAAAATTATGAGCACGTCTCAGTTCCACAGGAGCTTGTTTTACAGTTAAATTCTTAGATTCCTCGCCGGTATGTGCTCGACAGGTCGGAGACTGGACAAGTTGGGACCCAGTCCTATCTCAAGTACGAGAACAATTGCTACATGGTTGGCCTCAGGAGCCCATATCTGATGAAATGAGACTGTACTTTAACAGAAGACATGAAATAACCAGTCAGGATGGCATCTTATTGTGGGGAGCACGAGCAATAGTTCCTCCAAAGGGAAGGAAGTCACTTTTAATTGAACTACACAGTGCCCATCCAGGAATTTCCTGAATGAAGACCATAGCATGGAGCTATTTATGGTGGTCTGGGGTGGATGGCGAAATAGAGTTTAGTAAAGCGCTATGTGCAATGTCAGCAACTGCAAAAGATTCATTACACCCATGGGACTGGCCAGGTAGACCCTGGGAGAGGTTACACATTGACTACGTTGGACTTTCCTGAGAACAATGTTTCTGCTCATTGTCAATGCCCATTCAAAATGGTTGGACATTTATGAAGTGAAGTCACCAACGTTGGCCGCTATAACTGAGAAACTACGCCAGAGTTTTGCCATTCACGGACTACCAGAAATAGATGTTTCTGATAATGGCACGGCATTTACGAGTGCTGAGTTTTAACAGTTTATCAGCCTCAACGGTATCTCTCATGTGAAAACTGTACCATACCACCCTTCCTCAAACCGACTGGCCAAAACATTCAAGACAGGCATAAAAATGCTAACTGGTGATTCCTTGGCAACCAAGCTAGCACGCTTTCTTTATCATTACAGGACTACCCCTCACACTACAACAGGTGTCACACCTGCAGAGTTATTGTTGAAACGCCATCTCAGGACGAGATTGATCTTAATAATGCCAAATTTAGAGGGGAAGGTGGAATGGGGTCAGAGAAGCCAGAAAAATAGACACGACTGGCATAGTTGTGAGAGGAAATTTACCATGGGAGAGCCCATATGTGAAAAACTTCAGGGAAGGACCAAAACGGTTATCAGGTGAAATAAGTGTGGTAACTGGACCTCTAACTTACCACGTGGAGGTGGAAGGCTGGATCATCTGTAAACATGTGGACTACTTAAGGGACAGAGAGACAAAACACCAAGATTTGGTTCCACCAGTGACCATGACCGGATCTGTGTTTCCTGTCGAGGATACTCAACCCAGGACTGACATGTCTGAAGTTCCTGTAAGAGTTGAGGATACAGAACTGCAAGTGCCCACCGAAGCACCTGATGTTCAGTCAACTCCGGAAAAGGAGGTTCCTGACAAAGAATCTGAAGTTGTGGAGCTGCAACGTTCCACACGTACCAGGAAACCACCTGAAAGACTGAACTTGTAAATTCCTTACCCAGTGTACATATTATGTTGTCTCGAAAAATATATACCTGTAAATATAATATGTATAGCCAAATTAAAGGGGGAGGAATGTAGTAATTATGGTTTTATTTAGTGTGTAATGTACTTTTAAGAATAATACTTGTTAGAGAAGATTATATGATCTGTAGTAACCAACAGGAGAGTAGTGCAGGATACCTCAGCAGCCAGTGTAGAGTTAGAGTTGGAGTTGAAAGCACACGCGTAGTTGCTGCTGAGTAAATTGTAAATAAATTTAATGTTTCCACTCAAGAAGTGTCTGCAGATCAACTCTATCATTAATAGTACAACTCGGCCACCCTACAACACGGGTTTTCTTTATTCATTTACGGGATGTAGGCATTGCTGGCTAGACCAGCATTTATTGCCCACTCTTAATTGCCCTTGAGAAGGTGGTGGTGAGCTGCCTTCTTGAACCGCTGCAGTCCATGTGGTTTAGACGTACCCACAGTTCTGTTAGGGAGGAAGTTCAAGGATTTTGACCAAATGACAGTGAAGGAACGGCGATATATTTCCAAGTTAGGATGGTGAGTGGCTTAAGGGGAACTTCCAGGTGGTGGTGTTCTCATGTGTCTGTTGCCCTTGTGCTTCTAGATGGTAGTGGTCATGGGTTTTGGAAGGTGCTGCCTAAGTCTTGGTGAGTTTCTGCATCTTGTAGATGGTACAAACTGCTGCTACTGTACATCGATGGTGGAGAGAGTGAATGTCTGTGAAAGGGTGCCAATCAAACGGGCTGCTTTGTCCTGGACAGTGTCAAGCTTCTTGAGTGCTGTTGGTGCTGCACTCATCCAGGAAAGCGGAGAGTATTCCATCACACTCCTGACTTGTGCCTTGTAGACGGTGGACAGGATTTAGGGAGTCAGGGGGTGAATTACTTGCCACAGGATTCCTAGCCTCTGACCTGCTCTTGTAGCCACTGTATTTATATGGCTGGTCCAGTTCAGTTTCTGGTCAATGGTAACCCCCCAGGATGTTGGGAGTAGTTGGGAAGTGGGTGGGTAGCTGGGGGCTGGGGGAGGTAGTTGGGGTGCTGGAGGGGTTGTCGGGGTGAGGGACTCCAGTGGGTGTGGTTAGTATTTTAGTTACCCAGACACTAGAAGTGGTTTTAACTCTTCTAACTTTTCCTCGGTAACTATTCTGTTAAGAGAGTCAGAACCATCCGAAGTCTCCACTTTATATTGGAGTATCGGATGGTTCCCAGTGCAGAGTCATTGCCCATTGGACTTCCCAGGAATTGCTGTGCAGTCCTTGTGTGGGGGCTTCTAGGGGGTCTCGCAGTGCATCTTCAAGTGTACCTCCTGGGTGCAATCCCGCAGGGAATGGAAGCTCGAGGCCTATATCGCCGTTCCTTCATTGTCACTGGATGAAAATCCAAAACACCCTCCCTAACAGCACTGTGGATGCACCTTCCCAATTGGATTGCAGAGGTTCAAGAAGGCAGTTCAGTACCAATTGGATGTGGGCAACAAATGCTGTCTCTGTCTCCAACTCTATCGATCTACCTGGCTGCTAACTCAGGCTGAACACAATTGTGTACAATCTAGGCCTTTATGCTCAACCCTGAGCTGTCCTTCTGTTGCTAAGAGCCAGGTGTGTTCATCGCTTGTGCCAATATTTCCTTCTGTCAGTTGCTGAATCCCCCATTTGGAGCCTCCATCATTTCAAAGATTGATTTCTCACATACTCCTTGCTCTTTCCTCCTCTTCTCTTTATGTTAATCTAGAACTCTGCAGCCTGGGTCCTCTTAAAGTCCGGTCTGCTCATCACTCCTGTGCTTGGCTAGCCCCAGTAGCTCCCTGTCCTGTAGCATACTAACATCAAGATCTTTGTCTTCACTCCATAGTCTCACTCTACCTTATCTTAGTGCTCCTGTCCAGCAATGTTCTTCAGCTCATATGTTCCAACCCTTCAGCCTGGATCATTCCAGCATTCAAGGCCCATCCTTCAGGCTGCGCATCCCTCTTTTTTTAAACTCTGGCCGGGATTTTCCATGCCCACCAATGTGTTCGGTGGTGTGAACGGACAATATGGCGCGATTGGTTTTACGATGGCGTGAAACCAGTTTGCGATCGTCCGCTCAGCCCCCGATGGCGGGCCGCATTTCCTGCCATCAGAGGTTGGGAACCTCATTGTAATACATCTACATATCATTATTATGCCAGGCCGCCGGAACCGTTCTACCCCCCCTGCTGGATCCTCTGCTCACGTCCGCAGGAAAACACACTGATGTATTTCACAACAGCACATAAACGACATGCACCTGGTGGGCTGCACTTCACTCGGGACTTCGAGATTTGTTTGCCTACCTTGCTTTGGTCAGCACTTGCAGTCATCAGCATCAGGCTTCACAGACATCACCACATCACTTTTAGGCGGCCTCATGGTAGTTCTCTACCTACCAGATCAGTCATATGTGGGGGGCTTTTCAATGGCTGCAGGGCTAGGGCTTGCTTGGGTAAGGGGGAGAATTGGCCTCAGGAAAGGGAAGAGGCTGCAGGATGAGGGCTGTACTGGGGAAGGGGGGTATCCCAGGGTGCACGTGGGGACAGATGTTGATCTGTGCAAGTGGCGTCAAGATGGTGAGGGCTGAGGAGGCAGTCTCCAGAGGAGATGAGGCCAGATGGACATGCGAGGATATGTGTGTGAGAATGTGTGGTGATGTTCCTTGAGCTGGCAGTGAGTGAGATGCCAGTGAATGTGTGATGGGCTTGAGTGTGTGAGTTTTGAGTGATGAGATGGTTGCCTCACTCTGGCTGCACGGATGAGATCATTCATCCTCTATCTGCATTGTATGGCCAACCTCCTCTGTGCAGCATTGGTACTGATCACCACTGCCACTGCCTCCCAAGCCTGGTTGATCATGCCGCTGCCCATCCAGTGGCCAGGGTGAGGATAGAGGACATCACGGCGGGCCTCCATGGCATCCAAAAGGCGTTCCAGTGATGCATCACTGAACCTGGCGGCTGCAGTCTTTTTGCCTTTTGCGGACATCTTCCCTGCAGTAGTCTTGGGCTGGAAGCACTGAGATGTGTGTGCACGTCTGGACTTTAAATATGACGCCTGGCATGATGAAGCAGCGAGGTGATAGTGTGGCGGGCGAATGAGAGCTTGCCCACCATTGAAATAGCATGTTTCCCTGGAAAGCATAACTAATGCAGCAGGTTTGGGATGATCCCACGTGAAAACCCACCATTGCGACATTTTACCCACCCGCTACCGCACTTGGTGCTAATCTGGGACGATTCTGCTTTCCATCACAAAACCACTTCCCTATTTCCATTTTACAAAAGCGTCCTAAAAACTGTCCTGAATTCTGCCTTTAGTATCTTCTATCCCCAACCCTACCCTACCACCAATGCCCCCCCAACCCACCCCGCTTCCAGCTCTGACTCCATGCATTCCTCCTTGTAATGTCTTCTCTGACATTCTTCTATGTGACCAGGGCTATACAAATGCAAGAAATAAGTGGTCTCAGAGAGACTGTAAGAGTAGTCATTGTAGGAAATGGAAATGTCACACATATATTGGAGCTAGTTTCTGAAGTGAGGAATAAAGCACATTGTTAATGCGTGCAGAACTTTACTTCACACCTAACTTGTCCTTGGAATGCCTCATTTTTACATTGTGTTCAATAGGAATTATTAAGAGACTACGTAAAATGATAAAACTCCATGTTTTATTCATTCATGAGATGTGGGCTTCGCTGGCTAGGCCAGCATTTATTGCCCATCCCTAATTTCCCTTGAGAAGGCAGCAGTGAGCTGCCTTCTTGAACCGCTGCAATAAATGGGAATGAAATGGGATGTAAATGGGAATGAAAATCTGGAGAGAAGTATAATAGGTAGCTCATTTGGTATAGGCCATTTTACACAATGACTCAAAGTCAAAGTTACCCCCAACATGTACTGAATCTTTCATATCCGAGCGCTGAACTTGACCAAACCAAAAATAAAGAGGAATCAATCCTTCCTATAAAAGAAAAGGAAAGGTTGAGGGACCTTGTTGACTTTGAATTTTCAAGTACAAAGATGTCCCCTAGGATTGCTAACCGGGAGTTTTAATCATGGGACCTTCAGCCACCAACCATTCCGCCCACATACTCCCACCATTAGCCAACCAACACATCTATCCTTGTGATGCTCTGCCTTCCCACCCCAATTCGAGGGCAAAGCAATTTTATTTCTGTTAACCAATTGGATGATTTGTCACCATCAACCAAATGCAGCCTTTATTCCCAACTCCAATACTTTTCTGACTAATAGGTGAATGTACTCAAAGAAGCAGAAAAACAAACACATAACCTACAATGTCTTTACGCCCCTGTAATTTTTCTCCCTGGTGTCTGTGGGAGGTATTCGGGAGATTAATTTTTAATTCCTGAGAACTCCAGGATAACCCCCTGGAAGTTTAGCAATCCAAATGCCCACCATCGCAGGTCTGCCCTCTCTACCCTGAGGTATCCTGGAGTGGATCCATTGACTTCAGTATGTGGCCTGGAAGGGTGGTGGGGGGGAAGGGGCCAGTGATTACTAATTGCCAATTCCAGGGGGGAAAAAAAATCGCTGATGGATGAGTGCCATCACATACTTGGCTGTTAATGGTTTTGCCACGGTTGGGCTGCCCTGGAATGGATTCCTCTGGTCATTCATTCGCATTTAACACTAATGAAGTCACCTCATGGATTTCTAGAAAGTAATTCTCCCTTCAAACTATTCCTATTCTTATGCTGATTTACAATCACCCATTCCTGAGAGGAACAATGTGTAATGAGGCAAACCAAGAATCTTGATTTGCCAGGACTTGTTTAAAATTTGGCCAGCTGAAGCTCGGGTTGGCTGAGCATCACACACTGGAGCCTGTGATTTAATGCCTTCTTTCCACGACACCATTAATACAATGGAGTACAAGGCCTGGCATGTTGAAATGTGCCCGCGCAAAGCAATTAAGTGTCTCAGTGAGAAAATGGCCGGCCAGTGACAAGCTGACCCACCTTAGTAAATCAATATAAACCTAAGCCTGTGATAACTCAAAAACTCAGACCATTGTAAACACCCCGTTCTTCTCAGAAGTTTTGGGTAATCTTCAATATTGTGATTGAAACCACTAAAATGAATGGTTTAAAACACAGTGCATTATCTACATACATGAATTGGATAATTAACCAAAGAGAAAAGATTTGCTACAGAGAGAAGGGAGGGGAGTAGGACTAACTTCTTTGCTCTTGCAGAGAGCCAACATGGATACAGCAGGCCAAATGGCCTCTTTTACTGCTGTAACCATTGTACGCTAGTTAACTTCTATCCTTCTTAACTTTGAGGGGGTGACGGGAAATGACCACTTTCCAGTGGCTCATTATATAAATGTATATGTTATGGTATTAAAACATACATCAGGAAAATCGCAGATCCACTCTCTAGCTGTCAGCCCTAGCTCCGCGGTAGCACTCCCACCTCTGGGTCAGAACGTTATGGTTTCATGGCGCACTCCAGAGAGTTGAACACGTAATCCAGGTTAATACTTAATAGAGTCACAGAATTTTAACAGGACAGGAGGAGGCTATTCGGCCATCGTGTCTGCACCAACTCTCCAAATGAGCATTATGACCTAGTGCCATTTCCCTGCCCTTTCCCTGTGCCCCTGCACATTGTTTCTATTCAAATAATCATCTAATGTCCTCTTGAATGCCTTGATTGAACCTGCCCCCACCACACTTCCAAGCAGTGCATTCCAGATCCGAGCCACATGTTGTGTGAAAAATTTTTTTCTCACATCACATTTGCTTCTTTTGCCAATCACTTTAAATCTGTGTCCTTTCGCTCTTGATCCTTTTACGAGCGGGAACAGCTTCTCCCTGTCTACTCTGTCCAGCCCCCTCATGATTTTCAACATCTCCATCAAATCTCCTCTTAGCCTTCTTCTCTCCAAGGAGAACCTCTCTAATCTATCTTCGTAACTGAAGTTTCTCATCCCTGGAACCATTTTTGTAAACCTCCTCACTTGTACTCTCTCCAATGTGTTCACATCCTTCCTATAATGTGGCACCCAGAGCTGTACACAATACTCTAGGTGAGGTCTAACGAGTGTCTTACATAATTTCAGTATAACCTCCTTGTCCTTGTACTCTATGCCCCTATTCATAAAGCCCAGGATACTATATGCTTTATTAACTGCGCTCTCCACCTGTCCCGCCACCTTCAATGATCTATGCACATAAACAACCGGGTCTTTTTTCAGTGCAGTACTGAGGGGATGTTGCACTGTCAAGAGGTACTGGAAGCAAAGGAGATGTTAAACCAAGGCTTCCCTCCAGGGTGGAAAGTTTCCATAGCACTATCTCAAAAAAAAGCAGGGGCTATCTCCCCCGTGTCCCAGACAATATTTATCCCTCAAGCAACATCACTAAAAACATATGATTTGGTCATTATCACATCGCCCTTTGTGGGAGCTTGCTGTGCTCAAACTGGCTTTTGCATTTCCTACATTACAACAGCGGTGACACTTCAAAAGCGTTTTGTAGGCTAGAAAGTGCTTTATAATGTCCCGAGGGTGTGAAAGGTGCTTGTGAAATGTTGCTTCATTCTCTTTTAGCCTTAGCTAATCTCAGCTGGAGGATTAGTGACAGTAAGGTATTTATTTTCTAAATATTCCAGGGTTCTTTATAACCTGAGATGTAAAATCATCATAAATTGCATGCAACCTCTGCTATGAGAGCTCCTGGAGCTGTCAATCTCAAACCAATTGCTAACTGAGGTGTCATTGTACGATGGATGATGCCTATTAAGAGAAGGTCTCTAAGTTACACCTTCAAACTGAGATGTAACTTTTCAGTAAGCATCAAACTATAAAGGCTGATACAACAATAACAGCAACAACTTATATGTATATAGCACCTTTAATGAAATAAAGTGTCCCGAGGCACTTACAGGAGAGTTAGAAAGCAAAATTAGACATTGCCACATGAGGTGACTTAGGGCAGATGGCCAAAAGCTTTGTCAAAATGGTAGGTTTTAAGGAGTGTCTTAAAGAAAGAGGGGTAGAGAGACAGAGAGGCATAGGAAGGGTTCCAGGGCTTAGGACCTAGGCAGCTGAAAGCATTGCCCACCAGTGGTGAAGCGATTAAAACCAGGGATACTCAAGGGGTTGATCATCCAACTCCAATAGCCTACTCCCGCTTTCTCCCCATACCCTTTGATCCCTTTCACCCCAAGAGCTATATCTAACTCCTTCTTGAAAGCATACAACGTTTTGGTCTCAACACACCATTTGCCTTCTTTGTTGCCTGCTGCACCTGCATGCTTACCTTCAGCGACTGGTGTACAAGGACACCCAGGTCTCGTTGCACATTCCCCTCTCTCAATTTATAGCCATTCAGAGGGTTGTGGGGCTGGAGGAGGTTACAGAGATAGGGAGGGGTGAGGCCATGGAGGGATTCAAAAACAAAGATAAGAGTGTTAAAATCACTGGCCTCAATTTTGCACGTGTCATGCACACATTGTGGGTGGGCCTGGAAGCAGATGTGATATCCACTTCCGGCCACGATCGCATTTCACAAGTGATTTCACACTGGATGGCCAATTAAGGGCTGACCAGCGTGAAACATGCCCGGACATTGACACAGCGCTGCTAGTAGGGGCAGGAGTGTGGTGGGAGCCAGGTCGAATGGTCACCTGGAGTGGGGTATAAAAAGAGTCCAGGCAGCTCCCTGAAGGAGGCCAGGAGTTGGGGAGGAGCCTAATGGAGCTGTCCATGAGAGATATATTTGGCAGTAGTGATGGCCTCAGTATTCGGTGGGCATGGCTGTCAGGAGGGCAATGCCAGAGGGCACTCTGCCCCACAATTCTTAGGCAAGTGCCTGCGTGCTCCAGTGGAGGCAGTGAGTGCCCAGCGTGAAATACTCAAGCCGAAGGATGACAAGAGGAGGCCACCCCACCAGACGAAGAAGACCTGGACGGAGGTGGCTGCCCAGGTGAGCGGGCATGATATTGTGCGCCACACATGGATTCAGTGCCAGAAATGGTTCAATGATCTTCTGCATTCCGCAAGGGTGAGTACCAAGTGGGCATGGAACTGAGTGTAGATGTATTGAAGAGTGGTCTTAGGTCGTGGAGCTCAGGGGTGTGAGATGCATAGTGCCAATATTCTTGCATCTGCCAAGGGTGGGAGGTGTATCTGCGTACCTTGTGTGTATAGAAGGATGAGGAGTGCCAATGTGACAAGCACCTCAAGCTGGCTCTCCGGGGGGTGTTGTGGGTCGTGTGGCTGGAATGGTGTTGCAGGTAGAGGATGTCCTAATGTATGCATTTGTGTCTGTATAGGAGAAGGGAAGCCAGAAAGCGTTGTAGTATGCACGGACGGGTGTTGGGACACCCAATATCCTGATCCTCTCCAGGTTTGAGATGTACACCATGGACATGGAATGAGAGTGAGGAGCAAGGTCCTCAGGTTTTGAGAGGCAGGGGTCTTAGAGGATGGTGAGAGTCCAGTGGGCAGATGAGAGTCTGGGGGACTGTGCAAGAAGGGCAGGGTCGTGGCATTTCCAATGAGAAGTTCAAATCCAGAGTCCTCATGGCTCAGCAAATCACAGTGCCTCAGTGAGACAAGCATCCATTTTGGCAAGCAACCATCGTGCTTGCACAGGCACTTTGTTATGATGTTTCTAACTGACATATTCTGTTTCTCTCTCAAAAATGCCATCCACATGACAAACCGCTGACCCCGATGACCTCACCTTGGTACCCGTGGAGGTCCTCTCAGGGCACTCCAGACGAAGGCAGCAGCTCCTCCGCCACTCTGCCAGTGCCCATGGCATCTATTGAGATTGTGATGACTAAGGAGTGCTCAGCCATGGCACTGGGCACTCCCTCCCAGGTGGGGCTTAGATAGGCTCCGCCGGCCAGAGGATGCCTACCAAGGTCATCAGGGCCAACAGGACATCACAGTGAGCAGGCTGCCTCGAATGCCAGCTAGGAGGGGGCACCAAGATGCAGAAGTTTAAGGCACTGTAAGCACAAGAGGGGTCATCACGGGTGATGTTACTTCAGTTGAAGTGTGCTCTATGTTCAAATTGTGTAAACATGACCACCAGTTAAAGATGTTATTATGTTTCATGGTCTGAATGTGCTTTATGTTTCTCATTGGTGTTGGGCATGGGAGTGGCTTGTGACCAGAAAGGGCTGCAAACTTTATTTCAGAGGTAGTTAGTTGACATAGGGGGTCACAGGATGAACATATGAACATATGAATTAGGAGCAGGAGTAGGCCACTCGGCCCCTTGAGCCTGGTCCGCCATTCAATAAGATCATGGCTGATCTGAATGTAACCTCAACCCCACATTCCTGCCTACCCCCGAAAACCTTTCACCCCCTTGTTAATCAAAAATCTATCTAGCTCTGCCTTAAAAATATTCAAAGACTCTCCTTCCTTGCCTTTTGAAGAGGAGAATTCCAAAGACTCACTACCCTCTGAGAGAAAATGTTTCTCCTCATCTCTGTTTTAAATGAGCGACTCCTTATTTTTAAACAGTGACCCCTAGTTCTAGACTCTCCCACAAGAGGAAACATCCTCTCCACATCCACCCTGTCAAGACCCTTCAGAGTCTTAAGAGTTTCAATTAAGTTGCCTCTTACACTTCTAAATTCCAGTAGATAATAAAAATGATAACATTTTGAGAAGGAATGGAAAGAGAGAATAGAAGAAGGTATTACAACAAAGAACAAAGAAAAGTACAGCACAGGAACAGGTCCTTCGGCCCTCCAAGCCTGCGCCGATCATGTTGCCCGTCATCTAAAACATTTTGCACTTCCAGGGTCCGTATCCCTCTATTCCCATCCTATTCATGTATTTGTCAAGCTGCCTCTTAAACACCACTATTGTACCTGCTTCCACCACTTCCTCTGGCAGCGAATTCCAGACACTCACTACCCTCTGTGTAAAAAACTTGCCCCGCACATCTCCTCTATAATTTTCTCCTCTCACCTTAAATCTATGTCCCCTAGTAATTGACTCTTCCACCCTAGGAAAAAGCTTCTGACTATCTACTCTGTCCATGCCACTCATAATTTTGTAAACTTCTATCAAGTCGCCCTTCAATCTCCATCGCTCTAGTGAGAACAATTCAAGTTTCTCCAACCCTCCTCATAGCTAATAACCTCCAGACCAGGCAACATCCTGGTAAACCTCCTCTGCACCCTCTCCAATGCCTCCACATCCTTCTGGTAATGTGGCGACCAGAATTGCACACAATATTCCAAGTGTGGCCTAACCAAGGTTCTATACAGCTGCAGCATGACTTCCCAGCTTTTATACTCGATACCCCTGCCAATGAAGGCAAGCATGCCATATGAATTCCTGAATACCTTATCCACCTGCGTTGCCACTTTCAGTGACCTGTGGACCTGTACACCCAGATCTCTCTGCCCGTCGATGCACTTAAGGGTTTTGCCATTTACTGTATAATTCCTGCCTGTATTAGACCTTCCAAAATGCATTACCTCGCATTTGTCTAGATTAAACTCCATCTGCCATTTCTCCGCCCAAGTCTCCAACCGATCTATATCCTATTGTATCCTTTGACAATCCTCTTCACTATCTGCAACTCCTCCAATCTTAGTGTCATCTGCAAACTTACTAATTAGCCCAGTTACATTTTCCTCCAAATCATTTATGTATACTACAAACAGCAAAGGTCCCAGCACTGTTCCCTGCGGAACTCCACTAGTCACAGCTCTCCATTCAGAAAAGCACCCTTCCACTGCTACCCTCTGTCTTCTATGACCAAGCCAATTCTGTATCCATCTTGCCAGCTTACCTCTGATCCCATGCGACTTTACCTTCTGTACCAGTCTGCCATGAGGGACCTTGTCAAAGGCCTTACTGAAATCCATGTATATAACATCCACTGCCCTTCCATCGTCGATCATCTTTGTCACTTCCTCGAAAAACTCAATCAAGTTAGTGAGACATGACCTCCCCTTCACAAAACCATGCTGCCTCTCACTAATACGCCCATTTGCTTCCAAATGGTAGTAAATCCTGTCATAAAGAATCTTCTCCAATAATTTCCCTACCACTGACGTAAGGCTCACCGGCCTGTTATTTCCTGGATTATCCCTGCTACCCTTCTTAAACAATGGAACAACATTGGCCATTCTCCAGTCCTCTGGGACCTCACCTGTAGCCAGTGAGGATGCAAAGATTTCTGTACGAAAGTATAATAATTTTCATAATATTTTTCTGGTTTGTTGTAAAGTAGGTTTATGGGGGTGAGTTTAGTTGGTTCTGTTTGTGTGATTTGATTACATTTGGAGTCAGGTAGGCTGCAAGTTTGGAATTATTAAAAGAAGCTAGGTGCAGAAATGTATTTGAAATGCTAATGAGTAAACATGGATGCTGGCCTAGCATGTAAGGTGTAAAGGGAATTTGCATTTTTAGATAAGTGAGGGGGTTGTTTGGATTGTTTATAACTAGTCAGATGAGCAAGGCTAAGGAATGTGTTTATTTTTCCCAAAGGTTACTGACAATATTGGCGATATTGTGGCTCGCAAACCTTAAATTCCAGGATGGCCTCATCAGAAATGTCCATTAAGGAGGCACCATCCTTGCCCTCATTTTCAAGCCATGCCTACTGAATGAACGGAGAACCAGGGCCTCCCTGGTCTCCCTGCCTCCCACAAGGTTCATTACTTCTGCAGCCACGTCCTCACCCTGGCCTCCTCCTGCTCCTCATCAGACCCCTCAGTTGAGTCATCCTCTTTGGCCTGGGGAGCAGCCTCGCTGCCTTCATCCTCCAACAGGTCCCCCTTTGAGAGAGCCAGATTGTGCAACACACAGCACACAATGGCAATAAACGAGACACGGTCTGGAGGATATTGCAGTGGTCCCCGTGCCTGGACTGGCAGCAGAACCTCATCTTGAGCAGGCCAATGGTTCTCTCAGTTACTGCCCATGTGGAGGCATGACTTTGATTGTACCTCCACTCTGCCTCTGTCCTTGGGTGTCGGAGTGGCATCATGATCCACCTTTTCAGGAGCTAGCCTTTGTTACCCAGGAACCAACCATCCAACTGAGCTGGAGCAATGAAGAACCTTGGCACTTGCGAGTGTTGCAGGATATACTCATCAGGGGAGCTGCCTGGGTACCCAGCGCAGACCTGCAAAATCTGTGTCCTGTGGTCATAAACAATCTGGACAGCGTTGGAGCGGAACCCCTTTCTGTTGACGAAGGCACCCAGCTCACCCACTGGTGCCTTTATGTCCACATGCGTGCAAGCTATGGCACCCTGGATGCATGGGAAGCCCAATGATTGTAGCGAAGCCTCTGGTTCACTCTACCCGGCTGGCATTGTCGGTCCAGAAATGAATGAAGTTCACCACCTGTCTGAACAAAGCATCAGTGACCAGCTTGATGCAGCTGTGGGCAGCAGATTGGGAAACACCAGATAGATCTCCCACTGACCCTTGGAAGGGACCAGAGGTGAAAAAGTTCAGGGCCACTGTAACCCGTAAGAGCCACCGGCACTAGGTGGCCACCAACAAAGTTTGCAGTGATCTCAGGGCCAATCATTTAGCATATGCAGGTCACAGTCTCCCTAGAGAGGCGGAGCCTCCTTCGGCACTGGATCTCCAACACATCCAGGTAGCTGGAGCACTGCCTATAGACTCTCCCTGCAGGATAACGGCATCTTCTGCAGACCCTTCCACCTTGCAACTCCTGCTGGCCCTGCACCCCATGTGGCTGCTCCCCTCCCTCCACAGCTCGGCCTCTGGGATGCTGCCTGCAGACACCAACCCTCCTTTCCCTTCTGGCCCTCTCATCCTCCTCCTCAGAGGGGAGGTCCCTCCATCAGAGTGCACAATCCACATTGGCTGAAATACAGATGACACAGGATAGTGCCCTGAAGGGAGTATTTGGCAGAAAGCCTCTAAGAAAACTTGTAAACCAAAGAGTCCTGCAAAAAACACAGAAAATGCAATGAACTGTCAGAAAAGCATCTGCAACCAACTTTCACTTAAATTCCCACCTACTCATAGAGCCACGGCTCTGGTCGCCTTTTATCCCGCCCTGGATTGAGTTTGTATGAAAAACTGGATGGCTGCCTGCCCATATGGGCCGTGCACTGACTAAAAAATCATAATATTCTGAACAATTTGCTTTTTAATGGCCTTAATTGCCCTCTTAATTGTCGGTGGGCGGACTTCCCACTCTAGCGTTCGCCTGCTGACTGTAATATGGTGCAACAGCGCGATGATGTCGGGATGAGCGGCTGACATTTCCTCACGTGAGTTTAGGTCGGCCGATAGGGCCCACGTAAAATTCTGGCCACTGTGTTGCTTGACTAGGAGTCAACGAAGATCGGTGAGCACAGGGGTGATAAGTGAATGGGATTAGGAGTGAGTTAAAACACGGGCAGCAAAGTTTTTGCAGGGTTGAATGTGGGAGGCCAGCCAGGAGTGTGTCAAAATAGTCAGGCCTAGGGGAAATGAAGGCACGGTGAGGTTTCAGCAGCAGATGAGTTGAGACGGGGGCGATATTTCCATGGGGCGGACACAGAAGGAGTAGAGCTGGGGTTTGGCAGGATGCTCATCACAGTGTGGGCACTGCAACTGAGTTGGAATTCCAGTACTGGAGAGGGAAAGAATCAGTCAGGCTTCCTGTTCCTCATCATTCTCCAGTGGCTGTTGCTGGAAAATCTGTGAATATCTGGTGAGGACAGAATTGGATCAGGATTGCTAGACAGAGATTGTAAAATTGGATATGCTGGAGTTTCAGTCCATTACCTTGAAGAGCTTGTGTAACTGCCTGACCCCAGGCTCCCCTTATTGGTTGTGTAAAGTGTATGTAGAGTGTAATGTACATAGTCAATGAAAGGAAATGGCTGGATGGGCCAAGTGGTCTTTTCCAATTGCAGACTTTGTGCCTTTAATATTGTCAAAGTTGTGGCTGGGTCTTCCGATGCCAACAGCAACAAATGTTGAGAGGTTTGCCACTGTCACACGTTGGGACTTTTTGGAAACCCTGATCTGCACACGTACACAGTAATTGCCTTGGAAGTTTAAACTTCTGATGGGCAGATTCACGCTGCTTTGGTCTCTCTGAGAATGACTCTGACAATGACCTCAGTGCTGGAGACTTGGGCCTGTTGCATGATACTTACCTGGATACTTATCTCAGTATTGTCCTGCTGTTAATTTCTGGGGTAAGTCAGTAATTAACAGAGGACCCCACCCAACCAACCCCTCCGTGCACCTCATCAGCCCCTACACACCTCTCCACCTCCCCACCAATCCTCACCCTAACCCAACTACCCACGCTCATGATTACCTAACCCCAACAAGCCAACTCCCCCCCGCCTGACCACCCCCTCTGACCTGACTATCCACCCCAGACCTCATTACACTCCGCCTGGCGACCCACCCCCTGGACCCGACTAACCGAGCCCTCCGCATTACCACTGACCAGAAGACCTGCCCAATGTGGTTGATCTATCTGTTCCCTCTGCAATGATTTAGGCTAATCATCAACATTATCAATTCTGGGCAAGTGCCAGGTAATGACCATCTCCAACAAGAGAAAATCTAACCACCTCCTCTTGACATTCAATGGCATTACCATCGCTGAATCCCACACTATCAACATCCTGGGGTTTACCCTTAACCAGAAAGTAATCTGGACTAGCCTTATGAATACTGTGGCTACAACAGCAGGTCAGAGGCTGGGAGTTCTGCAGTGAGTAACTCACCTCCTGAATCCCCAAAGCCTGTCCACCACCTACAAGGCACAAGTCAGGAGTGTGATGGAATACACTCCACTTGCCTGGATGAGTGCAGCTCCCACAACACTCAAGCAGCTTGACACCTTCCAGGGCAAAGCAGCCCGTTTTATTGGCACCCCATCCACCACCTCAAACACTCACTGTCACCACCACCGGTGTGACGTGGCTACAAGATACACTAGCCAAGGCTCCTTCCAAACCTGCGTCCTCTGTTGCCTAGAAGAACAAGGGTTAAAGGCGCATGGGAACACTGCCTTGTGCATGTTTCCCTCCAAATCATATACCACCCTGACTTGGAAATATATTGCCATTGTTTCATCATTGCTCTGTCAAAATCTCGGAATTCTCTCCCTAACAGCACTGCACCTACAGCAACAGTTCAAAAAGGCAGCTCACCACCACCTTCTGAAGGTCAGATAAGGATAGGCAATAAATCCTGGTCCTGTCAGCAATTCCCAAATCCCATGAATAAATAAAAATTAATATCCAGAAGTAATGCAAAGGAGGACAGAATTCATAGGTCACTATGGATGGCAGATGGCAGAAGCCACATTCAGCTGTGAACAGACATCATCCTGCTTGGAACTCCCATCTCACTATTATCTGATATTTTCTTACCAATTTAAAAGCTGAGACATGGCATTGAGCATATTCTCTTCTAACTAATCATTTCTAAACTGTGGATATAGGAGTGTGTGTTTGCAAAATGCCTTCAAATCTTTAATATCCTTCATTTGTTATATGGTGGAATGACATACAAATGACAACATATTAGATTCTGCTTGAGCCACACATACCCTAGGTTTTCTACTTCATATCTACAAGTGAGGGAATCCTAATTTTTGCTGAAAATTACCCTCACTGTTAACAACAGCTCTTAAAGTGTTTCTTTCGACCATCATACCCTGTGAGCTTCAAGAAGGGCTAGTGTGAGGTTAGCTCAACAGTGCTAAATTAACTGTGCACATCAATCAGTATGCACTATGAAAGAATGACTGGTGGAGGCATCTACTCCTAACTTTAAGTGCTCAAAGCAGAGTTCAATCTCAGCTACCCAGCACTGTCCAGTTATAAATCAAGTGGTTTTGCACTACTGATCTGTCGCGTTCGACCTGACTTTTTTATTTAGACAATTACAATTACTGGAAAAGAAACAGATGACCGGACATCCTTTACTTGACTCATTTTGCTGACTGCCTCCAGAATGTGACTGGACGGAGCAAGTAGTGTGCGGGGGTATTCTCCTGATGCTCAGTTACGTGGCTGTGATTGATGATTGAGGACTTTGAAGGAATACAGAGTTGCCGGCCTCCTGCGGGAAGGTGGGCTGTGTACACAAACACTGAACGAATCCTGCTGGGTGAAGGATCCCAAGCTGGGGCCTGGCTGAATGGTGAATGTTTTCTCCTTTGCCAATACTGTTTAATAGACCTGCACTTCAAACTTCAGCATGAAGTGCTGGCTTGGGGAAGGTCGGAAAGTTAATGACATTTGCAGCCACTGTGCCAGGCCTGGGCTACTGAAAGTAACCTTTCTGTCTTCAAGGTCTTTGACTAATGCAATCACAATGCAGACTGACAGGGAGGCAACTGGGCGTTTCATGGAATAGAAGATACCCATGCTGAAATGAAGTCTTAAGATTATGTGCCCCAAGAAGATGTTTATATTCTTGAAAATCAACAGGACTACATCAATCTTCTGGTTTGTTGTAAGAGCTGTCACCGTAGTATTTATTGCTGTACTGTGTTCCAGTTCACCAAAGGTTGTACAAGTGCATCGGAAAATGTTAAGCGAAATAAAAACATATCCTTAGTCCATGGGAGCTGTCATGCTGTCATTCCCCACATGATTGATGTGGATTATCTCACCAGTGACAATGGTTTCCAAATGGTCCATAACTCATGGAGGTCCATTTTTTTAAAAATGAATTAATGCTTGGAATTCATGGTGAGATGAATTGTTGCTTGAAGGGCAACACAGTGTTTAGACTCTATTTTGTGCCTTTAACATAGAAGCTCCTCACCTCCAACTTCTGAAAAGAAAAGAAAGAGAAAGAAGGACTTGCATTTATATAGCACCTTTCAGGACATCCTGAAATGCTAAAGCACACAATGAATTACTTTTGGAAGTGTGGTCACTGGTGTAGCTAATTTGTACACAAGTACCAATGAGATAATGACCAGCTAATCTGTTTTTAGGTGTTGGCTGAGGTCCAATATATTGGGAGAGCTCTTCTTCTAATAGTGTGGGATCTTTTATAACCATTTTGGAGAACAGGCACTTTAACATCCCTTCTGAAAGATTGTAACTAAGAATATGCAGTACTTTCTCAGTACTGAGATTATGCACTCAAATCTCTAGAGTGGGATTTGAATCCATGATTTTATGAATCAGAGACCTGTGTGCTGCCCACTGAGCCAAAGATCAAACTGGACAATATGTGAGTACTGATATTGTGTTCTATTTAAAAGACCATTAAAACTGGATAATGTATCACTGACTTTCTGCTAGAGACATTTTTTCTTTTCTTCATTCATCAGTCTTTTCCCTGCTTGTTCTGAAAGGGCTGATTCACAAAGGGTACATTTCCATTCCATCAGTACGCTCATTTGCAATAGTCAAGTTCCAGTGGAAAAACTTGATACAGTACAGGCAAAGTACACAACAGTGTTAAATGTGGGTCAGTCTCACCCAGCCAATTATTGCCCTATCAATTTCTTCTGCATGGGGAGTGACGGAAGGAGTCAGCAGTAGTGCCATCAAATGACAAGTGTTCATCAATAACCTTCACGCTGACCTTTGGCTTGGGTTCTGCCAGAATCGCTTGGCTCCTGACTTCCATGTCATCCTTGATCTTAGAATGCGCACTAGATCTGAAGGCCGGAGGAGAAGTGAAAGTTATTGCTATAGATGCTAAGTACAGGTCTCACTAAATGAGTGGAGATCAAAGAGAAAAGCCACCTCAATCCATTAACAGCCATTGCCAAGATTGAAAAGACTCGGGATTAAGAAGTATTATATTGTTCCTAAAGAGCTAGGAACTAATTATTATGAGAATGTACATCCAGGGTGCCACACTTACTGCTGCACTGCAGTCAGGTGCCGAGCAGCAACCAGTCTAACAGCCACATGGAGAGCTACAAGAAATACACTTGATGAAGCTCCAGCATTTTAAGTCTAAAACTGTGATTATTCCGAAGTTCTGGGAACCAGAACAAGAAGTAACATACAAAGATTGCAGCTGGCTGGTTCTATGGTGCTTGTTGGTAGCAGAGGGCTATCCAGCAGCTGACACAGTTCTACAGCTGGTTCTGCTAACCAAGGTCTGGTGACTCTTCCACAGCCATTGCCAAGTGTGACAATGGCTAGTGGCAATTTATGCAATATTAAGTATAGCTTGACAAGCTGCAGTTGGGCTGCTTCAAGTGTAATGGTTAATCAGGTCAAGAACGTAAGAACTCAAAAAAATAGGAGCAGTAGAGATCATATGGCCCATCGAGCTTGCTCCGCCATTTAATGTGATCATGGCTGATCTTGGGCTTCAGCTCCATTTTCCTGCCCACTCTCCATATCCCTTAATTCCCTGAGAGACCAAAGATCTGTCTATCACAGCCATAAATATATTCAATGATGGAGCATCCACAACCCTTTGGGGTACAGAATTCCTCTGAGTGAAATAATTTTTCCTCACCTCAGGCCCCTTAACCTGAGACTGTGCCCCCGTGTTCTAGATTCCCTAACCAGTGGGAACAATCTCTCAGTGTCTACCTGATCATGCTCCTTCAGAATTTTGTAGGTTTCAATGAGATCGCCTCTCATTCTTCTAAACTCCAGAGACTATAAGCCCAATTTACTCAACCCCTCATCAAAGGACAACTCCCTCATCCCAAGAACAGTTTAGTGAACCTTCGCTGTAACTCCTCTGGGTCTTCACACATTTCCAAATCATTGGGCCTGTTGCCGCTTTGAGGGTTGGACTCTTGGTCTGCATTAATTATTTGCCAATATCAGGTCTGAGAAAACTCTAGTTGCTGTGGATGTGCAGGCACTAGTGCTCAGGTATCTCAGGTATCATGTGCCACCTGCTGTCCTCTTCAGGGTCTCTTATTTTTGTAACTTCACACCGGGAGATTCCTATTGGGAAGCCCACAATGGGGATCTAGAGTATTGGGCAGTTTTGCCTTTTCCCCGCATCCAGCGCTGCAGATACAGATGCACACTGGGCTTTTGGCAAAGGAGAATTGACCCCAAGCATCTTCGGATTACACCAATAAGTTAATGTTCTGGCTTTTGAGAATGTGAAGCAAGGAAGGAGTGCCCAGCCCATCAGACCCATTCCCTGAATATTCCCTTGTCCCCGGATCTCCACGATTCCACTCTGGCTGACAGCCCCCAAAGATTACTATCCTGCCACCACCCTGGTATTCCAGTGGGCTCCGTTACAGGCAGACGATCTCGACCCATTCTCCAGCCAGGCGATAATGTAACACTGAAAAGTAAAAGTTCTGTCCCCAACTTGCTACCATTTAAATGGGACTGGGAGAAGAGAAGACAGGCCAGATGGACGAGTGAATGGTTAGCACTTGACTTGATGAGTACAGCAAGTTGGTGCTGAAAAGTACGAGGTCCCAATAGCCCCACAGAGGAGTGAATTATTACACTTGTAAGAAAACTTATTGCAGTCACATTCATTTGTAACGGTTGAACCCTAGACGTCATGTGTCTCGTGTCAGGCTTGCCCTGAATTTGTCGACTCCTCCATACAGTTGCCTCGAGCTGCCCTTCAACTCCACTGGCCTCTGGTGGATTAGTTTCTTTGCATGATTGGAAGCTCCCACATCTTACACACCTCCTCCTGGTCATATAAATTCCCCATTGCAGACAACATCAACAAACATGGGCCCTCCTGGTTATTTTGCTATGCAGAGCATTGCAGATTGTGAAAGGCGAAGTCTCATTGAACTATAGGTACAGTGTTCAGCAGACAGAAAGCTGGGATAGGAATTCAATGCTGCAGTTAATCCTCACAGATTGTTCTCATTAGCTGCCTCTGACTGTGTATAGCACATGGGCAAGCAATAAGAAAGAACCTGCATTTATATAGCACTGTTCACGTCCTACCAACGTCTCAAAGTGTTTCACAGCCAATGAATTACACTTTGAAATGCACTCACGGTTGTAAAGTAGGAAATGCCAGAGCCAATCTGTACACAGCGGCCTCTCACAAGCAGCCATGCAATAATGACCAGATAATCTCCCTGGCAACTGCCTGAGGCTGAAGCAGACCGTTTGCAACCTTGGAGTTGTATTTGATCCTAAGACGAGTTTGTAAACATGTATCAGCCCCATCACCAAGACCTCCTACTTCCACCTCTGTAATGGCACCTGACTCCACTCCTGCCTCAGCTCATCTGCTGCTGGAGCCTTCATTCATGCCTTTGTTGGCTTTAGGGCTTCACTATTCCAATGTTTACCAGGCCAGCCTCCCATCTCCTATCCTACATAAACTTGAGCTCACCCAAAATTTCACTGCCTGTATCCTAGCTCACATCAAATCCTATTCACCTAATTTCCCTGTGCTCGCTGGCTAACGTTAGTTCCCAGTCTGGCAACGCTTCTCTTTTAAAATTCTCACCCTTGTTTTCAAATCCTTCCATAGCCTTGTCCCTTCTTCTCTGTGTAATCTCCTCCAGCCCTACCACCCTCCGAGATCTCTGTGTTCCTCCAATTCTGGCCTCTTCCCATCCCCGATTTAATTGCTTAGCCCCACTGGTCATGCAGCTTGAACCGTGGAACAGAAGCTTAAGTGCCCATGAGCACTTAAGTCTAAAATATTAGGTGCTGTATAAAAAAAAGCTCAGTTCTTCACATATCTACAGGTCCCGATGATAACTCTGGTGGAGAATCACAAGGCATGGAGTGGTGACACTGAGGGGGAGGAGAACCGCCATGAA
Source organism: Cetorhinus maximus (assembly GCF_964194155.1). Lineage (NCBI taxonomy): Eukaryota > Metazoa > Chordata > Chondrichthyes > Lamniformes > Cetorhinidae > Cetorhinus > Cetorhinus maximus. The sequence continues at coordinate 64,114,725 of NC_135884.1, forward strand.
CTCAGCAATATGAGGCCCATTGCAATTTTAACCACTCGTCCACCGGGCAAACAGGGTTAAAATCACATTTCAAAAATTGTCAGGCATCTCTCAGGGCAGTAGGAAAGCAAGACAGGACCCCTAGGATAGTAACAGCCCCCACATAGACTCTGAATTCATCCAGTAAATTGGTACTATATTGAACAAAAGAACTTTTGGAGTTCTTATGAAGGTAACTGTAATGACCAGTCCCACAAACAGCATTTGATGTTAATTGCTTGAGGGATATAAAATGCTAGACAGGACATTAGGAAAACTCTGCTGCTCTTTTTTTTGGAAAATGCCATGAGATCTTTTATATCCACCTGAGGACACAGGCTGACCTTAAGTTTAGCCCCTCATCTTAAAGACAGTACCTCTAACAGTGCCACACTCCCTCAGTATTGCACTGGGACTTTATTCTGGATTTTGTGATCAAGTCTCTTGAGTGGGACTTGAGCTGATAACCTACTGATTCAGAAGTGAGAGGTTACAAACAGACTCAAAGTGACACATATAGGGCATTAAAATGTGCAAATGGTAAATTGTTCATTGGCTTGACTGTCTACATTGTATTGTGTATATTCTGTAGATAGACGGCTCATTAAAATTGGCTTGAAGAATAAAGCTATATAATTGGCAACTGTGGCTTTTACCTCCATTTATATTGTGGTTAATCAGGATTTAATAGTGCATGGTCAGGAGTGAGCCTGCCTTTCAGAGAGGACTGCAAATATCTACTGATTCAGAATAAAGTCTAACTGCACTAACTGCGGACCCAACCCAGAGAAAATTATGTAGGAAATGAGGGTGTCAAAGATGTGCAGGTGGCTGGAAAAGTAAGGTCCTCTTCCAATCAGCTGCCAAAGTAAAACATCTCCCTCCTGCGCCCCACCCCCCCAATCAATGAAGATCAACAACGAGCTCCTGGGACATGTGGACCACTTTCTGTATCTTGGGAGCCTCCTCTCGACGAAGGCAGACATAGATGATGAAATTCATCACCTTCTCCAACGTGCCAGTTCAGCCTTTGGGGCCAACTGGGGAAGAGAGAATTTGAGGACCAGGATCTCAAACCTGAAACTAAAGTCATAGTTTACTGGGCAGCAGTAATCCACAGGCTCCTATGTGCTTCGGATATTTGGGCAACCTACAGCAGGCACCTCAAAACACTGGAGAAGTGTCACCAACGGTGCCTTCACAAGATCCTCCAAATCTGGGGTAAGAAAGATGGTCCAACAGCAGCGTCCTCCCCCGAGCCAGCTTGCCCAACATTGAGGCGCTAATCACCTCAAAACCATCTCTGCAGGGCGGGACATGTCGTTCGTATGCCAGGCACCAGACTCCCAAAGCAACTACTCTCCTTGGAGCTTGGTCCAGCTGGAGACACCCAGGAGTACAGCAGAAACGCTTTAGGGATGTCCTCAAAGCATCCTGAAGTGGTCAAACATCTCTGCCAACTCATGGGAGACTCTGGCTTGTGACCGACCAAAATCGAGAAAGCTCCTTCGGAAGGCACCGAACATTCATCAGGAACGTATGGAAGCCAAGTTGAGGCATCAGTGCAAGTGCACAAACCTACAAACAATCCATTTACCCAACCCTTCAAGCACCACATACCCCACGTGTGTCAGAGTCTGCAGATCGCACGTTGGACTTATCAGCCATCTCAGAACCCATTGAACCGGAGTGAAAGCAAGTCATCCTCGATCATGAGGGATTGCCTGAGAAGAGAAGAAGTTGGCTGAAGCAAAGAGTCACTTGAGCTTCAACTAACCCTTGCTGTGCATGAACTGGGAGCTCTTAATGCTGACATGGGGAGGGGTGGCAAGGAGGCACTGGGGAGTAATGCAGAATTAATATCAATGTCACCACCTTCTCCAGATTGAATGCAAATTTCATCCCTCGTCTTGGGAAAAAAAGAATGGCCCGGGTTTCTCAGTCTCGCTAATGGCAGGAAAAGTTGCGGACGGGACCGGAAAATCCTGCCCTATATATTTTAGATGTACTGAAATTCCCTTCTCAGCTAATTGGTTCAAAAGAAAGGACTCCTAGGTGCAATGCTTTAGGCTGACAGATCAGTGCAAGACTGAGAGAGTGCTGCATTATCAGATGTCAATCTTCAGGTGAGATACTATACCCGTGTCCCATCTGCCTTCTCCAATTGTTCAGATAAACTTCAAAAACCTTAAGCCACAGATTTAAGAAGAGCAGGAAGTTCTTCCAGTGAACTGGCCACTATGACCAAAAACAGATTCACACATGGCTGTTGTGGGATCTTTCTGTGTGAAAATGGCTGCCATATTTTCCCGTATAGCAATCACAATTCAAAGTAATTTATTGTATCAGAGGCGTGCTTGAAACTTGTCTGAGAAATATGATAAGACATTACACGAACGCTGGCTTTTTCTGGCTTTCTGCTGCTGCTTTTGTGGTGTCAGCATCACAGACTAATATCCGTATTCCACCAACATTTATATGGTTAGTGTCAACTAAACCAGGCATGACCTGCTGAAATGGTAATCCTGATAATGAAGACTTATAAATGTAAATAACCTAAAGACGGGTCTTAAAGATTTCCATTGATGGGAATGTGACTATTTCCTCTGGCAGCTTGTTCCATTGCGGGATTGCCCTTGGGAAGAAAGATTGTCGATACACTGGGCGGGATTTTCCGGCACCAACACTGGCGGGCATTGTCGTGCGGGGGACAGGAAAATTTGGAGACCTGCAACGGCTCTCCAAATTTTCCCATTCCACCCCCGACGATGCCCAAGGGTATCGGGGCCAGAAAACCCTGCCCGCTGTCTTCGGGGATGTAAGTGAAGGAACGGTTCAACTTCCCTTCTGATGCTCTTGTCTTGGGTATCTGAAAGATTACTGTGAGCGTCAGGTAGAAACAGACAGAAGATCAGTGAAATTTTGGTAAAATGGCATCAATGTCAGTTATGTCATTTCTACTGGGTTTCTGCTGATCTTCTAGTGAAGTTGTAACAGATGATCTGAAGGAATTAACAGCGAGAATCTTGATTTTCATGTCCGTTTTGACAAGCTCGAACTGGCTTTACCACATTATCCTGGTTAATGAACCAAGATTCCATTTTCTCTTTCCATTGACCTCCTTTAACCCCAAGGCAAGGATGGATCTTCACCCTAGGAAGCTATGATCTTCATCTGGAGGGAAGTAGCTGATTTAGACCTTATTTAAATATAATTCCTTGGTATTGTACTTAAAGATGTTGTTTCTAGGCAACAGAAATAAATGATCTGCTGTTGATATCCTAACCAGGTTACTGTCAGGGGGAGTACAGAATTTCCAGGATTTTTGGCCGTGCCAATGTGCTAATTGACAGTCAGTACAACCCAGTTCTATCTCAGCCCTAATGCTCCAACTCCCCCAATTTCTAAGTACTGTCAAACTATTTGTGCAGATTTCAAACAAAACTATTCTTCACAGGTCTGGCAGAAAGCTCATTGTATCAGTGCCAGGAGTTCCAGATTGCCCTCTGTGTAGCGTGCTAACAGGCGATAGATAAATTAACCCCTTCTTTTTTGTGGCATGTTGCACATTCAGTGGTCAATTGTCCTACTCCATGAACGGGAATTTTGCATCTTGCCCATGGTGGGTTTCATGGCGGGTGGGAGGGCAGAGTTTCGCAGAAGCCAAAAAAATTGGAAAAGCGCCAGTTTAAAAATAGTTTTGCAATTCTGCCAAGGGTGGGTTAATGGCCGGCTGGTATTCCGCTGAGCAGCGGTGTGAATGCCATTTGCATTCATTACTATCTCATGAACGCTCATTAAATTAGCCTTTCGCCGGGATCACGAGCCACCCCCCAATCTAGCGTCAAGCCAGCGGCAAATCACGTCGGTCTGAATCTCGTTTGAAAAAGGGTGGCACGTGCAGGCTGGACTTCACTTCGCTCGCGCCTTCGAGGTGAGTGCAACGTACATAGTCTACCTTCCATGGTGTTGCGCCAGCCTTGTTGTGATGCCACTGGAATGCCACACTGCTGGGGCTGTAGGGTTCGTATGCTCCCCGTGGTTGCCTCCATAGCCACATAGTCACTGTACAGCGGTACTCAGGCAGGGCTCAACTTTCAGACACTGACCAGTATTGTGACAGGTGGGATGGTGAAGGGGTGGTCTTCTCCCTGTGGGTGCCACCATTGTCCAGTAGGACAGCGCTGTGCAGCAGTACTCATACAGGACTAAGTGTTCGGAAACCAGCATTTCGACTGGGGAAGGGGTTGGAGGTGGTGGTGTTGGGGTGAAGAAGGGGGAACACACGGGGGTAATGGGGAAGGAAGGCTTTGCAAGGGGTTGGGGCGTGGGCTGGAGAAGGGGGAACACATGGGGCAATGGGAAAGGAAGGCTTTGCCAGGGTTTGTAGGGGAAGGGGGCACAGTGGAAGGCAGAGGGGCAGGAAGGCTTTGCAAGGAGGTGGAGGAAAAGGGGTAATGATGGGAGGCAGAGGGTAGACTAAGGGGTGGGAATCTGGAGCCCAACAAGGGTAACTAAAATGCTGACAAACAAGGGGGTGAAAGGGATACATATAGGAATGGGAGGGGTTGCATGCAGACTCTGGAACAGGAAAGGGTGGGCGCTGTTAGTGTGGTGCAAGAAGGATAGGTTGCACGGAGACTCATGGGTGGGGGGCAGGGGCGGCATGTTGAGAAGGGAGGCAGTATAGTCTTCAGCCATGAGGGCAATGGGGAACTCTGAAAGTCAAAGTCCTTGGTCTGGGGCTTGCAGTCAGGATTCAGAGGGTAGAGGCATTCCTGGGGCTCAATGGAAAGGAGTCAGAGAATAGAGACACTCCTGGGGCTCTGTGGAAAGGTCAGAGAGTAGAGACACTCCTGTGGCTCTGTGGACAGGGGTCAGAGAGTAGAGACACTCCTGGGGCTCTGTGGAAAGATCAGAGAGTAAAGAAACACCTAGTGCTCTGTGGAAAGGAGTCAGGGAGTAGAAACACACCTGGGGCTCGGTGGAAAGGTCAGAGATTAGAGACACTCCTGGGGCTTGATGGAAAGGAGTCAGAGATTAGAGACACTCCTGGGGCTCTGTGGACAGCCCAGGTGTGCAGAGCAGTCCATGGGCTTGTCTGTCTCTGTACTGAGCTGCAGATGGTATGGTAATGGTATTAGGAGGTACCTGCAGCCTGTGTTTGGGGAATATATAATAAAGGTAGGAGGGTGGGTATATGAAGCTTTCCTTGTGGGGCTCACCTCAGTAGGTGACTGTGCACATAGCCTCCAGATGGGGAGGGTAGAGGTTCACATGGGGGCATGTAGTGATGGGAACATGGGGGTGGGTTGGAATGTCGACCACAACATCCATGGGATACAGTATTAAGGGAGCTCTACCTACACATTGTGAGGTTCCAGGTAGATTTCTGGGACAAGGACCGTAAGAGAGGGAGTGCCAAAGCTCAGTTCGAAATAGAAGTGCAGACCACCATCTTGCTCTGTTGGAATTGTAGTGCAGTTATAAATCAAAAGTAGAAGTGAATCTGAATGGGAGGGGTCAGAGGCAGTGTGGGAGGAGGGCAATGATGAGCTAAGGGGCCCTTATTGCAGGCACCCTCTAACTTGCTGGTGCCGCAAGAATGAACTGGAGTCTGATTAGAGAGAAAGGAAGAAGACTTCCTTATGAAGAAAGCCATTAGAAGTTGTGGTAATTATGCATTTATCTGATGTATAATATACCTTTAAGAGGAATGTTATTAAGGAAAGCCACATGATCTTAGTACCCAATAGCAGAGTAGCATGGGCTACTGATGTTCTGCTCTGCCTGTTGTTGCATCTCCAGCATTGTTAGCAGCTGCTTGCAGAGGCTCATCATCTGACTCGAACTGAGTGGGTAGCTGGTCTCCAGCAGCCCTCCGAGTGCCAGAGACAAGGGCTGTTCCTGCCTCCAACTGCTGTGGGGACGTGTCAGTGAGGTGTTCCCCAGGAAGTGAGCCCGAGCCTAACCCAGAGCTATGCCCCACCCAGGTACATGCCTCTGCGCTGGTGGATGGTGCATGTGAATGCCGTGACGGTTCTTCCAGAGCTTCCTCTTCTGACGTGGTCTGGGGCTTGGACTTATGGTGGGCTGCCTTGTGGACCTCGACCTGCTGGTGCCTATAATATAGAGAATAGAGTTTTAGTTGATGAGCAAGAGGATTATAAGATCGTAAGTCACTCACTGTGATTGTCAGGATCTGATGAACTGATGGAGGTGTGATCTGTACTAGGTTGCTGAGACAATCGCTTCTCCCCTTCCTCAAAGGAGTGATCCCTCTCCTCCCCAGTGATCTGGGCTGCAGCCTCCTCGAATTCAGAAGGGCAATTACGTGCCTCCCCCGGTCTGTGTTCTTTCCCTTCTGTTGTAGAGGTGTCAGCTGTGGTTCAGTCCATAGCACCCTCGCCTTTGAATCGGAGGGTTGTGGGTTCATGTCCCACTCCCGGAAACCAAGAACTGTGATTGTACTCGAAAGGGTTGCAATCTGTGACTGTTGATAACTCGAAAGAGTTTCCCTTCTGTTGTGGGCAAGCTTGCTCTGGATGAAGACAAGAGAGAGGCATGAGATTAGAAGGGATGGAGCATAGGTTGGGAAAGGTGCATGCCCCCACTGTGTGTGGTGAGCCCTCCACAGCAGGTCTGAGGATGGAGAGTGTGCAGCATGATAGATGTGATTGTGGTGATGTCATGAAAGTATAATAATTCACATAATATTTTTCTGGTTTATTGTGAAATGGGTATAGTTGGGTCTATCTGTGATTTAATTACATTTGGAGTCAAGTAGACTGCAAGCTTTAAGTCATCAAAAGGAGCTAGGTGCTTGGCCTGCTAACAAGTAAATGTGGATGCTGACTTAGCATGTAAGGGGTGAAGGGAATTTGCATTTTTAGATAAATGAGGGGGATATTTGGATGTCAAAGAGATTTTAGTCTGTTACTACTAGCCGAATAAGCAAGGCTAAGGAATGTTTGTTTTTCTCAAAGGTTACTGACAATAAATAGCAGAAACATGAAAGCTGTTATATTGTGAGGAAGATACCGTTTCAGACATATGAAACAATAGAATTTACATATTAAAAAGAGAGAAACATATATAAAGGAGAATGAGGATATGTGCTAGGAGAAGGCCCTGTGAGATCTAACAGAACTGTGTGAAATAGCCTTAATGAAGTCTCCAGCATTTGTGCCTAAGTCTGCTGCCTACTGAAACTGAAGCTAGAGAAAAAGCCACTTGGAATTCCATTGTTCAGGGTATTGTGTTAATCTGCTGGATCTGTTTAAAATCTAAATCTATTTTGGGACCATTGCCTTAAAGGGGGTGTAACTGGGAGTCAGGTTAATTAGGAGTTATTATAATAGTAAGTAATTTATAGTCTTATATATGTGTTTGGGTTCTTTTATTTTGTTAATAAATATTTTAATTTTAAAAAAATCTCTAAAAGTCTTGGTGGGCTTATTACTTCTGAATTCAGTGCGCACATCTTGAAATAAATACAAATTGCAAAACCATTGTGATAGTGCAACCAAGTTTCCCTCGTGAATTTGATCTGCCTGGCACACATCAAATGCCGAATCAGAACAGTGGTGTGAACGTTTCCATGAGACAATCAGTGGTGATATGTGTGTCCTGCTAATGGTTGTGTGAGATCCATGAAGAGAGTGGTCCTTTGAATACATGATGCCATGGTGAGAGCTTGATATTGGATGGAGTTGAAATATGACTTATCCTGACAGAGCAGATGAGATCATTCATCCTCTTCCTGCACTGGCTGGCATTTTGGGCATGGTTGCCAGCCATGCTGACATCCCCTCCAATGGCATCGCAGGCTGCAGAGGTGAGGCTGGTGTGCTTCCTGGAACCATCCCTGGGATATAGGACATGCCTGTGGACCCTCACTCCTCTGATCAAGGCCTCGAGGGCCTGGTTGGCGAAGTGGGTTTCTGCTTTCTTCTTGAGGCTTGCAGCCGTCTTCTTTTAGCTGGACAACATCTTGAATGGTGTCCTGGAGACAAGTGGGCTGGAGAGAGAGAGATGTGTGTTCTCGGTTGGGTTTAAATATGGCGCCTGGATCTTCGACCCCGCCAGGTAATGGCGGGCCAGAAGAATCAGCTCCCAACTGGCCAAGTGATTCAGAGAGATACTTCTGTGCATAATTAATGAGCTTCCAAGCGCTGAATCTGGCGCCATTTCCCATCATTCCGAGCAGTGGGATATGCGCTGTGAAACCTGCCCGCCACCGCAATTGGTTTCAGGAACAGAAAATTCCACCCCATGTTCTGGCTTTATGTTGCTGCCTGAACATGGGTATACTTCGATAGACCCTGTTACTGACTTGGCAGCAGAGGCCAGAGACCATAAGCGACTGTATTGGTGACTTAGCTGCTGTCACATGTAAGGAGTTTTACCATATACTTACTGCGCGCCAGTCCAAAAATTGTTTGACTCATCAGCTGTATTTGCAGCTCCACTTAGGCTGATAAAAGGAATCATGGTATATTCCCAGTGCCTGCACTCTTGAGTGTAGTCGTGTCACCAGATGTGTTCATCAATGCTCAGAAACATCTCCATAAAAGATAATAAGGGGCCAAACATATCACCAACAGTCCCAAGAAAGAATAATAGCAACTATAGCACAGGAAAATGAATGGCCAGCTTCACTTCCACTGACTTTAAAAACATAAGATAAAGGCAAGATAAATTCAAGATAAAGCACCTCTTTCTTGTTACAGACTAGGGATAAAGTTAAACGACTCTCTGAGTAGGGCTGTGCAGTGTTGGCCGTTTCTTTTTTGGCAAAATGTTAAACAAAAACAATGTCAGTTAGTTCTGTAAAGGTAATGAGCATGTTATGTAACGTGCCTGAACTCTTGGATGTAGTTGTGTCATCAGATGTGTTCATCAATGCTTAGAAACATCTCCTTAAATGGTAAGAATGTAAAGCTGTTGAAAATGATATTTTATTAAGTGGATGTGTTACAGGTGGTTTGCAGCCTGCATTGCCAAAAAGTCACATGTTTTTCTTTTTTATTTAAAACAGTTCCTCTCAACAGCCTCTGGGATAAAGCCTGGGCAAAAATGTACAAAGAGCATACACACAGAGACCAAATCAAGTTGATTCCCAATCTGTGTTGAGCTGATTTATGCTAAACACCATACGAATTAGGAGCAGGAGTAGGCCACTCGGTCCTTCGAGCCTGCTCCGCCATTCAATGAGATCATGGCTGACCTGATTGTAACCTAAATCAACATTTCCACCTACCCCTGATAACTTTTCACCCCTTTTCACCACCAGTCCAGTAGAGTCAATGCCCTTGCGCAACTGAGGGCTAAATCAGCCTGGATTCCCATTCCTGATCAAACGCAGAAATAAAATGATAATGAGGTGCCTGCGTTAAAAGGCCAAAGGCGCAAGGACTGAAGTTAGTTCTAGATTTCCCATGCAATACCGGACCTCTCTCTGCTTCTAACATGCCTCTGAGTCATTATCAGGGACAATGACTTTGAAAACATTTCACTTGGTTGAAAAGCATGTTGAGATGTCCTAATGACATGATAACGTACTATAGGAGACAAGCACAAGCTCTTTCCTATACCCTGCCATTGCCAATATAATTCTAGTAAATTCGGAACAGTGCCTTACCCTGGCTCTAATATCCTCCTTATCATGAATTGCCTAGATCTTCATGCATCAGCCCAATTGTATGATAACAAAAGTTTTATATGAATTACCCTAATCCAGAATTTTACCTATAATTATCTTTATCCACAACACGCAAGTTTTTAGACTTAAATCAATGGACCACCATACTGAAATGAAACAATCTGTTTTATTGTATTCACTACAAGCCATAAATGATAACAGATATGATGAACACAGTGGAAAATTTTTCAGGTAAAATGATGCAGACCATATTCTTAGGCAAATGTAGAGATACCTCTGCGCTGTACTGAAGTTCATCAGTAATGTCGGTGCTTATATCAACTGCATTCATTTTAAAGGGTGTGATAATAGCATGGTGAAATCAAGCTAAATGTTCTGTTTGATAAAACACAGCCAAATCAAAAGCCATTCCAAGAAAAATCATGCTAGAGATTTTTACGGATGTAAATAGTAGGGTGGGTAAGGGAACCATTGTAGTGTATTTAGATTTTTAAAAAGCCATTTGATAAGGTGCTACACAACAGGTTATTACACAAAGTTAGGACTCATTGGATTAGGTGTAATATATTAGCATGGATTGAAGATTGGTTAATGAATGGGAAACAGAGAGTAGGAGAAAGCAGGTTGGCAGGATGTAACTAGCAAGGTACTGCAAGGATCAGCACTTGGGCCTCAGCCGCTTAAAATCTATGTTAATGACTTTGATGAAGGGACTGAGTATAGGTATCCAACTTTGCTGACTATGGGTTAAATGGGTGTGTAAGTGGTGAGGAGGACACAGAGGCTGCAGAAGTGATTTAGACGGGTTAGGTTGAGTGGGGAAGTACAAGGCAGATGGAATGCAATGTGGCAAAGTGTGAAGTTATTCGCTTTGGCAAGAAAATTTTTAAAAGTAGAATACTCTTTGAATGGTGAGAGACTGGGAAATGTTTGCATTCTGAGAGACCTGAGTGTCCTTGGGCGTGAATCACAGAAAGTTAATATGCAGGGTACAACAGCAATAAGGAAGGCAAATGCTATGTTAGCTTTTGTTACAATGGGATTGGAGAATAAAATTAAAGAAGTCTTACTAAAATTATATAGAGCATTAGTGAGGCCACACCCAGAGTATTGTGTGCAGTTTTGGTCTCATTACCTAAGGAAGGATATACTTTCCCTTGAGGAAGTGCAACTATGGCTCACTGGACTGATTCTTGGGATGAGGAGACTGTCCTAGGAGGAGAGATTGAGTTGACTGGGCCTTCAAACCTGGACTTTAGAGTAATGAGAGGTGATCTCATTGAAACTTAAAACATTCTTGAGAATCTTGACAGGGTAGATGCTGAGAAAATGTTTCCCCTAGCTGGGGGATCCAGAACATGAGGTCACACTCTCAGAATAAGGGGTCAGCCATCCAAGGACAGAGATGAGGAGAAGATTCTTCACTTAATAGGTTGTGAGTCTTTGGAGTTCTCCACCCCAATCATTGAATATATTCAAGACAGAATGTATTGGGTACTTATGGAATTAAGGGGATATGGGGAGAGTGGGGGAAGGAGAACTTGAAGATTAGCCATGATTTAGTTGGATGGAAGAGCAGGCTCAAAGGACTAAATACTCCAGCTCCTATTTCTTACATTCTTATGGCCTTATGTGCCAATACATTGGCTCATATCTTTGGATTAACCCATGTGAAGGTATGGGACAATACCAAGTTATGGGTCACTGTCAAGGTAAGAGCAAATACCAAGATATAGTCAATACCAAAGTATGGTCAATACCAAGGTATTGGTTAATGCCAGAGTATGCATCAATGTCAAGGTAAAAACCAATGCCAAAATATGGATCAATGCCAAGGCATGGGTCAATGATAAGGTATGGCCAACACCAAGCTCTACAGACATGAGAATTCTGGTGCATGAAAACTTTCACACTGCTTCTCATCAGTTCCCTGCAACTTTGTTTGAAAAATTAATACTTCTCTACAAAGCAGCAAACATGTCAATAACGTCTCCAAATGCGTCAAATAAACCTAATTATTTCATGGTCACATACAATGCAATAGCCAGTGCATTATTTACTTTTTGAAGCATATCTACAGAGTTATGTAAGATATCTTTTGTGAAGTTTATTTGCCTTTCTGATAACAGTGGGTTGTTCCTCTGAAAATTTAGAGCTCTTCTATAGAGTGTATTTCTCACAGCTGGACATAAACAGTGCAAACATGACCCGAGCAAGTGGCCCTTGGATCAGAAATCTGTTTATTTGCAAGGGAGGAAAGTGATTACAGTTTCTAGCACAATGATTATGATTGCAGATTTTCAAAGTGTTTTTTCTATCTGATGAGCCAATGTGACTGATATGTCATGTTTCCTATTGTTATCATTGCTAGACCAATTAAAGACAATATGGTGGAAACCTTGCAATCCTGATGTCACAACATGCATAACAAAATGCAACAGTGCACAGCACAGGGAAAGAACGTAACGGTATCAAAAAATGAATTTGGACACAAAGACTTTGACCATTGTTGAGAAAGGAGCCTGTTCCAATGAGTGCAGTGTTGTGAATGATTGTGCAATATTAAATGCACTCCAGAATAGGAGGGAGCGTCCCTCTGGTAGTGCAACAGACTTTTTCCTGAATGTGATTTCTGCAAGCTTCTTATCCCGTCCCACCAGTAATACTGATTGGTAGATAGAATTGACTATCACTGGGCAGTGTAAACAATCAGCAGTGGATCTTGTGCAATGCTACAGACTCCCAGAAAAAGTAGCTAATGCTCCATCGATTAAAACTCTGGTAACTGTCTGGCTCGGAACTGGTTTTACCTTTAGAAAAATGTTGAGGTAAAGGTCATTAAGTATTTCAAGCATTGCTGAGTTGCTGGGCCCATGGAAAGGGCTTCTGTAGAAACCAAATATAAAACAGTGTCCTGATATAAGGTATGAAATATTTGGCAAAACTTAATGCCCTCCCCCCATGGCGGGGTTGGTGGTGAGGGGGCATTTAATCAGGCAGGAGGGTAGCGGATTGGGGTCCCCGCCAACTTCCTGACTCCAACCCGATTAAGTCCATGGGGGAACACCCATGGATGGCCTTCCTGCCCTGCTGCTAATTAACCAATTAATGCCCAATTAAGGATCACATCCCACCACTGCCGGAGGGTGGGGGAGAGCTCGTCAGGTGGGGGGCACAACGAGCAAACCCTGGCATAGGGTCCCAGGGATAGGAGGGGGGTCCCTCACTTCTGATCGAGGGACCTGGCAATGGGAAGTGTTTCGTAGGGGGCTGGGGGGTGGTGGTTGGGGGGTGGGGGGGGGGGGGGGGGGTGGGGTGGTGGTGGGTGGGTGCGGTGGCGGGGATGGTGGTGTTGTGGCTCTCACTGAAAGACATCCCTCTGCCTTTGATGTCACTACTCCTCACATGCCCACCCTGCAACTCCCACCTCCTGCCATCACTCAAACAATGCCTGAGTCCTCCCTCAATCCAAGGCCTTGGGTGGGTGTAATACCAGCAACAGCCACCACCCCCAGGTGGCGCTGCTGAATACGGAAGAGCTGCTGGCCTCTGAGTGGCTGGCAGCTTTCGGGGGTGAGACATCCGCATCTGTGGTTCTTGATCACAGGGGATAGCCTACTGTTGGCCTATCAAGTGCTTGAGTGGTACCTAATTCAGCAGCCTTCTAGAAAAGCGGTGATGCAGGGCACTCGCCAGCTGCAAGACTCCCGTCACCTCTATCAAATACTACCCAGACTGTGGAAGGAGCAGGCTATGGTATGCCGAATGATCTTTTTTTAACTTTTAAGGCTTCCTGTATCCTTACCAATTGCAAACCCTTTATTGTGCTGCTGAGTTAACCTGGTCAATTGAAAATTAAACAATGTGCTAAAAACATAAAGCATTTTTATCTCTCCACCGCAATGTTCCCTGCCAACTTTCCTTTCATATTTTTAAAAAGAGTGAACTGATCACAGAATCATACAACTGTTGCAGCACAGAAGGAGGTCATTCAGCCCATCATATCTGCACTGGGTATCTGTAGGAACAATTTACCTAGTGTCACTCTCCACCTTCTCCTCATAGCCCTGCACATTCTTCCTTTTCAGATAATAATCCAATTTCCTCTTAAGTGCTCAATTAAACCTGTCTCCACCACATTCTCAGGCAGTGAATTCCAGGTCCTAACCACTAGCTGGGTAAAAAAAATCTAAGCAAGGTCTCTTCCTCTCTTGAAGGCATTGTCACTTTCCTCATACAATTAAGGTTCCTAGCCCACCAGTTACTCTGAAATAAGCGCAAAATGACTGTTATCAATGATTGATAGTACAGAACAGAACTCATTGTACTCTGTACTGACTTCACAGTGAACGTCAGCTTTTCTATAATGAGTTGTAGTCTGAGTATGGAAATTTGTATCATGTTTCCTCAATCAAGCAATTGGTTTGGTTAAATCCAGACTGCTGGATTCAGTCTGCAAGATAAAGTTTATAAACTAGTGTAAAGTTGATTTGAAGAATGATAAATTTCTTTATATTTTTCTTTCTTTTCTGACCTAGGACTGTTAGGAGGCTCCAAATTTTTATTTTTAAGATCTCTAAAATCTGCCTAAAACTAGCTTACTCAGCAGAGGCTGAAGAATGATTTGTATCCATCCAGTGCTCAGCTTCGCACTGAATAAACTGGGCAAAACCAAGATGTTTTTTTAATGGATGGAGAACAGAGATGAAGAAAGCCAACATTGCTCTTTTATTTTATCTGTTCTGTGCGGAAGACCAACACAATGGACATATATTTAAATATAATGTATTTAGAGATAAAATATCAAGTAGTTCAAGGATTTCTATTCTATTTAAAGAGATAGCTAGTAAAGTGAACCATATTTAATTTAGTTCTGGACTGTAATGAGTTGTAGCTTGAGTATGAAAATTTCTATCATGTCTCCTCAGTTGAGTGATTGGTTTGGTAATTTATCTTATTGTTGTTTGTGGGAGCTTGCAGTGTGCAAAATGGCCCCCCTGTTTCCTACATTACAACAGTGACTATGCTTCAAAAGTACTTCATTATTGGGAAAGAGCTTTGTAACACTCTGAGGTTGGGAAAGGTGCTATTTATAAAGTTAATCTTTTCTTTCTTGTCTGGTTCTATATGCCAAGTGAACATCTAGCTTTAGGCCATTTCAGACTTAACAATAAATGGCTACATTTCATCTCTCTGACCAGCCATTCAATCAATATAATTTTCTATACCCGTTTGCATCCCACTTTAGCCTTCTTGGAGTGTTATCTGGTAATTAATTTAAGACGTTTTCACTCATTGTGTATCTTACAACCCATCTCTAACAATCCTGGATCACCTGAACTGGCTCCAGTAAAGACAGAAACATAGGAATTATCAAAGAGTCAAAGTCGTATAGAGTCACTGGGCAGAATTTTAGGGCCCGTCCCGCTGGCAGAATCTTCCGGTCTTGCCGAAGTCAAGGGAGTTTTGAATGGCTTGCCGCATTTTCCGGCCTCACCCCCGCCGCGATGACGCTATAAGATTCTACCCATTACATCGCAGAAGGAGGCCATTCAGTCTATCTAGTCAATGCCAGCTCTCTGTAGAACAGCCAGTCCAATCCCCCACTCGATCCCCATAGCCCTGTAAGTTTATTTCTCTCTGGTGCCCCATCCATTTTCCTTTTGAAATCATGGATCATCTCCACTTCCACCACCCTCATTGGCAGCAAGTTCCAGGTCATCACCATTCACTGCCTAAAATAGCTCTTCCTGGATGAAAAAAGGCCAATGTCCATCTAATTTATCTTCTACTATCCTGGCATTCACATGATAGAACAATGTTGAAACTGCTGATTAATCATAGCAATCGATCTCCATCAGTTAGTCAGCAACAGGTCCAGACATAGCATGAGGAAAACCTGATTGGTGGAGAGCTTTGGGAGCCACCAGCCCAAAGTCACCTTTCCCCTAAGCAGGTACCACATCACATTTCAAGCAATCATATACTGTATCCAAATGCTATAGAAATCGTCCAAGTTGCATTTGAATGAGTCACCAATTACCTCCGGGCTGCAGGTAAATCTGGCGACTGCTCTGCTCCAGACAGGGCTCTGAAGCAGTACAAATGGGACTCTTGATAGCTGACACCATTGGCACAGGTGATTCAGAATGCCTTGGATAAAATTAGGAAACCTGTAAAGAATCCCTCTCAGCTCCTAAGTGGATTTCAACTCAAGCCAGAGCTTGAAATCACATCTAGCTGAGTATTGTTCATGACAGGGTATCTGCAATTGGAATACAGAAGCACTGGGTATAGATAAAGGGATTTAGAGTTCCTGGTAATGTGAATCTGTAAAAACTCACCAGAATAGATGCCAAACTTCAGCACAAGAGGTGCAGAATCTAAAAAACTAGGAGGTAGTATTGTCATACTGGACTCAAGATATTAACTCTGTTTCCCTCTCCACAGATGCTGCCAGGCCTGCTGAGTCTTTCCAAATTCTTCTGTTTTTATTTCAGATTTCCAGCATCTGCAGTACTTTGCTGTCATATTAAGGCAATACGGCCGTTATACAGAGTGCTGGTCCAGTTAAAGTATTGCATTGTGTCAGTGCCTCATCATATAAACGTGAAATAATGACTTTAAAGGAAATCTAATGGCTATTGACCATGATTATACCTAGAATGAGTAACCTAAGTTGTGATGAGCAACTGGATAGAAGTGGGTTATATTCCCTGGAGATAAAGAGAATTGACAGAATGGATGGGAAACTATTCTCCTTCTGCTAGGGGAATCCAAAACAAGGGAACATAATCCTTGAATCAGAGCTTTGCCCATCCACGTCAAATCCAGCAAAACATGTCTTCACCATACAGCTCGGGAGCATGTGGAACTCATTAACGTGGCTGCAGAATTAACTGTGGTGTTCATATGAAGATAGGAAGTTGGGGTAATAATTTAGAGAAAGGGGCAAGGGATTAAAAAGACCAGGCACTACTATGACTAACAAACGGTAAAAGCTGGGTGAGTGAACAAAATAGCATATTCCTGGTCCTAGTGGAGGACTTGTAGTATCCAGGATTGAGGTCTTAAGTGTGTACAAAGTATCAAATCCGATTGAAGTGAATGAAAATTCTGAGGAGTACACTTTGAATCATACAGCACAATTGAGGCCATTGGGCCCATCGTGCCTTTGCTAGACACAAAAGTGTCTCAATCTCACCCGTCAAGTTGACTGCAAGTAAAATGAAATGGTGACTCTCCAAAATGGAAGATTAGTATTAGTTGGTATGCAATGTCTTTACTTCTACAAACCAGAACTGGGAAATGTATCTTGAACAGAAAATATTCCTCCAATATTTGCTTTCCCCTTTAAAAAGCTGCACTGATGAAACAAGACACAAAACTTAAAGCTACAAAGATGATTTATTGAGGAAATATTATTTAAAGACCAAGATCAGGACACTGGTAATTCCAGTAATGTACTAAATTCAAATTAAATAAAATGTAATTTGTTTTAAAGATGACAGATTTTAAAAAGTCAAGGCAAATCACCCTCAGAAAGAAGGAAGTAGAGAGACCTTAAAATAGTCTTGACATTTCTGTTGCCAAGTTTAATCGACAGAAGTTTAATGTATTCTTGTGCCATTCCTTTGCTTGTGATTTAAACACAGGCTTTAAACTATTGAAAAAAAACACATTAACACCTGCCTCCAAATAATGAACAAGAGAAGGTCGTGAACACATTGGTCTGAATTTTACACTCTTTGGGTGTGCGCGATCATCGGGCCCGGGAGCAGACAGGAAACCGTCCCCCGACTATGATCGGCCTCCGAATGTGATTTCACGCTGACTGTCCAATTAACAGCCAGCCAGCGTGAAACATGCCCTGAGAAAGGCTCAGCGGTGCCGGTGGGGGTGGGAAGAGGGAGGGTGTCGCCGTCACTGCGGGTGCTGGTGAGCACTTCCACTGAGCCCCCTGAAGGCAGACAGATGCCTCAAGGAGCTGCAGACCTCCACAGAATAAAAGAAAGCACAAAAATGCTGCAAAAAATGTCCATGCAGCACAATCAAGCACCTGAAAGCATACCTCATTTAAAGAAAAATAGTCCTCAGATATTTCTTTTTATTTTAAATCCTAAAGGAGATTTCATCCTGCCCTTGGATGAGGTTTCATCAAAAATGTAAAGCCCGCCTGACCGATTGGTCCTCCCGGCAACCGTAAAGTTGGACGGGCCACGAAAAATCACTTACAATTGAGCCGTTAATGAGCTTAATTGCTCACTTAATTGCCGGCGGGTGGTCTTCCAACTTTTGAGCATGCCCACTGAGCGAAATATCGCGCAACTGCGCGATGATGTCGGGACGCTCGCCCAATGTCATCTCACACAATTTTACACCCATTTGAACCGGGCACGTGCCCACCCATGGGGCGTAAAATTCTGGCCATTGTGTTCATCCAGTAATGGCAGCTACAGCAATTTCTAGCTCAATAAAGGACACTCTTTTCTCTTACGCACTATATATGCAAATGTGTACAGACACACATTTAAAGACACACATATACATACATACACAAGGTAAACACACAGATATGTATACAGGTACACACAGATACAGCCACGTAGAGATGGAACCAGGCACACATACAAAAATACAGACACACAAACATAGAGGTCAAGGGACGGAGGCAAAGGAACTGAGAGAATGGGATGGAGTCCTTACAGGAAGCGGGGTGTGAGGAGCTGTAGTCGAGGTAGCTGTGGGAGTCGGTAGGCTGGTACTGGATATTGGTGGACAGTCTATCACCAGAAATTGAGACAGAGAGGGATGGAGGCGAAGGAACTGAGAGAATGGGATGGAGTCCTTACAGGAAGTGGGGTGTGAGGAGCTGTGACGGAGGCGAAGGAACTGAGAGAATGGGATGGAGTCCTTACAAACATAGATATGCACACAAATAAAAACACACTTGCACAGAAATAAATCAACACACACGCACACACACACGTGAACTAAGTGATGAAGAAACTAAGACAACTAAGCTATGAATCTGTCACTGATCCAGATAGCACCTCCCTGATTTACTAGCTTACATGGAATGCTGTGCCTGCACCATTCTGTGTTAGGATGGCTTGGGAGGCAATAAACCACATTGTTTTGTGGGTTTGTAGTTTGCAATTTTGATTGAGCCATCAGTCTGGATGAGGCTTAAAATTTCTTTGAAAATGAACTAGCGTTTTATCAGTAACAGCTGTGCTCACTAGTGACATTGTAACTGAGATATCACTGCGTTAAACTGGCACTCCACATCAAGTGAACACTCTGCATTACTCCGTCACACAACGAATGGAGAGTGTACTCTATCTCCCATTAGCCTTGAACAGAGCAGGTATCCTGTTTCCAGCAAACATTGAATAGAGCGGATACTGTGTTACTGCGGTGCAATGAATCTCCTGTGAGATGTTTCCAAAACTCATGCTTCATGGAGGGAGTTTCTGGATCTCAAAGGAGGGAAGGAGAGGTGTGTATACTTGTGTTTGTGTTTGTGTCCCTGGAGAACTGCTCCTTCTTGCTCCATTTAGGAACACTTTTCACTTCCTTGGGAAGAACCTCTTCCTCCTGCTGGCAGCTGCTGGCCTGCCTTCTCCTTCCTGCTCCTGCCCAGGTTAAAATCCAATCAGTGAATTGTGACTTAACGGGATCGTGCTTTACATGACTATATGAGGCTCTGGCCTTCTTCTGGAAAGTGCCTCAGCCAGTGAATTGCAGTGAGCAGTTAAAATGGTGGTCAGTAGGATCCCACTAGGAATGGGTAATTAAGGATAAATGGTCTTTTTTTAAAGATCCCTCCTGACCCCAGTTCCCTCCCAACCCCCATCCACCCTGGGTAGAGCAGCTTATAATTGACTGTTGCATTTTGGGAAAGGGATATGGTTAGAATGCGGGTATTTGTATTGTATAATCATAGAACGCAATGGCAAAGAAGGAGGCCATTCAACCCATCATACCTGTGGCAGCTCCATAAGTGCCGTAAGAACATAAGAAACAGGAGCAGGCGTAGACCATACGGACCCTTGATGCAATACATATGGCTGATCTTCTGCCTCATCTCTACTTTCCCACCTATTCTTCATAATCCCTTGATTCCCTAAGAGGTCAAAGATCCATCTATCCCAGCCTTAAATGTAGTCAACAATGGGAAATCCATAGCCCTCTGTGGTAGAGAATTCCAAAAATTTACAACCTTCAGAGTCAAGAAATTTCTCTCATCTCAGCCCTAAATGATCAACCCTGATCCTGAGACTGTGCCCCCAGTTAGTCAGACACCCCTGCTCTTTCTCCACAACCTTGCACATTTTCACAATTCTTGTCTGTATCCAGTGCCCTTTTGAAAGTTATTATGGAATTTTCTTTCACCATCCACTTGGGTAGTGATTCCAAATTACTCTGCATAATTATCTTTCCTCATGTCACCTCTGACTCTTTGCTGGTGGCTTTAAATCTGTGGGCGGAATTTTCCGCTCCCGTTGGTGTCCGGTGTGTTTGGCGGCCTGAGTGGACAATAAGGTGAGAAGGCCAAAAATCGGCTTCACGCTGTCGTGAAACTAGTTTTCAATCGGCTGCTCCACCCATCAATGGCAGGTCGCATTTCGCCACCGCACATCGGGAACACTTCCTGTGCTTTATGCGTCTATTTATATAACCAAGGATCCCTCATTTTTTTTTTAACAGCCTTTAAGGTTCTTCATGCTTTTTAGCAGCTTTCTTAGCTGTCCTACCACTTCCAAAGATTTGTGTACATACACTCCCAAAACCTTCTGTTTCTGCACTTCCTTTAAAATTGTAACTTTTCACCTCATAGCCAATTTCATATCAACACAGCGACTGCCCTTTTCAGCTCATTTGATAACAATGCCTTTCAATATCCATAAACACAATACCAGTTGCACTACCCTCATCAACCCTCTCTGTGACTTCAAAGAATTCAATCAAGTTAGTCAAACATGATTTGTTTTTAACAAACCCATGCTGACTTTAATTTATTAACACATATTTTTCCAATTAATTCTGTTCCGGATTACTGGCGCTATAAATTTCCCTGCCACAAAGTTAAGCTGACTAGCCTGTAGTTGTCGACTTAATCCCTCTCCCTTTTTTTGAACAAGGATATGTTACATTTAGCAACCCTCCGGTCCTCTGGGACCACTCCAGTATCCTAGGAGGAGTGGAAGACTGTGGCCGGAGACCCTGCAATTTCCACCCTAGTCGCCTCAGAAACTTAGGATCTGCCCCATGCAGGCTGAGTGACTTTTCTATTTTGAGAACTGCCAATTTATGAACTATTATTTTTATCCTGTTCAATTTCTATGCTACCTCCTCATTTACTATGCCATTGGCAGCATCCTCTTCTTTAGTGAAGACAGATGCAAAGTCCTTATTTAATACCTCAGTCATGCCTTCCACCTCCACAAGAAGATCTCCTTTAAGCTTCCTAATCTGCCCCACCCTTCCTTTGACCACCATTCTATTTATAAGATAATCAAAGACTTTTGGGTTCCTTTATTATCTTACTGTTAATTTATTCTCATGCATTCTTTTTGTCCCTCTTATTTCCTTCTAAAGTTCTTATTTGTACCTTTTGTATTCAGCTTGGTTCTCTACTGAATGATGCACCCAACATTTATCATAAGCGTCATTTACATGTTTCATTTTAATCTGCATATTTTTAACCATCCATGGAGTTCTAGCTTTGGGTGCCCTTCCCTTCCCCCTTGTGGAAATGCGTCTGATCTAGTTTCCTCTTTCAAGACCTACCATGGCTCATTTACTGTTTTACCAGCCGATCTTTGATTCTAATCCACCTGGGCCAGGACCCTTTCCGACTCATTCAAATTAGTTCTCCTCCCTTTGAGTATTTTCACTTTTGATTTGTCCTCGTCCTTTTCCAAAAGTATTTGAAACCGCATGATGTTGTGATCACTGTTTCCCAAATGCTCTCCTATTGAAATGTGCCCCACATGCGCCACTTCATTCTCCAGAGCTAGGTCCAGCACTGCATTCATCCTCATTAGGCTAGCAAGAAAGTTCTCTTGTACACATTTCATGAATTCCCCTTCCTTTCCCCTTTATACTATTATTTTCCCAGTTAATATTAGAATAAATGAAGGATCCCATTATCAACTCTAAAGTCTTGTATCTGTTTGCAATTTTCCTGCAAATTTGCTCCCCTTTCTCCTTCCCACTACTTGATGGCTTATAAAACAGCATTGTTAATAGCTTCTCTATTATTCCTTAATTCTAACCAAATAGATTCTGTCTTAGAACCTTGAAGTACAGCATCCTTTTCCAATGCTCTAACAGTATCCTTGATTAACAATGCCACTCACTTCTCCTTTATTCCTTCTCTAACATTCCTGAATACATTTTAGTTCTGAATAATAAGTATTAATTTCTTAGACCCAAGTCTCTGTCATTGTCACTATATCATAGGCCTGTGTGGCTACTAGTGCCTAACACTCTCAGGGTGCTTATGCACATGCAGAGTGGGATCCTGTGCCAGCAATGGAGGTCTTGGCCACCAACTGAAGAGACGATGAGACCTGTGTGTTGATCTTTTCGTGAAGGCCCGCCGCTGGTACGTGCCATTCAGGCAGTCAGCGATGGGCCTTTTCCTGGGGTCAGAACCCTGCCTGAGAGCTGCTGTCCAATCAGAGGCTCTTTTGAATGTCAACGCCACCAGTGGGATGATGGATGCTGCCAAAGTGACAACCACCTGAGGCCCAGGACCCAGGCCAGAGGTGAATGATGGTGGGAGCTGGTTCACAGGGTGGGAGTTTTGGGAGACAGCGTGGAAGGGGAGTTAGCAGCCAGGACAGGGGGTTGGCTCTCAGTAGGCATCCCCTTCCCGTTGTTGGGCTCCTCGGTCAGGCACTCAATGCCTTTGAACGAGGTACCTCCGCTGGGAGTCGCCAAGCAAACACACCAAAGTTTGCATGCATGTTCCATGGCGAGCTCCCACCCGTCACTGGTTAACACCAGCTTTGGCAGGATGAGGCCCTCAAGTGGGCTTTAATTGTCCACTTAAGGACCTTAATTGGTGGCGTGATGGGAAGGCCAGCAACAAGTCTTTCTGCCACAGATTTAATTGGGCTGGAGGTGGGTAGGCGGCAGGGTCCCCAACCGCCACCCTCACGCCTGTTTAAATGCCCCTCGTCACCAAACTCATAATGGGGGAGGGCACAAGATTCCACCATCTGAACCCATTTTAGGCTGCCTCACATTTCTCTAGTCGGATCCCCATTTCTGAGTTGCTCTTTATTCGAATACTGTTTATATCTCCTCCCTAATATTTCAAGCTGGTGCTCATCCCCTTGCCAAAAGAGTTTAAAGCCCCAATCCCATTCCCCCCAGCAGTAGTGACCTTTGAAAAAGGAACATTAAAAAGCCCCAGCTGTGATGATAAATGAGTTCTCCAATCGTACAGGAAAAGGTTCATTGAAATGGTGTCTGGTGTAAGACTTGTGGGCTTGTTGGTTAAGTCAAGTTTATCGTTGTCCAAGATGCTTATTCTGAAAGCAGGCAGAGTGAGTTATAGAGAGACTGGGAATTCATTGCATATGTATTTCCAACAGATGCAAATTTAATAAAGATAAACTGCAGTTCAACACCACATGGAGAGCAGAATCTCTTTGTTCTGGCCCCTTTTGCTCACAGATAAACAACCATTATTGATCCAATTTCCTGTTCCCAACATCTGAATAATGTAACAGTCCCATTTGCCATGAAACTTCCTCTTTACTTAAATGCGAATCACAGCCACTTTGCTCGGAGCTTGAATTAAATGTTTAGTGAGCTGCCTCTTTCATGTATGGGTTCAAATCCAGCTCCTCTCTGCTACTACTAGGTGTAAGATTCCAATGTGGATGAGTTTGGGGGACTTTCAGTTCAAATTTGATTGTGTTTTAAGCTCTGGCTCAATAGTTACACTCTTCTGTGAACCCACACAGAAGGTTGTGGGCCTAGTCCCCATTTCGGAGACTTCAGCGTGCACTAGTGAGAAAGTTTTATGCCGTCTTTTGGATGAGATGTTACCCTGAGTGCCTACCCTCTCCTTTGTTAAAATAGTGGAAGAGGAATGCAGTGTTTGTCTCTTATTACAGACAGAAATTTTCTAGAATAGGTTATAGAGTTAAATAGTGAGATGTGGAAAGTCGGTAAATTACCTCTGCTCCATAGTCATATGAAATCATAAGCATAGGTCCTAGGACCACATTTCTTCATTTGCCACTGTTGAGAGATGAGTATGCATTCAACAGGTGAGAGGCTTACAGAGATTATCCCAGTTCCTGGAACTCTATCTGTGACAAACAAAATGCCATAGTAACCAATACTTCTGTGCCAATATTCCATGAATGATCTTGTGTTCATATTTTGCCCTTCTGCATTGTGGGGAAGCATCATAAATCATCAAAGTGAGAGATATTGGTGCTTGAGAAACGAACAATTTCTTTCTGTCAGTGAAATTGTTTGGGTCTCACTGACTAGTGCATGTCCTTCGCGGTGAGAGGGCCTTCATTCTTTATCGAGTTAACAAACTTTCCAACAACTCTCATTTTGAAAAGGGGGGAATTGCATCTATATAGCACCTCTCACAATCTCAGATGTGCTGTAGCATTTTACAATCAACAAAGTACTTTTGAAATGCTGCCACTGTTGTAATATAGGAAATGTGTCAGCCAATTTGCACACAGCAAGATCAGCCAGCAGCAATAAAATAATGACCATATAATCTGTTTCTTTTTTAGTGATGTCAGTTGAGGGATAAATGTTGGACAGGACACCACGGAAAAATCCTCTGATCTTCTGCAAAATAGTGCTAAGAGATCTTTTACATCCACCTAAGAGGGAAGATAGGGCCTTGGTCTCATGCCTTGTCTGAAAAGCTCTCTTAAACTCTCCCTCTCTCTCTCAGTACTGCACTGGAGTGCCAGCCTAGATTTTGTGCTCAAATCTCTGGACTGGGGTTGAGAACCTAACTCAACTCTAACTCAAAGGCAAGGACTTTACCATTGAACCATGACTGCTAGCCCAATGATACAGATGTTGCAAGAATGGTGTGAATGATTTCTCCGATAAATGGTATAAAGTCAATTTAAAGCTTTCTAACTTGGCCCCTTCTCAGATCACTGGGTTTATAATCCATCTGCATAGGTGATCATAGAATTGGTGAAACTTACAGCACAGAAGGAGGCCTTTTAGTCAGTCATGCCTTTGCTGGATCTTTGATTATGTCTGTTGTGATAGGATGGAGCATATTTCTACTTCAGCTACTCAGTGCAGCACGGACAAAAGTCCAGACTAGAAACAGATCTTCCTCAGATCTACCCCAATAACATGCTTTAACCCAAATGTTAGGAGGGCATCCACAACTTGTTATGATCTGGATTGTACTGAGGTGGTAGCAGACTCAAAAGCTACTTTCAAAAGGGAATTGGAAAAATACTTTAAAATTTGCAGCGTTATGGGGAAAGAGTGCAGTGAATGGGATGGCTTTCTCAGGGAACCAGCACTGGCATGATGGAGTGAATGGTCTTCAGTCTGCCAAACCATCCAGGATCATTTCTGAGTGAGATTGCTAGTTTGTGCTTAATTGTGGGGCAGCTTGGTGCTGTTGACCCTTGTAAGCTTTGAACTGGCCTGGCACTGTCCGAGGTCATTTCACACAAAAACCCAAGTGGCCCGCAGAGACAGAGGGAACAGCAGCAAGAATGGTTCCAGGCCAGAAGATCTGTTGGAGAGGTTGAAAGAGAAAGATAGTCCTTATCTTTGCTGATCCTTTTCCTTGCTGCCAGGGCCCTTCAGATTGCAAAGTGAGGAAACAGGAGCAGAAACTCCAGTCCTGTCTCATATCCAAGGTTGCTCTGGTCTTGTTGTACCTATTAGGTGCAGAACCAGACCAGCCTGCACAGTTACCTCTGGCACTGAATATCTGCTTAGAAAAACATAAAGGGCTTTGGGGAAAGAGCAGGAAGTGGGACTAATAGGATAATACTATCAAAGATAAGCCACAGGCAAAATGGGCTGAATGGACTTCTTCTATGCTGCATGATTCTATGAGGCCTGCTCCTATTTCTCATCTATATGCTGCCTCTCGGTGACCTCAAAGACAGGGATGTTGGGAGGGTGTTGTTTACAGAACGGTGTCTCTTAAAGAAGTCTTTTCTCTGGAGCGTTTTCTAGCGAATTTTCTCAGCGTCTTCAGCTCCTTTTGGGAGCTTCTTTCAGGCCAGGATTTCCTTTGAAGCTTTTGCTTTTTCTTAGTCTTTCAGCATTTTAGCGAGGTTGAGGGTGTTGGATCCCAAGCTACCACCACGGTTACAGAATGGTGTCTCTTAAAGAAATCTTCGTAGTCTTTAGTAGGTTAATGGCAAGTCTTTATTAACTATTTGTAATGATATACATATATACAGTAAAGGGTGCAGGCAAGGAGCTATCTCCATGTCTAGGGGCAGGATTTTCTGTCCCTGATAATGGTGGGCATTGTCGTGGGCAGGGCAGGAAAATTTGGAGAGCTGTAATGACTCTCCAAATTTTCCCGTCCCACCTGTGACAATGCCTGCCTGTGTTGGGGCCAGAAAATCCTGCCCCAGGTCTTTACACATCCCTGCTCAACACCACACTGACCCTAGGTCTGGGTCATGTGCCTTATATCTTTGTGTGTGCGGTATTGTACTCAGTCCCACGTTAACCCTGTATGGGCCAGGCCCTTATACTACAATGGGCATGGATTTGATGGTCTCAGTAGCCCTGAAAACTGGAAGTTGTGGTGTGCCTCAGTGGGCTCCGGAGGACAGTACAATGATTAATGTCCTGCTAAGCCCCTTTATAAAGTACATCGACAATTTGAGATGATTGCTCACCAGTAATGCTGATTTTCACACAGGTTTATTTAGAGATGGCATCAGCAGGCACAGAGCCTTTCAGGAATGCATCCACATCTATAATAACCATCGAAAGGAATATACTGCTTCTGTTTAACTTAATTGGTGCCTTTACTTGATTCCCACCTCCTATTTTATTAATTTTAACTCCTCCTATAATATGTGCTGCTTTTCAAAATGTAAATGCAAGATTTAAAAAGTCCTTCATGGAAAAATTGAAGTGGGCAATGTTTGGGTGCGAGAGAGGGAGACAAGCGAATAAACCAGAGGGATGTTCAGTAACAAAAACAAAAACAAAAACAAAATCCGGATAAAGGTGCACTTGGAACAATCCCTATGACCTTGAATTTCCATGGTGAGCTTCAACATATCCAAATTAATATCAAAGACATCAGAGTCTTTGTGATTGATGACAATTTACATCCCTGTCTCTCCTGAAAGCTTTTAGAAGAATTGTTGACTGGATGGCAAAGCATTGACATCAACACAAGGGTATTTATTGTTATTTCTAGTTCTTGTGAGTTGTGGCTTATCAGCAGCCAAATACTTGAAACTTAAATTGTAAATTATGAAAATGACAACCAGGTGGAGCTGAGAACTGGTTCGGAGATTACCGCAGGCTCCAATTATTTTAAGTAATGCTTATTTCCAAACAGCTTGCCTGTTGCTCGATAACAATTCTGATCTTTTTTTGAAGAAGTTATTGTTTTCCAATTTCCATTTCAGTTGTATCCGCTCTAATCTCATTGGCGTAATTTGTTAAGATTCTTCTACTAAATCGTGATTATTAGTCATCGATTCAAATCTAATATCGCACCATTCATGTTGTGAGGTGTTGGGTGTGGTTTGGTAGGTTTTATTAAGGTATTCGTAGTCTTAGGTAGTTCAACAGTAAGTATATATTAACTACTAGAAACCACATACATAGGCACAGTAAAGGTCTAAGCTAGGAGTTGTCTCCATGCTTGTTCTACACACGGCTCTGTCCAATGCTAATGACTACAGAATTCCAAGGTGCAGAGAGATCTAGGTGTTCTCATGGATGAGTCACAAAAAGTTAGTATACAGGTACAGCACGTATCAAGCAGACTATACTGACCCCTAGGTGTGGGTCAAGTGTTCTCTTACATCACTGTGTGGGCAGTACTGTACTCAGTTCCATGTTAACCCTTTATATGCCAGACCCTTATACTAATTCATCTCATTTAATTTCACATTGAGGTGTTAAAGTCTGCCAGCTGTATTTGTGGCAGTCTTCTTGTCTAAAATAAGTTGCTTTTTAGAACCATCAATAAATCCCCCACCATAGCAGCTAGTGCCACACTATAATTTTTTTTTAATTCATTCACGGCATGTGGGCGTCGCTGGCTGGGCCAGCAATTATTGCCCATCCTAGTTACCCTTGAGAAGGTGGTGGTGAGCTGCTTTCTTGAACGGCTGCAGTCCATCTGGTGTAGGTACACCCACAGTGCTGTTAACTAGAGAGTTCCAGGATTTTTCCCCAGTGACAGTGAAGGAATGACGTTATATTGCCAAGTCAAGATTGTGAGTGTCTTGGAGGGGAACTTGCAGGTGGTGGTGTTCCCATCCATCTGCAGCCCTTGTCCTTCTAAATGGTAGCACTTGGGTCTAAGGAGCATTGGTGAGTTCCTGTAGTGTATCTTGTAGTTGGTACACACTGTTGCCACTGTGCATCGGTGGTGGAGGGAGTGAACGTTTGTGGATATGGTGCCAATCAAGTGGGCTGCTTTGCCCCGGATAGTGTCGACCTTCTTTAGTATTGTTGGAGCTGCACTCATCCAGGCAAGTGGAGAGTATTCCATCACACTCCTGACTTGTGCCTTGTAGATGGTGGACAAGCTCTGGGGAGTCAGGAGGTGAGTCACTCGCCGTAGGATTCCTAGTCTCTGACCTGCTCTTGTAGCCACAGTATTTATATGGCTAGTCCAGTTCAGTTTCTGGTAAATTGTAAGCCCCAGGATGTTGATAATGGGGGATTCAGTGATGGTGATGCCATAGAATGCCCAGGAGCGATAGTTAGATTCTGTCTAGAGATGGTCATTGCCTGGCATTTGTGTGGCGCGAATGTTACTTACTATTTGTCAGCCCAAGCCGGGATATTGTCCAGGTCTTGCTGCATTTGGACATGGACTGCTTCAGTATCTGAGGAGTCACGAATGGTGCTGAACATTCTGCATACATCAGCGAACATCCCCACTTCTGACCTTATGATGGAAGGAAGGCCATTGATGAAGCAGCTGAAGATGGTTGGGCCTAGAACACTACCCTGAGGAACTCCTGCAGTGATTTCCTGGAACTCAGATGATTGACCTCCAACAACCATAACCATCTTCCTTTGTGCTAGGTATAACTCTAACCAGCGAAGAGATTTCCCCCGATTCCCATTGACTTCAGTTTTGCTAGAGTTCCTTGATGCCACACTCGGTCAAATGCTGCCTTGATGTCAAGGGCAGTCACTCTCATCTCACCTCTGGAGTTCAGCTCTTTTGTCCTTGTTTGAATCAAGGCTGTAATGAGCTCAGGAGCTGAGTAGCCCTGGTGGAACCCAAACTGGGTATCAGTGAGCAGGTTATTGCTAAGCAGGTGCCGCTTGAAAGCACTGTTGGTGACCCCTTCCATTACTTTACTGATGATCGAGAGTAGACTGACTGGGTGGTAATTGTTGGGTTGGGTTTGTCCTGCTTTTTGTGTACAGGGCATACCTGAGCAATTTTCCACATTGCAGGGTAGCCTGTGTTGTAGCTGTATGGGAACAGCTTGGCTAGAGGCGTGGCAAGTTCTGGAGCACAAGTCTTCAGTACAATTACCGGAACATTGTCAGGGCCCATAGCCTTTGCAGTATCCAATGCCTTCAGCCGTTTCTTGATATCATGGGGAGTGAATCGAATTGGCTGAAGGCTGGCATCTGTGATGCTGGGGACCTCCAGAGGAGGCTGAGATGGATCATTCACTCCGCACTTCTGGCTTATCTTTTGCACCGATGTGCTGGGCTCCTCCATCATTGAGGATGGGGATATTTGTGGAGCTTCCTCCTCCAGTGAGTTGTTTAATTATCCACCACCATACACGACTGGATGTGGCAGGACTGCAGAGCTTAGATCTGATCTGTTGGTTGTGGAATCGCTTCGCTCTGTCTATCACTTGCTGCTTCTGCTATTTGGCATGCAAGTAATCCTGTGTTGTGGCTTCACCAGGCTGCCACTCATATTTAGGTATGTCTGGTGCTGCTCCAGGCATGCCCTCCTGCACTCTTCATTGAACCAGGGTTGATCCCGGCTTGGTGGTAATGGTAGAGTGGGGGATATGCAGGGCCATGAGGTTACAGATTGTATTTGAGTTCAATTCTGCTGCTGCTGCTGATGGTCCATAGCGCCTCATGGATGCCCAGTCTTGAGTTGCTAGATCTGTTTTAAATCTATCCCATTTAGCACAGTGGTAGTGCCACACACAATGGGGGTATCCTCAATGTGAAGGCGGGACTTTGTCTGCACAATGACTGTGCGGTTGTCACTCCTACCAATACTGCCATGGACAGATGCATCTGCGGCAGGCAGGATGGTGAGGATGAGGTTAAGTATGTTTCTCCCCCTTGTTGGTTCCCTCACCACCTGCCGCAGACCTAGTTTAGCAGCTATGTCATTTAGGACTCAGCCAGCTCAGTCAGTAATGGTGCTACCAAGCCACTCTTGGCGATGGACATTGGAGTCCCCCACCCAGAGTACATCCTGCGCGTTTGCCACCCTCAGTGCTTCCTCCAAGTGGTGTTCAACATGGAGGAGCACTGACTCATCAGCTGAGGGGGGACAGCAAAGTTAATCAGCAGGAGGTTTCCTTGCCCATGTTTGACCTGATGCCATGAGACTTCATGGAGTCCCGAGTCGATGTAGAGGACTCCCAGGGCAACTC
This sequence comes from Cetorhinus maximus, assembly GCF_964194155.1. Classification (NCBI taxonomy): domain Eukaryota; kingdom Metazoa; phylum Chordata; class Chondrichthyes; order Lamniformes; family Cetorhinidae; genus Cetorhinus; species Cetorhinus maximus. The sequence continues at coordinate 64,145,256 of NC_135884.1, forward strand.
CCTCCCAATTGTATACAACTGTGCCGCCACCTCTGCTGTGTCTGTCCTGCTGGTGAAACAGGACATACTCAGGGATGGTGATGGTGGAGTCTGGGACATTGTCTGTAAGTTATGATTCCGTTAGTATGACTATGTAAGGCTGTTGCTTAACTAGACTGTGAGACAGTTCTCCCAATTTTTGCACAAGACCCCAGATGTTAGTAAGGAGGACTTTGCAAGGTTGAAAGGGCTGGGTTTGCTTTTGTCGTTTCCGGTGCCTAGGTCGATGCCGGGTGGTCCGTCTGGTTTCATTCTTCATAGACTTTGTAGTGGTTTGATACAACTGAGTAGCTTTCTAGGCCACTTAAGAGTCAACCACATTGCTGTGGGTCTGGAGTCACATGTAGGCCAGACCAGGTAAGGATAACAGATTTCCTTCCCTAAAGGACATGGGTTTTTACAATAATTGATGATACTTTCATGGTCATCATTATACTTTTAATCCTAATAGTGGAATTTGAACCTGGGTTCCCAGAGCATTAACCTGGTTTCGCTGGATTACCTGCCCACTGCACCACCCCCACCCCCTAATCAATTTGTACATATTTCTTCATGTGTGTACAAATCAACATATAAAGCTTCTTCAAAAAAAAGCCCCACATAACCACAATGCTGAAGGCTAGAAGAACATTTCCTGCAATGAATTAAATTGCATTTTTACAAATATCACCCTCCTCCAGGTCATTGGAAAAATGTTTAAAATCTTTTAAAAGATAATAGACGTTTTTAAAAGTGCCTTAAAGTGCGTACAAGTGTATAAAATCATTATAAAACACTCACCTGCCTTTGAGCTGAATATTGAACTCAAGGGGGATGTCTTCAGCTCATATGACATCATGAGGGGAATGGCTTCACTGTGGATGCATCTCACTGCTAGGCCTTGTAAACCGTTTCATCAGTGGGCCATGGCGAGGAGTTAAATTTCTCGCCGCAGCTAAAGAACCAGGTGAGTTCATATTTTTCAGTACAGTCAGCAGAAAATATGGCTATAAAAACAAAAAACTACTGCAGATGCTGGAAATCCAAAACAAAAACAGAATTACCTGGAAAAACTCAGCAGGTCTGGCAGCATCGGTGGAGAAAAGAGTTGACGTTTCGAGTCCTCACGACCCTTCAACAGAACTGAGTAATATTAGGAGAGGGGTGAAATATAAGCTGGTTTAAGGTGGGGGGTGTGGGGGGAGAGAAGTTGTGGTGGGGGGAGGGGTGGTTGTAGGGACAAGCAAGTAGTGATAGGAGCAGATAATCAAAAGATGTCACAGATAAAGGAACAAAGAGGTGTTGAAGGTGGTGATATTATCTAAGAGAATGTGCTAATTAAGAATGGATGGCAGGATACTCAAGGTACAGCTCTAGTGGGGGTGGGGTGGAAAGACTGACAGGACATTACAGGTATAGATTTAAAAATAATGGAAATAGGTGGGAAAAGAAAAATCTATATAAATTATTGGAAAAAAACAAAAGGGAGGGGGAAGAAACGGAAAGGGGGTGGGGATGGACGAGGGAGTTCAAGATCTAAAGTTGTTGAATTCAATATTCAGTCCGGAAGGCTATAAAGTGCCTAGTCGGAAGATGAGGTGCTGTTCCTCCAGTTTGCGTTGAGCTTCACTGGAACAATGCAGCAAGCCAAGGACAGACATGTGGGCAAGAGAGCAGGGTGGAGTGTTAAAATGGCAAGCGACTGGGAGGTTTGGGTCTTTCTTGCAGGCAGACCGCAGGTGTTCTGCAAAGCGGTCGCCCAGTTTACGTTTGGTCTCTCCAATGTAGAGGAGACCGCATTGGGAGCAACGAATGCAGTAGACTAAGTTAGGGGAAATGCAAGTGAAATGCTGCTTCACTTGAAAGGAGTGTTTGGGCCCTTGGACGGTGGGGAGAGAGGAAGTGAAGGGGCAGGTGTTGCATCTTCTGCGTGGGCATGGGGAGGTGCCATAGGTGGGGGTTGAGGAGTAGGTGGTGATGGAGGAGTGGACCAGGGTGTCCCGGAGGGAACGATCCCTACGGAATGCTGCCAGGGGGGGTGAAGGGAAGATGTGTTTGGTGGTGGCATCATGCTGGAGTTGGTGGAAATGGCGGAGGATGATCCTTTGAATGCGGAGGCTGGTGGGGTGATAAGTGAGGACAAGGGGGACCCTATCATGTTTCTGGGAGGGAGGAGAAGGCGTGAGGGTTGATGCGCGGGAGATGGGCCGGACACGGTTGAGGGCCCTGTCAACGACCGTGGATGGAAAACCTCGGTTAAGGAAGAAGGAGGACATGTCAGAGGAACTGTTTTTGAAGGTAGCATCATCAGAACAGATGCGATAGAGGCGAAGGAACTGAGAGAATGGGATGGAGTCCTTACAGGAAGCGGGGTGTGAGGAGCTGGAGTCGGTAGGCTTGTAATGGAAATATGCTGCCTTGTAACTGACCACAAAATGGGGGCTATGATGTCAGGTTCCACACTGACAACACCCAACTCTACCTCATCTCCACTTCACTCCGCTCCTCCACAGTGTCTGATTTGCCATGCTGCTTGTCTGACATCCAGTCCTGGATGAGCCCACAACTTTCTCGGATTAAACATCAAGAAGAACCCACGGCAAAAACTCCATTCCCTAGCCACTGATTCCATCCTTGAGGTTAAACTAGGTTGTTTGCAATCTCAGCATCTTAGTTAACCCTGAGCTGAGTTTCAGACTCCTCTCCACCTGTCCAGAGCTCAGACCGCCCATCTCTATGACATCGGGCATTTCCACCCCCACCCCCAACTTCAGCTTATTTGCTTGTAAAATCCTCATCATTGTTACCTCCAGACTTGACTATTTGAGTGGCCATCTGCCCACCTGCCACTCTCCATAAACTTAAACTCATCCAAAACGTTGTTTCCAGTGGCCTAACTTGCACAGTCATTATCCCTGTGCTTGCTGACCTGCATCGATTCCTGAGAGTTTTTTGTTTCATTTATTCTTTCATAGGATGTGGACGTTACTGGCTAGGCCAGCATTTATTGTCCATCCCTAATTACCCTTGAGAAGGTGGTGGTGAGCTGCCTTCTTGAACTGCTGCAGTCCATGTGGTGTAGGTACACCCACAGTGCTGTTAGGAAGGGAGTTCCAGGATTTTGACCCAGTGACAGTGAAGGAATAGTGATATATTTCCATGTCAGGATGGTGTGTTACTTGGAGAGGAACTTGTAGGTGGTGGTGTTCCCATGCACCTTCTGTCCTTGTCCTTTTAGGTGGTAGAGGTCATGGGTTTGGAAGGTGCTATCAAAGGAGATTTGGTGAGTTGCTGCAGTGCTTCTGGTAGATGGTACACACAGCTGCCACTGTGCATTGGTAATAGAGGGAGTGAATGTTTAAGGTGGTGGATGGGGTGCCAATCAAGTGGGCTGCTTTGTCCTGGATGGTGTTGAGCTTCTTGAGTGTTGTTGGAGTTGCCCTCATCCAGGCAAGTGGAGAATGTGCCATCACACTCCTGACTTGTGCCTTGTAGTGGTGGACAGACTTTGGGGAGTTTATAGATGAGTTACTCACTGCAGGATCCTGCTCTTGTAGCCACAGTATTTATATGGCTAATCCAGTTCAGTTTCTGGTCAATGGTATTCTCCAAGATGTTGAGAAATAAAGTCAACGGAAATAAAACATGGAATAAAGCAGGCTGCCTATTCGTCATTGTCCAATTCACAGCATCACACAGAGTCAAGGTCTATCTGTAGTCATGGGAATGGATATTTGTGTGTAAGTGAACTTCAAAGGGAAGGGAGAATTAAAGGAAAGTATCTCTCGGCTCAGAAAACTTTTGGAAGGCATAGTCTGATGTCTCAACCCATTAGAAGCCTAAGCAAAGGTTGAAATGACAGAGGGTTGAGCAGTGGCAGATAGCGGAGATAGTATTGCCAGGGATGGCTGACAGGAGGGTTGCACTGTGTACCATCTCTGGCACCATCCCATAGATGCCATCACAGCTTCCAGCTGTGGCTGTGCCAGCCCAATCCTGCGTGGTAGCCACGGGTATCCTTGCAGGTAACGGCACAGCACTGTCAGTCTGCTAACAGAAAACTTATGAAAACAGTTCCCTATGGTTTTTGTCATGTAGGTGTTGCAGGGCCACTTTGGCAGGTACAGCAATTGGGAACTTCTGGTTATTGTTCATCTGGACGTACCTTCTCTCATGCACTGCCAGTGAAATTATGTTGTGCTGTGATTAGTGCATTTCTGAGGAACCCCCCAACATTAGTTAGTCAGATCGCCCTTTATCTTAGTGAGGCCCGAGAGTCCTCCAAGGAGAGGTGTCCTTCATACACTGATGGTCTACCAAAGTAATGGCTGCTTCTATCTCCAAATGCAGGTCTGAGGTTCCTAACGACTAGGCACAGAATATTACTCACTGACTGGCAGGCTGCCTGACATCCTTCTGTATCTCCTCCACTTTGTTCAATCACCGGAGACAGGGCAATTCCCATTGGGAAAACCATTGCTGCCAACATTGGCGGAGTGTTAGGGGCAAGGGAGGAAGTGGATATTGTTCACGAGAGCTTGAGTGCCATCAGAAAAAAAACAAAAAATGGCCCGAGCAAAATAGCTGAAGTATTGAGGATCACAGTTACTTTGCCCATTCAAATCAGCTACGAATGCAGCTGACTCCCCTAGCAGCCCTGAATGTCCATTTCAAATGAACATCCATTACAATGAATGACCTGAACACTTGAATAGTGGGAAATGTAATGCGAGATTAACATGCTGATAAATTGATATGTTAATGAAGCACCTCCCTCAAGTAGGCAGGAATTTCCACTTGATCTGATCCTGCCTCCTAGGTACTGCATGGGGCCGTAAAGTAAATAGAGTTCCAAGGGCAGAATTCCCTCCCATTTTCTGCTACTGGTCACCCAGTCAACATCACTACAGCAAACAATGGAAAATCCAGGCCCTACTGCCTGTGTTCACCCATGAAGAACCATCAGTTAGCAGAATCACCAGATACATGTGGTACATGTGGAACTGAGAGGACAACATGAGTCACTGCCTCAGGACAGAGGGAGAGACTGGAAAATATCCACTAATCAAGGTTAAAATCTGGAAAAATACAGTAAACAAAAGATTAATGGTTTGCTGTGGGAATCAGGCCTGGAAGCTATATTGTCAGTCACTTCAAAGTAATCTTGTCAAGTTTGTGTTCTCATTTGGTCTTGGGATGTGGGTGTTGATGGCCAGGCTGCATTTATTGCTCGACACTGGGATTGTTTGGGTTTTGAAATGCAATCATTATTAAATGTTCTTACCTGGCTTGCTATAGTCATGTGACCTCTACCATGCAGTATGGACTGGAGGCGGCCATGTTACAGGCAGTTCACTAAAGACATTACACTGGACACACTGTAGACTTTGAGCTTGTAACAAGGATGGTACTGCAGGGTTTAGAGATTTAAAATAAAATAACAGGTTGCATAAACATGACTGTATTCCCTTGAGTTTGGATGGTTTTTGGGGTGATCTGGTTGAGATGTTTAGAATGATAACGGGTGGTGAAGATACCAATAAATTATTTCCTCTTGTGGGGGAATCCAGAACAAGAGGATATAATCTTAAAATTAGAGCCAGGCCATTGGGGAGTGAAATGCAGAAACACTTCTTCACACAAAGGGTAGTGGAAATCTGGAACTCATTCTCCTGTGGATGTTGAGACAATCAACATTTTCAATACTGAGTACAGTAGATTTTTGTTAAATGCGGGTCCCAAGAGTTTTGGAATAAAGTCAGATAATTGAGCTTGAGGTATAGATCAGCCACGATTGAACTTAACGGCAGCGGGACATGCTCAAGGGGCAGTTGCTGAAGAAGGTGGTGGGCCCCTCCTTGAGCAGCTGTGGCTTTGCAAAGGGGTCCTTTTAAAAAAACAATTAAGTAGCACTTCTCAGTTGTAAACTCAGTTTGGATTATAAATAGCTGTGGTGAAATTGTGTGTCCTCGCACTAACACCTTGCACGGCTGAAATGCAGCATGCAATCGTAAGTGAGAAACAGCTCCAGGATAGTGGAGACTTGTTCTGTTGAAGAGTCATATAGACTCGAAACGTTAACTTTATTCCTCTCCGCAGATGCTGTCAGACCTGCTGAGTTTTTCCAGGTATTTTTGTTTTTGTAGTGGAGACTATCGTTGTTTGAAAATCAGTTCACGTTTAGAACTGGAAAGGGCTTTCTTTTCGCTCCTGCCTTCCTCGTATCATTTGTCAAACAGTTGTCATTACTTAATTGACAGGAATTCATGTATGTTTCTTGTTTCGATACTTCATAATTATCGTGCAAAGCGACTATTATCTTAAAAATATAACAGAAAGTACAGTGCAGTGTTGTTATTACAATGAATGTGGGCTTATTTTAAATTTGGCAAAATCCCATGAAATTAAACGGTGGTTTTCTACTCCTGAAACTTTAAGCTACATTTTAAGTTTCACATTAAAGGGCAGAATTTCTTCTTGGAGCAAAGATGTCAAAATCCAGAGGAATAAAAACAGAAAATGCTGGAATTACACAGCAGGTCTGGCAACATCTGTGGAGAGGGAAACAGAGTTAATGTTTCAGGTCTGGGACCTGTTGTAAGATGTGTGTACTGTAGTTTGGTAGGTCTCATGAAGAGGGTCTGAGTCTTGTATGGTTTAACAGTAAGTGTTTATTAACTACTTGTAACTATATATATATATATATATATATAGACAGTATAAGGTCTAAGCTAGGAGCTGTCTCCGTACTTGCCTCTACACACGTCTCTGTCCAGTACAAGGCTGCCCTCTAGACTTGGGTCATGTGTTCCTTTATATCACAGTGCGGCTGGTACTGTACCCAGTCCCACGTTAACCCTTTCAATGCCAGGCCCTTATATTACCGGACCTTTCTTCAGAACTGAAGGAAGGTAGAATGTGATAGGTTTATTTTTATTCATTCATGGGGTGTGGGTATCGCTGGCTAGGCCAGCATTTATTGTCCATCCCTAATTGCCCTTGAGAAGGTGGTGGTGAACTTCCTTCTTGAACTGCTGCAGTACATGTGCAAGTGAAAGTAGGGAGGGGGCAGGAAGAACAAGAGGGAAAGCCTGTGATAGGGTAGATGGCAGGATACGTTTTATGACAAAAGATTTCATGGCACAAAAGGCAAAGGGAATAGTAATGGCTGTAGAAAAGAAACAAAGCACTTGAGTGGGTGTGAATGGCAGATTAATCAGCAGCTTTGACTGAAAGCAAAAACATGTGCATGCAAAAATAATTAGAAAAAAATTGGAGGGATAGATTTCTAGGTCTGAAATCATTGAACTCAATGCTGAGTCCAGAAGTGCTCAATCGGATGATGAGGTGCTGTTCCTCGAGCTCACATTGAGCTTCACTGGAACACTGCAGCAGGCCGAGGACAGAGATATGCCTAAGAGAACAATGCTGATTATTAAAATGGCAGGCAACCGGAAGATTGGAGTAATGCTCACAGACTGAGCGGAGGTGTTCCACAAAGTGGTCACCCAATCTACGTTTGGTCTCCCCAGTGTAGAGGAGACCACATTGTAAGCAGCGAATATAGTACAATAAATTGAAAGAAGAACACTTAACCTGCTGCTTTGCTCTGAAGGAGTGTTTGGATCGTGAAGAGAGAGGAGGTAAAAGGGCAGGTTTTGTGTCTATGTTTGCATGGAGAACCGCGGGAAGGGGCAAGGTTTATGGGATGATTGAGGAGTGCACCTGGCAATGGGAAACTGGCAGTGTCGCTGAGAGCCTTTGCTGCCAACCCAACCTCCACCCCTGGAACCCCCACCCCACGGCCCCCTTCCGCCATCACTCACCTGTGGCCCGCGTCCATCTGTGATTCTGGGCCTGTGGTGGGTGCATCACCGGCAGTAGGCACTGCCTCCCCGACAGTGCTGCCAAGCAATGCACGGCTGCTAGCCACTGAGTGACTGGCAGCTCTTGGAGGATTTCTGCCCCCATGGTCCTTATCTTAGCGAGGGCCTTCTGCTGGCTGATTGGCACTTAATTCGGTGGGCCTTCTCAAAAGGAGGTGATGCAAGTCTCCCACCAGCTCTCCAGCTGGTGGGCAAGACCCCCTCACCTATATTAAATACCGCCCAAAGTGATTAAAATCTGGCTCTAGTTATGGGATTGCAAGGTCTATTTGGGAAATCCTTCGTGCTACTCCTTGCCTGATTCCTGAGCTCTTTTCTGTTGTCCACATGAATATTGCTTGACATTTTACATGAGTAAGCTACTTATTGCTAGGTGTATTTTCATGTTAGGTTAGATCTTGTGCCAATGATGAGTTAGCTAGCATTTGGTAGGGTGGATTTACTGCCAGTTAAAGGAGTAAATATAAAAACCAAAAGTGCTGGAAAAACTCAGCAGGTCTGTCAACATCTGTGGAGAGAGAAACAGAGTTAACGTTTTGAGTCCAATATGACTCTTCTTTAGAACTGAAGAGAGGTAGGTTCTGAAGAAGAGTCATTTTGGACTCAAAACGTTAACTCTGATTCTCTCTCCACAGATGTTGCCAGACTTGCTGCGTATTTCCAGCACTTTCTGTTTTTATTTCAGATCTCCAGCATCCGCAGTATTTTACTTTTATTATAAAGGAGAAAACATCCTTGGTAAACCAGTCAGAGTGAGATGAGCATAGGTAAATGCAGCAGAGATAGTTCATGGCTGACCACAATGCACTCTGAACCAGGAATGAACAATAGAATGGATTTAACTGAATTTTTATTCATTTGTTCATAGGATGTGAACATTGCTGGCAAGACCAGCAGACGACACTAAGGTTGGAGGAGTTGCAGATAGTGAAGAGGATTGTCAAAGGATACAATGGGATATAGATAGGTTGGAGACTTGGGCGGAGAAATGGCAGATGGAGTTTAATCTGGACAAATGCGAGGTAATGCATTTTGGAAGGTTTAATACAGGCAGGAATTATACAGTAAATGGCAGAACCCTTAAGTGCATTGACGGGCAGAGGGATCTGGGTGTACAGGTCCACAGGTCACTGAAAGTGGCAACGCAGGTGGATAAGGTAGTCAGGAAGGCATATGGCATGCTTGCCTTCATTGGCAGGGGTATTGAGTATAAAAGCTGGGAAGTCATGCTGCAGCTGTATAGAACCTTGGTTAAGCCACACTTGGAATATTGCGTGCAATTCTGGTCGCCACATTACCAGAAGGATATGGAGGCATTGGAGAGGGTGCAGAGGAGGTTTACCAGGATGCTGCCTGGTCTGGAGGGTATTAGCTATGAGAAGAGGTTGGAGAAACTCAGATTGTTCTCACTAGAGCGACGGAGATTGAAGGGCGACTTGACAGAAGTTTACAAAATTATGAGTGGCATGGACAGAGTAGATAATCAGAAGCTTTTTCCCAGGGTGGAAGAGTCAATTACTAGGGGACATGGATTTAAGGTGAGAGGAGAAAACTATAGAGGAGATGTGTGGGGCAAGTTTTTTACGCAGAGAGTAGTGAGTGTCTGGAATTCGCTGCCAGAGGAGGTAGTGGAAGCAGGTACGATAGTGGTGTTTAAGAGGCAGCTTGACAAATACACGAATAGGATGGGAATAGAGGAATACGGACCCCGGAAGTGCAAAATGTTTTAGTTGACGGGCAATATGATCGGCGCAGGCTTAGAGGGCAGAAGGGCCTGTTCCTGTGCTGTACTTTTCTTTGTTCTTTGTTCCATCCCTAAATGCCCTTGTAAAAGTGGTTGTGAGCCAACTTCCTGAGCCACTTGAGTCTACTTTTGTACTCTATGCCCCTATTTATAAAGACCAGGATCCCCTATGCTTTACTGAGTGCTTTCTCAACCTGTCCTGCCACCTTCAATGATTTGTGCACATATACCCCCAGGTCCCTTTGCTCCTGCACCCTCTTTAGAAATGTGTCCTTTATGTTATATTGTCTTTCCTCATTTTTCCTACCAAAATTAATCATTTCACACTTCTCTACATTAAATTTCATCTGCCACTTGTCCACCCATCCCGCCAGCCTGCCTATGTCCTCTTGAAGTCTATCTCTATCCTCCTCACAGTTCACAATACTTCCAAGTTTTGTGTCATCCTCAGATTTTGAAATTGTACCCTGCACACCTATTAATATAAATCAAGAAAAGTAGCATCCTAGCGCTGACCTCCGGGGACCCCACTATATACCTTCCTGCAGCCCAAAGAACAACTGTTAACCACTACTCTCAGTTTCCTGTCACTCAGCCAATTTTGTATCCACGCTGCTACTGTGCCTTTTATTCTATTTATGAAGTTGTTGCTAGTAATTTGTACAGCTTTAAGATCTGACTGTATACGTGGTACTATTCTGGAGCTCACCTGGACTTTTGGGCTTCATACATTTTTGCACAAAGCTATTACGTGTAGAGATTCCTTGAATCTACCGGGTGAACACTCAGACCAACATTGTGCTAATTGATACCAGTTATCAAAGCTGGCACTCAATGGAGCTGTTGGTTGGTGTGTGGTCCTTTAGCAATCTCAGGTAATGCAGGCTCCCAGTGCGATGCCATATATAGACAAGAGTTTTGCAGAACAGATTCAAGAACCTAGTCAGTAAAGGCCATACCTGATCCAAGTCTTGGATTCCAATGGAATAATTGCTTGCAGTTTCTATGCCAACCATAACATTATGAATGTGTGATCCTGCTCCAAGCATAATATCACCCAAACAAGGCTGCTTTCAAAGCATTTCATGACCTTAAATGCTATCATTCGATGTAAACAGCTTCATCAAATTTTAAGCAAATCACTCCCATATTAATGGAGTTCTGTGCCTCCATCTATCACTGCCAAATTACCATAGGATATATGGCACAGAAACATTCGGCCCAACCAGTGCATCCTAGCGTTTATGCTCCAGTTGAGCCTCCACCTGTCTTTCCTTATCAACCTAACCCTGAATTCCTTTCTCTCTCATATGCATATTTAGCACCACCCGTCTTAAACACTTTTCTATTAATCACCTCAAACACTCCATATGGTCACAAGTTCCACATCCTTACTGCTCTCTGGCTTAAAGACATTTCTTCAGTATTCCCTATTGGATTTCTTGTTGACTGCCTTATATTGATGGCCTCTAGCTATGCTCTTCCCCACAAGTGGAAACATTCTCTCTATATCGATGCTATCAAAACCTTCTGTTAAGTCACCCCTCAACCTTCTCTTATTCATCCTTTACTGATAGGTGTAACCTTGAATTTCTGGTATCATCCTTGTAAATCTTTTTTGCACCCTCTTCAGTGCCTGGATGTCCATTTTATAACATGGCAAACAAAATTTCCAACTGAGATCTAACCAAGGTTTGACATAGGTTGAGCCTAACCTCTCTGCATTTCAACCGCACTATCATGAAGCTATTAATGTATATAATATTTTGGAAAATATTTCTCTTTTAAAATAGAGGTTTAGTCAGTGGGTGTGTCTTAATTGGATTAAGGCCAGCTAGTCTGGGTGTTTTGATGGGTGCTAGTTTTGATATGTAAGAGAGATAGCATGCATTTGCATTTTTTGAATAGAGCATTCAAGAAGTGGGGTGAAAACTTGACGCCTTTCTAACAGACACCAAGCAATATGTTTATCTCACTAATAAAATTGATACTATGAAAGGGGTTTCATTGTTAAAACGTGAACTTCAGGAGGCTGGTGAGACAATCAATGGTAGGTATAACTTCAGCAGTTTTTGTGTGTGCAGGGCAGAGGCAATGTAAGATCAAAAGGCAGCTGCAAGCCTCCAACTGGCTCCACAATGAAATGAACCTAATTTTGAATTTGTAAGGTGAAAGTGCTTTGCCTGGTGTTTGGTTAAATCTATGGGTCGCTGTTGCCTTAATGGAGATTAGTTTGGGAATTTGTTGAAAGTTATGATAATATTGATTTGTAGCCATGTGTATATATATTTTTAACCTGTGTAAATTAATAAAATGTTTAATTAATGTAAAACCTTGAGAACTGGTGGTCTGATTCCTGAACTTAGAGTCACATCTCAAACATAACACTTAAAATGATAGGGTAATGACAGTTATTTAAAATTTCCCTCTGGGATTTTAAAATAGCTCCGCTTTAGCAACTGCATTGGTCATAACATGCACCCACTGGAAAGAAAACCAAATACTTGGAGCAGAACTTTATGTCCTATGGGCAAGCATTCCCCCGACCCGACCGGGCATAAAATCAAGCGAGATGACATTGGGTGAGTGTCTCGATGTCATCGCACACTCTTGGTATTTCGCTCGGTGGGTGCACAATAAAGTTTTTTTTTTTTTTGTAAAAATATACTTTATTCATAAAAATCTTCAATCACATTCAAAACCATTTCAAAAACAACATTACAAGGGTACAATCCAGGTTAAACTTTTACAAAATGTATCACCAGGTGCATCAGTACAAACAATATTACAGTCATTTACAGCCTTTCATTTTGATCTGTACAGCCCGAGGGGCTCTAAACAGTTCCCAGTCTCTCGGTGCGCTGTGGTAGAAAGGTCTTAGACAGCGACCCTTCCCCATTGCGCCTTTGCGGCAGCTGCCCCAAGCTTTAGTGCGTCCCTCAGCACGTAGTCCTGGACTTTGGATTGTGCCAGTCCGCAACAATCGGTCGGGGACAACTCTTTGTGCTGGAAGACCAACAAGTTTCGGGCAGACCAAAGCGCGTCTTTCACCGAGTTGATGATCCTCCAGCTGCAGTTGATGTTTGTCTCGGTGTGTGTCCCTGGGAACAGCCCGTAGAGCACAGAGTCCTGTGTCACAGAACTGCTCGGGATGAACCTCGACAGCAACCACTGCATCTCTCTCCAGACTTTCTTTGCAAAGGCACAATCCACAAGGAGGTGAACAACGGTCTCTTCCCCACCACAGCCACCTCGGGGGCATCGTGCAGAGGGGGTGAGACTCCTGGCGTGTAGGAAGGATCTGACGGGGAGGGCCTTTCTCACCACCAGCCAAGCTACGTCTTGGTGCTTGTTGGAAAGTTCTGGCGATGAGGCATTCTGCCAAATGACTTTGACAGTCTGCTCGGGGAACCATCCCACAGGGTCCACCCTCTCCTTATCCCTCAGGGCCTCTAGGACGTTACGTGCTGACCACTGCCTGATGGACTTGTGGTCAAAGGTGTTTTTCTGCATAAATTTTTCCACCAGGGACAGGTGGTACGGCACGGTCCAACTACTTGGAGCGTTCCGCGGCAGCGTGGCCAGACCCATCCTTCGCAACACCGGGGACAGGTAGAACCTCAGCACGTAGTGACACTTGGTGTTTGCGTACTGAGGGTCTACGCACCGCTTGATGCAGCCGCACACAAAGGTGGCCATCAGTATGAGGGCGATGTTGGGCACGTTTTTTCCCCCTTTATCTAGAGGCTTGTACATCGCGTCCCTGCAGACACGATCCATTTTCGACCTCCAGATAAAGCGGAAGATGGCTCGAGTGATCGCCATCGCGCAGGAGTGTGGAATGGGCCAGACCTGCGCCACGTACAGCAACAGCGAGAGTACCTCACACCTGATGACCAGGTTCTTACCCGCAATGGAGAGGGAGCGTCGCTCCCACATGCCCAGTTTCCTCTTCACCATAGACACTCGCTCCTTCCAGTTTCTAACGCATGCCCCGGTCCCTCCGAACCATATCCCCAGCACCTTCAGGCCGTCAGCCCTGACAGTGAAGGGGACAAAGGATCGGTCAGCCCACTTCCCAAAGAACATGGCCTCGCTCTTCCCACGATTTACCTTGGCTCCCGAGGCCAGTTCGAACTGGTCGCAGACGTGCATCAGTCTGCGCACCGACAGCGGATCCGAGCAGAAGACGGCGACGTCGTCCATGTACAGGGAGGCTTTTACCTGAGTGCCTCCACTGCCTGGGATCGTCACTCCTCTTATGCCCGGATCCTTCCTGATGGACTCGGCAAAGGGTTCTATGCAGCACACAAAAAGGACAGGCGAGAGAGGGCAGCCCTGCCTGACTCCAGATTTAATCGGAAAGCTATCTGTTTCCCACCCATTGATTGAGACTGCGCTACTGATGTTAGTGTAGAGCAGTTGGATCCAATTTCGAATTCCCTCCCCAAAGCCCATTTTGGAGAGCACCTCCCCCATGTAGGTGTGCGATATTCTGTCAAAGGCCTTCTCCTGATCCAGGCTGATGAGGCAGGTATCCACACCCCTGTCCTGTACATAGGCAATCGTATCCCTGAGCAGCGCCAGGCTGTCAGAGATCTTCCTGCCTGGCACAGAGCAGGTCTGGTCAGGGTGAATCACCAATTCCAGAGCGGATTTGACCCGGTTGGCGATGACCTTGGACAGAATCTTATAGTCCATATTCAACAGTGAAATGGGTCGCCAATTTCTAATTTCCTCCCTTTCCCCCTTGTGCTTGTAGATGAGGGTGATGATGCCTTTCCTCATGGATTCTGACATGCTGCCGGCCAGGAGCATACTCTCGTACACTTCTAGCAGGTCTGGGCCGATCAAGTCCCACAGAGCCGAATACAACTCCGCCGGCAGGCCGTCGCTTCCGGGGGTTTTACTCTTCTCGAAGGACTCGAGGGCCTTAGTCAGTTCGTCAGGAGTTAGCGGTTTGTCTAGGCTCTCCCGCGTACTGTGGTCTAGGACCTCCGTGATAGAGGACAGGAAGGACTGGGAGGCCGTGCTGTCCGTGGGCTTCACGTCATACAGTCCGGCATAAAAGGATTTGCTGATCCTCAGAATGTCGGACCGTGATGACTTTACTGAGCCGTCTTCTTCCTTCAGGCTGCTGATCACAGAGCGCTCTCTGTGTACCTTTTGGAAGAAGAAACGTGAGCACGTCTCATCCTGCTCCACGGAGCGGACTCTGGAACGGAAGATGATCTTGGAGGCCTCCGAGGCAAAGTGCGAGGCTTGCTGGCCCTTCACCTCTTGGAGCTCCTCCTTGACATCGACCCCCATCGACCGCAGCCGGAGCAGATTCTGCATCTTTTCCTGGAGTCGGGACATTTCCCTCTGTTCCTTTCTAGCTTTCTGGGTGCCTTTGAGGATGAAAAACCTCTTGATGCTTCCCTTGATCACTTCCCACCAGTGTGTCAGGGACTCAAAGAGGGGTTTCACGGTTCTCCAACCTTTGTAATCCCTCTTGAGCTCCTCAATGTTCTCTGGGGTCAGCAGTTGCACATTTAGCTTCCATGCCCCCCTGCCCACCCTCAGGTCTTCCTCCAAGTGGCAGTCCGCCAGTAGGAGGCAGTGGTCAGAGAAGAACACCGGCTTGACCTCGGTGGATCTGACTGTGAATGCACGGGACACAAACAGGAAGTCTATCCTGGAACGAATGGACCCGTCTGGCCGCGACCAGGTGTATCTACGCTGCGCTCCGTCTGCAGGGTTGCTGAAGACGTCGTGCAGCTTGGCATCCTTAACTGTTTCCATCAGGGATCTGGACGTAGCGTCCAATCTGCTTCCGGCCCTGCCGGATCGTCCAGCCGCATCGATGATGCAGTTGAAGTCCCCGCACAATAAAGTTGTAAGCATGCACGCTGACCATTAAGCGGGCAGTTAAGCCCGTTAACGGCACAATTGTGTGATTTTTTGTAGCCCGTCCAACCTTACGGTTGGAGGATTGGCGAATTGGTCAGGCGAGCTTTACATTTTTCATGAAACCTCATCCAAGGGTGGGATGAAATTTCCGTTAGGAAATAAAATAAAAAGAAATATCTGCGGACAGCATTTTTATGAGGTATGCTTTCAGGTGCTTGATTGTGATGCATGGAGATTTTTTTGCAGCTTTTTATTGCTTCATTTCATTATTAGCAGGTCTGCAGCTCCCTGGGGCAGCCGTCTGCCTTCAGGGAGCTGTCTCAAAGCGCTCACCCACGCCTGCGGTGACATCATCGTGCCCCCTCTTCTGCCCCACCCTGGCAGCTCTGAGCTTTTCAGCACGTGTTTTGCGGCAGGGAGCCGATCGCGGTCAGGGGTTCATTTCCCAGCCACTCCCGGGCCCGTCAATCACGCGCGCCCAACGCTGGAAGGATTCAGGTTTTGATTTGCCTTCATTGTGGCCTTATTAATTTGTCACTAATTTTAGAGATTTGTGTATTTGTACTCCAAGATCCCTCTGCTCCTCTACCCCATCAAGACTCTTATTTTTCAAGTAATATGTGACCTCCTTGGGTTTCTTTCCCAAATGGAATACCTCACATCTTTGTATTGAAATTTGTTTGCCAAGTATATGCCCATTCCACAAGTTCATTTATGTCTTCTCATAATTTTGGGGATTCCTTCTCAGTCTCACTATCCTCCCCAATTTGGTGTCATCTGTAAATTTATAAATTTAATAAGCATGATTTAAAACTAATGATAGTGGCAAATATTCATCTCTAAGCATAATTTTTCCAACCTATTTTCACCCTGAGAGCAATCAATTTTATGTACATTTTGTGAATTTGTGCATGGGTCCTCTCCTTCAGCCAATGCCTGTTCAATCCTCCCTATTTGCATCTGCTGAAGTGACAGTGGCAACGGTATTATGTGCATCCTGTGAAATGATGTCGCCGCGTCCTCTTAAAGTGTCAGCCTTGCCTACATAGGCTGCTCTTTAGTGCCTGGATCAAAAGGCTGGGTGTTCAAATCCACAGACCTGAACGCGTAATCCAGGCGGACACTCCAGTGCTGCACTGTCAGAGGTGCTGTCTTTCAGATGAGGTGTTAAGCCAGTCCTGTCTGCCCCCTCAAGCGGATGCAAAAGATCCCACTGCACCATTTTGAAAGAAAGCAGGGGAGTTCTCCCTGATATCCTGACCAATATTTCACCCAGCATCACCCTAAAATACAGACTGTCTGCTTATTAATATATTGCTATTTATGGGACCTTGCTGGGCACATATAGGCTGCCACGTTTCCCAACATTTGAACATTGACTACACTTTTAAACTACTTCATTGCTTGGAAAGCACCTTGGGATGTTCTAAGGTCATGAAAAGTGCTATATGAATGCGAGTTCATTCCTTCCTTTAACAACTGTGAAGAGGAGACAGGAGTTTGGCACCACCAAAGACCACATCAGAAATCTCACTGTGTCCTGACTGCCAACAACACAATGGGATTGTTGCCGTCATAATATGAAGCATACCACAGTATTTTTATAATTCCACATGTTTAAACATCAACCCCATTATGGGTTTGTATCTGTTTTACTAGGCAATCTGTATCTTTTGCAACAATTATATGTCAAATTGAAATCAAATTGATGAGCAACTGAGAGCCAAAACTTCCACTCAAAGTGAGATTGGCACTGTGTCAATCACAGATAAAGCCATCTCTGATCACTCCTACACATATGTTGCTCTTCTCACCGACCCTCTCCAACCCTACTTCCTTCTGTTTCTGCCCCTGGAAAATATCTCTCCCCATTTTGCGTCTGCACTTTCAAAACCCCAACTTTTAGCCTTTGGCCTTTACAGCCACTGATCTGTTCAATCACACCCTCACTTCCACTTTATACCATAGTCCCCATTAAAATCATTATTCTTTCTCACCCTGTTCCAACTGGTAGGGCCCTCATCTCCACTCCCTTAAGTCCAAGGGTGCAAATTTTAACAGGTATGGTGAATAACTGGTGACAGCCCTTGACATCAAGGCAGTACTTAGCTGAGTTTGTCATCAAGGAGCCCCATAAAATTGAAGTCAATGGGAATCAGGGGCAATACTCTTCACTGGCTGTAGTCATACTTAGCTCAATGGAAGATGTTGTGATTGATGGAAGACAATTGTTTCAGCTCCAGGACATCAGTGCAGGGCTTCCTCAGGGTAGTGTCCTAGGCCCAACCATCTTCTACTGCTTCATCGATGACCTTCCCTCCATCATAAGGTCAGAAGTAGGGATGTTTGCTGATGATTGCACAATGTTCATTTGCAACTCCTCACAAAATGAAACAGCCCCAGCCTGCATGCAGCAAGGCCTGGGCCTGAATTTTGTGCTCGTTAAACGCGCGCAATCGGCAGGCCCGGAAGCGGACTTGAAACGGTCCCCCGACCGCGATCAGCCTCCAACCGCGATTTCACGCTGGCTGGCCAATAACCAGCCAGCCAGCGTGAAACGTGCCCTGAGAAAGGCTCAGCGCTGCCGGTGGGGGTGGGAAGAGGGCGGGTGTTGCCATCACTGCGGGTGCTGGTGAGCACCTCCACTGAGCTCCCTGAAGGCAGACAGATGCCTCAAAGAGCTGCAGACCTTCAAATAATAAAAGAAAGCACAAAAATGCTGCAAAATATGCCCATGTAGCACTATCAAGCGCCTGAAAACATGCCTCATGAAAAAAAATCCCCAGATATTTCCTTTCATTTTATATCCTCATGGAGATTTCATCCCGCACTTGGATGAGGTTTCATCAAAAACGTAAAGACCGCCTGGCTGATTGGCCCATTCGCCAACCGTAAGGTTGGATGGGCCATGAAAAATCGTTTACAATTGCGCCATTAATTAGCTTAATGCCCACTTAACTGTCAGCAGGCGCTCTTCTGACTGCTGCACGTGCCCAGGAGCGAAATATCGCGCGATTGTGCAATGATATTGGGACGCCCGCCCAACGTCAACTCGAGCAATTTTATGCCCATTCGGGTCAGGCACGCACCTGCCCACGGAAGGTAAAATTTTGCGCCTGGACAATATTCAGGCTTGAGCTGATAAGTGGCAACATTCATGCCACACAAGTACCAGGCAATGACCACCTCCAACAAGAGAGAATCTAACCATCTCCCCTTGACATTCAATGGCATTACCATTGCTGAATCCCCCATTATCAACATCCTAGGGGTTATCATTGGCCAGAAACTTAACTGGAACAACCACATAGATACAGTGACTACAATACCAGGTCAGAAGCTGGGAATTCTGCAGAGAGTAACTCACCTGCTGGCCCCTCAAAGCCTGTCCCCAATCAACAAGGCACAAGTCAGGAGTGTGATGGAATATGTTCCACTTGCCTGGATGAATGCAGCTCCTACAACATTCAAGAAGCTTGACATCATCCAGGACATAGCAGAGTGGCACCTCATCCACCACCTTCAACATTCACTCCCTCCTCCACTGGCATGTTGTGGCAGCAGTGTTTATCATCTACAAGATGCACTGCAGCAACTCACCAAGACTCCTTTGACAGTACCTTCCAACCTGCGACCTCTACCACCTAGAGGTCAAGAGCAGCAGGTGCCTGGGAACACCATCACCTGAAAGTTTCCCTCTGGGTTACAAAACATCCCGACTTGGAATTATATCGCCGTTCCTTCACTATTGCTGGATCAAAACCCTGGAATTTAGGGAGAGGCGATGGTGTAGTGGTGTTGTTGCTGAACTAATAATCCAGAGACTCTGGCGACCTGGGTTCAAATCCTGCCACGACAGAATGTCGAATTTGAATTCAATAAAAATCTGGAATTTAAAAAGTCCAATGATGACCATGAAACCATTGTCGATTGTTGTAAAAACCCATCTGGTTCACTAATGGCCTTTAGGGGAAGGAAATCTGCTGTCCTTACCTGGTCTGGCCTATATGTGACTCCAGATCCACAGCAATGTGGATGTTTCTTAACTGCCTGCTAAGATAGCCCAGGAAGCCACTCAGTTGTATCTAACTGGTACAAAGCCTAAAAGGAATGAACCTTCCAACCTGGCATCAACCGAGGTACCGGAAACGACAGTGGCAAACTCAGCCCTGCTGACTCTGCAAAGTCCTCCTTACTAACACCTGAGCCATTTGTGCCAAAATTGGGAGATCTATCTCACAGACTAGTCAAGCGACAGCCTGACATAGTTATCCTCACGGAATCATACCTTACAGAAAATGTCCCAAACACCACCATCACCATCCCTGGGTATGTCTTGTCCCACCGGCAGGACAGACCCAGCAGAGGTGGCGGCAGCACAGTGGTATACAGTCAGGAGGGAGTTGCCCTGAGAGTCCTCAACATCATCCCATGAAGTCTCATGGCATCAGGTCAAACATGGGCAAGGAAACCTCCTGCTGATTACCATGTACCGCCCTCCCTCAGCTGATGAATCAGTACTCCTCCATGTTGAACACCATATGGAGGAAGCACTGAGCTTGGCAAGGGCACAGAATGTACTCTGGGTGGGGGACTTCAATGTCCATCGCCAAGAGTGGCTCGGTAGCACCACTACTGACCGAGCTGGCCGAGTCCTAAATGACATAGCTGCTAGACTGGGTCTGCAGCAGGTGGTGAGGGAACCAACAAGAGGAAAAAACATAATTGACCTCATCGTCACCAACCTGCCTGCCACAGATGCATCTGTCCATGACAGTATCGGTAGGAATGATCACCACACGGTCCTTGTGGAGATAAAGCCCCACCTTCACATTGAGTATACCCTCCATTGTGTTGTGTGGCACTACCACTGTGCTAAATGGGATAGATTTCAAACAGATCTAGCAACTCAAGACTGGGCAAGCATGAGGCACTGTGGGCAGCAGCAGAATTGCCCCCAAACACAATCTGTTACCTCATGGTCTGGCATATCCCCCACTCTACCATTACCATCAAGCCAGGAGATCAACCCTGGGTCAATGAAGAGTGCAGGAGGGCATGCCAGGAGCAGCAACAGGCATATCTAAAAATGAGCTGTCAACCTGGTGAAGCTATAACACAGAACTAATTGCATGCCAAACAGCATAAGCAGCAAGTGATAGATGGAGCTAAGCAATCCCAAAACCAACAGATCAGATCTAAGTTCTGCAGTCCTGCCACATTCAGAATAATGATGGACAATTAAACAACTCACTGGAGGAGGAGGCTCCACAAATATCCTCAATAATGGGGGAGCCCAGCACATCAGTGCAAAAGATAAGGCTGAAGCATTTGCTACCTTAGACAGCACCTTCCAAACACACAACCACTAACATCTAGAAGGACAAGGGCAGCAGGTAGATGGGAACACCACCACCTGGAAATTCCCCTCCAAGTCACTCACCATCCTGACTTGGAAACATATCGCCGCTCCTTCACTGTTGCTGGGTCAAAATCCTGGAACTCCCTTCCGAACAGCACTGCGGGTGTACCTACACCGTATGGACTGCAGCAGTTCAAGAAGGCAGCTCACCACCACCTTCTCAAGGGCATCTAAGGATGGGCAATAAATGCTGGCCCAGCCAGCAAGGCCCCCATGAATAAATTTTTTAAAAATTCCCTCCCCAACAGCACTGCGGGTGTATCTACACCACATGGACTGCAGCTGTGCATGAAGGTGGCCCACCACCAACAGCTAGCCTTCTGAAGTACAATTAGGGATGGGCAATAAATGCTGGCCTTGTCAGCGACACCCACATCCCAAAGATGAATAAAAAAAGCCACCCACTCCAACATCTAGAAACTTATGTGTTCCTAGGAATCTTGAAAAATGTCAATCCAGGTATGTCCATACTTTTGATGATCTTGTCTTGAAGGTAGTTAATGGTCCTACTGAATTTAAGTCAGTTCATATTCTTATATACCCATATATATAATGTATATGTATATAATATATATAGATATGTATACGTATATATATATCTTCATATTCATTACATTTACCAAATGTTGGTATCGCATATCGCCCTGTATCCTATTGATTCAGAATTACAGAATCACACAGTGCAGAAGAGGCCCTTCGGCCCATCGAGTCTGCACCGACACGTGAGAAACACCTGACCTACCTACCTAATCCCATTTACCAGCACTTGGCCCATAGCCTTGAATGTTATGATGTGCCAAGTGCTCATCCAGGTACTTTTTAAAGGATGTGAGGCAACCCACCTCCACCACCCTCCCAGGCAGTGCATTCCAGACCGTCACCACCTTCTGGGTATAAAAGTTTTTCCTCACATCCCCCATAAATCTCCTGCCCCTCACCTTGAACTTATGTACCCTTGAGACTGATCCTTCAACTAAGGGGAACAGCTGCTCCCTATCCACCCTGTCCATGCCCTTCATAATCTTGCACACCTCGATTAGGTCACCCCTCAGTCTTCTCTGCTCCAATGAAAACAACCCAAGTCTATCCAACGCCTCTTCATAACTGTTGTTTAGTTTATAGCTTTATGCCCTGTCATGTACATCCCTGATGTCTTATCTACTCCAATCTTTATGCCAAAGGAAATGTTACCTCACACTGCTGTGCTAAACACCTTTTTCTTTTTGGTGTATTTCACCTCAAGAACTTTTAGCTCAATAATTTCAAATAACTTATTCTATTTAGTAATCTATATAAGCACCCATCCTTAAAGGCTACAAATCGTTCAGCCCTGAAATTCACCCTTCTCCAACAATACCAGTGTTATTGTGATCGAAGAGTAGGATTTATGAGCACACAGCTCTAACCAATTTTGCTTACATTAGCTGTTCAATCTTAGTCTGCATAAAATTAATGTAAAAACATACTAATCATCCTACAGGATATACCAGAGGGAGTGCTGGTGAGAGACAGAGTATCAGGGGAGTGTCTGAAAGGAAGCGGCAGGCGGGTGTGGTCTCACAGGGTGAGTGGCACACAGGGGAGGCACTGTTTTTTCAACCAAATCTATTTTATCACAAAATTTCAGAAAAATTGCCCAATAACTTCTATTTGGACATAACGGCAAATAAGTTGTGAACCTTTCACTAACTAAAATAAAAATTAACCCATAAACGTATGCCTCTTTCCACTATTAACTGAAATGGAATGTTGCTCCACAAGATTTTCTCAGTCGGGTGTTTCTGACCATGGAGGATGCCAGCTGTGCAAAACCAGCCTAGGGTTGAACCATGAAGGTGTTGAAGGTGGAGGTTTGGAGTTTCATTCAGAGCCAACATTTGGGATTTAATCAGTTAGTGATTTACTACTCTCACTGTATTTCTTAATGTGTGTGATTTACAGGGTTAGAAGGACAGAGGGAGAATGCTGAACTCTCTGTTCCAGCTCTTTATAACCCATACATTATACAAATTAGTGTTAATTGAAGGGTGCAATGTGGGGGACACCAGTAGAACCCACTGCACTTCTTTCTTCAAAAATACCTTGGGATCTTTTATGTTACATTGCAAATTGAGGAAATCATTAATAAGACCATGGATGCCAGCAAATCTGATTGTGTTTGACAATCTTTCAGGGAATATTTGGACATGACTTTTTGTTCAGGACACTCCTTCAAAATGAACAGAGTGGTCAGAGGTGGTTTGCTGAAGGAAGTCTGGAGCTGCATAGTATTTCCCTCATCCCTCGCTTTGCATGTACTCTGTGTTCTAGTTCCATTCTGCAAAACCACCATACAAAGCTCATACCCTGTGCATGAGGGTCTACAAAGGGTTAAATAAAAAATAGCAAGAAGAACATATGGGTGACAGCTGTGGGATCCTGATCTGTTTCACACAGTCCAGGATGCCAACTGACTACAACATTCATCAAGTGTGGCATCATGGTGACTTGTGGCGCATAAACCAGATTCAGCAGTGCTGTCTGCCCCTTTTCTGTTTTCCCTGAATGCTGTGCTGTGTCTGATTTGGGTTGTGTTCTTCCAAGGCTTCTTGAATGAATTAGCCATCAGAGCATCCAATTTGCTTCTGCCGTACATTCCTATTTTCCTGTGGTTGGCCTTGGATATTTGCTAACTGCTTTCAGCTGATTGCCCTACATCCTGCTTATTGTTAGGGTAACTGTTACAATAGAGATAGTGTCCCAATAGTTTTATTCAAATTCCGTGTGGGATGGGTGGGGGGGAATGGATGGGAAGTTTGTGTTCTTCAAGGTGTAGTCATTGGGAACTGAAATTGTTTCTCTGAGAATATGAGAGTCTTAGAATGATGAATTATATAGAAGAAGGCCAGTTGGCCCATTGAGCCTATACCAGCTCTTTTGTAGAGATCCTCCTTTTCCTTCAGGTATCATGCCCTAAGAGGGCATTGGCAACCACGGACTTCCATTGGATTGGTGCATGATTATGCTTGGCAGAGTACTGCAGTGGTTTGTCATTGTCTTCGACAGTATGGCTGACCTGGAAACTCTCCCGCTCT
Organism: Cetorhinus maximus; assembly: GCF_964194155.1. Taxonomy (NCBI): domain Eukaryota; kingdom Metazoa; phylum Chordata; class Chondrichthyes; order Lamniformes; family Cetorhinidae; genus Cetorhinus; species Cetorhinus maximus. The sequence continues at coordinate 64,169,292 of NC_135884.1, forward strand.
TGTGACCTGCCATCAGGTCTTCATCCAAAGTGGAGATAGAGGACTTTGCAGCGGGCCTCCAATGTATCCAGTAAGTGCCCAAGGGAGGCGTTGCTAAATCTGGGGGTAGCATGTTTCCTCCGTTTGGCAGCATCAGTTCCCAGCAGCTTCCTATCCCTTGAAGAGTGCTAGCTGTTTGCTGGGGGCGGCCTTTAAATATAGTGCCTGGTTTACTGAAGTCCTGAGGTGACGGCAGGGTGGCTATATGAGGGGATTCCCCACCAGCAACTTGGCATGTTTCCAGGCTGGTAATCAATCTGGTTGGCCATATCATAAACACACCTTCCATGGCCATCAAGTCCTGAAGTGGGACCTGAACCTGGACCTTCTGGCCCAGAGATAGGGACACTACCACTGCGCACTTTTTGTAGCACTACTATATTCAAATAGTCCCAACAGCCCCTGCTCTTTCTACATAAAAACATGTGGTTTTTATCCTTAAAATATTTATCCAATTCCCTTTTGAAAATTACCATTGAATCTACTTCAACCACTGTCAGTCAGTATGCTTCGGGTTATTACAACGCGCAGAGTAAATTTTTTCACCCCTGATTCTTTTGTCAATCATCTTAAATCTGCTTCCTACCATTTCTTCTGCCACTAGAAACAGTTTCCCCTAAATTAACACTATCAATACCGTTCTTTGAACACCTCTATCAAATCTCCTCTTATCCTTCTCTGCTCCAAGGAGAACAACCCCAGCTTCTCCAGTCCCTCCACATAACTGAAGTCCCTCAATCCTGGTACCATTCTAATAAATCTCTCCTGCACCCTTTCTAAAGCCGTCACATCCTGCCTGAAGTGTGGTGTCCAGAATTCTCCAGCTGAGGCTAAACCAGTGAAATATAAACATTTAACATAACTTCCTTGCTTTTTTACTCTATTCCTCTACTATTAAAGCCTAGGGTCCCATATATTTTTTAGACAGACTTCTCAAATTGTCCTGCCATCATAGTGATTTGTTTACAGGCACTGCCAGCTCTCTCTGTTAATGCAGCCTTTTAAAATTGTATCATTTAGTTCATATTACTTCCCCTCATTCTTCCTACCAAATATATCACCTTACCCTTCTCTGCATTAAATTTGATCTGCCATGTGCCTGCCCATTTTACCAGCCTGTCTATGTCCCCCTGAAGTCTGTAACTATCGTCATTATTGTTTACTACATTTCCTAGGGTGGAATTGTCCCAGGTTTGCACTAAGTGCGGTAGCAGGCGGGTAAAAGGATGTTATCCGCTGGCCACAATGGCGGCTTCTCACGCTGTATTGTCCCAATCCTGCCTCATTAATCATACATTCCCGGGAAACACTCATTTAGCCACCCTGCCGTCACCTCAGGTAAACCGGGCGCCATATTTAAAGGCCGCCCCCAGCAAACAGCTAGCACTCTTCAAGGGATAGGAAGCTGCTGGGAACTGATGCTGCCAAAGGGAGGAAACATGCTGCCCCCAGATTTGGCAATGCCTCCCTCGAGTGCTTACTGGATATATTGGAGGCCCGCTGCAAAATCCTCTATCCCCGCTCTGGACAAAGACCAGCAAACAAGGTCACCAAAGCAGCATGGGAAGCGGTGGCAGCGGTGCTCAGATACAATGCCCTGCTAAAGAGGATAGCTACCCAGTGCCACTACAAGATGAATGGTCTTATCTGTTCTGCCAGGGTAAGTCGCTCTTCTCATCACTCTCAACTCACACACTCACAAACCCATCACACATCCACAGAGATCTCACACCTCTTGACCCTGGTCAAGCAGAACGTGGAGATGTGTACACATCTGCACTCCATTGTGGTAGCCATGGGCGAGTTCCTGCAGTGGCAACGCAAAAGGGAAATGGGGCACCTCGACATCCCTCCAGACGCTCCTTCCGCTTAAGGAATCAGGCCAGGGCCCTCAGACACCCGATAGGAGGAGGAGTGGCAGCTCCTGAGTGGAATTCCACTCAGGAATCTCAGAGGCTGTCCTCTCCCTCTGAGTCCCCTTTGCCTGTGACCCCCTCTACCTCATCCTCTGTCACCGCAGAGGAAACAGCTGGCCCATAGGAGGACAGCCAAAGCAAGCTGGGGACAAGTGTGAGGCCATCTAAAATGGGTTCCAATTGCATGTGTGTACATGCACCGAACATGATAAAGAAGGATGGTGAGCAACAAGCACAAGTAGCCACGTGGGACTATAGTGGCACTAACAGTTACCCCCGTACTCCCTCTCCACCTCTCCCAACCTCACACCACCCCTCCCCCCACTACCCTGGACAACCCTCCAGTGTGCCATTGCTGTTGGGCTCCAGCATCTTCTGCTCCTTGGATGTCCACGATGTGAGCAAGGCCCTGACAGCAAATCCTGACTTCTGCACATCACTGCTGTCAAGACATGTTCTGTACTGGCATGTTTTCCTGCCGACATGGGTGGCAAATATGACGTGGGGGTATGAGTCCGGCAAGCAGGGTTTATAATGATATTCAGACATATGAAAATGAAGTTCCCGATGAGCGGCAGCGATAAACACAGCCTGCTAATGACAGGTGGAGCGAACGATTGTATACTGGTTTCACCACGGTGTGAAACCAATTTATGGCCTTCCCACTATTTTATCCATTCATGCCCGCCATGATGCCCGAAGCCATTGGGCATGGAAAATTCCACCCCTAGCTTTGTTTTCTCCCTGGAGGAGTAAAGTGGGAGTCCGGCCAGGAGTGCATTGGAATAGTCAAGGCTAGAGGTCACAAAGACCCAGGTGTGGGTTCCAGCAGCAGAGGCTGAGTTGAACGATGTTACTGAGGTAAAAATAGGCGGTCTTAGTGATGGTGCAGATATGTGGGTGGAAGCTCATCTTGGGGGTCAAATATGACTCCAAGATTTCAAAAAGTTTGGTTCAGACAGTCGCCAAGGAGAGAGTTGAAGTCTGTGGCTGGGAAACAGTTTGTATTGGGGACCAAAAACAATTTAGTCAAACAACTTGAGATAGTGGAGGAGTCGAGAGAGGTATTGGTGAAGTAGAGGTGGGCGTCATCAGCATGCATGATGCTGTGTTTTCAGAAGACGTGATCGATGGGCAGCATATAGATGAGAAATAGGAGGTGGCCAGGTATCGACCCTTGGAGGACGCTAGAGATAAAAGTGCAAGAATGGGAAGAAAAGCTATTGTAGGTCATTCTCTGGCTATGATTAGATAGATAAGAATGGAACCAGGCAGGCACAGTTCCACCCTGGTGAAGGAGGTTGGTGTGGTCGACCATGCCAAAGGCTGCAGATAGGTCCAAAAAGATGAGTAGGTATAGTTTACTTTTGTCCCAATCACGTAGCCATAAATATTAAGTTCAAAATCATCCCCTTCTTTGAGTAAGATATCTGTTATTGCCACTATAGTCCCACGTGGCTACTTGTGCCTGTTGCTCACCAACTTTCTTTACCATGCTCAGTGCACGTACGCACATGCAATTGGAACCCATTTTAAACAGTCTCGCACTTGTCCCCTGTCTCACCCCTTCCATTCCTGAACGGTGCTTTGCTCTAATGCTATTTGTCACCCCAGACCATTGTTTCTTCTCTCAAATGTTTCATCCTGATGTCCATCTCCCAGACAAATTTATTTAAGCTTTCCCCCGCAGCACTAGTTAACTGTCCCATGAGGTCATTGGTCCCAGCTCTGGTGAGGCCCTACCTGTCCACTTTGAACAGGTCCCTTCTGCCCAAGAACTGGTCTGAGTGCCCCTGGTATCTATAGTCCTAGCTGCACGCTACACTGTCCTATCTTACTATTCCTGTACTCGCCAGTATAAGGCACAGGGAATAATCCAGAGGTTACTATATTTCAGAGTCATATGGACTCAAAACGTTAACTCTGTCTTCCTCTCCACAGATGCTGTCAGACCCGCTGAGTTTTTCCAACAATTTTTGTTTTTGTTTCAGATTTCCACAGTATTTTGTTTTTATGTTACTATATTTGAGATCCTCTTCTTTAATTTCTTCCTGAACTCCTGGAACTCTGGCTGTAGGACCTCAACCCTTTTTCTTCCTATGTCATTGGTTATCATGAGTTCTGGCCGTTTCCCTCCCCCACCCCTCCGGCCCCTTACAATGTCCTGTGCCCTCTCAGTGATGTCCTTATGCTTAGCACCAGGGAGGCAACACATTGTGTGGGACTCAGGTTGTGGGTTGCAGAAATGCCTATCTATCTCCCTGAATATCAAAACCTCATGACTGATCTTTTCTACACTTTGTTCTGCTCCCTCTGCAGTGATGTGTCCCACGGTGCCATGAACATGCTTCAGATTTTAGGCCCGAGGTCTTGTCACTCTCACCAGTGGTCAGCACCAACAACCAGTTTGAGGCTGCCACACTTGTGATGAATTCCTGCACTGCCTGATGGATGGCCACTCACTTACTATTCTCCTGAACTCTCTGTAGCTGCGAGGTGACTCTTGGAATGTGCTGCCAGGAAATTCTCAGCCTCTCACATGTCCTGCAGTGATCCCAGCTGCTCCTCAAGTTCAGAAACCCTGAGCTTGTGTTCAAACAGCTGGAAACACTCTCTGTGCACTTTCTTAATACTTATGGTCAATTTCTCCTCTGGTGAATACTATGCTAAACCCCCTCTTGAAGCCTAAGACTTCAGCAATGTGCCTTAACCTATTCAGACAGGGACAGCATCTTCACGCAGAGATTTCTCGCATTATGCATCCTCATCACCTCTCACAATAAATCATCCAATTAATTTCAAATTTTTGAAATCATTGCATTGTAGGTCGGATCCGCTCAGGCCCCAGCCAAAGGCCCATAGTTGTCAAGAGAGTGGAGAATGCCCAAGGCCATCATTTATCCCCTCTTGAACACAAGCATTACAAACGGACAATTGTTTAAAAATTATTTTATGGAATGTTGGCGTCGTAGCTAGGACAGGATTTATTACCCATCCCTTGAGAAGGTGGTGGTGAGCTGCCTTCTTCAACCGCTGCAGTCCATGTGGTGTAGGTACACCCAGAGTGCTGTTAAAAAGGGAATTCCAGGGTTTTGACCCAGCGACAGTGAAGGAACGGCGATATATTTCCCAGTCAGGATGGTGAGTGGCTTGGAGGGGAACTTCCAGGTGATGGCGTTCCCATCTATCTGCTGCCCTTGTCCTTCTAGGTGGTAGAGGTCATGAGTTTGGAAGGTACTGTCGAAGGAGCCTTGGTGAATTCCTGCAGTGCATCTTGTAGATGGTACACACTGCTGCTACTGTGCATCGGTGATGGAGGGAGTGAAAGTATAAGTTGGTGGATGGGGTGCCAATCAAGTGAACTACTTTGTCCTGGATCATGTCATGCTTCTTGAGTGTTGTCATCTAGGCAAGTTGAAACTGTCTTCCAATTGGCTGTAACTACTGATATTCTCTCACAACACAATAGCAGTGCTACCAAAATAAACTTGATGCTCATGCTTTGTGTCGTTATCTTTCAGTAATGGCTTTGAAAAATTACATTTCAGTTGCATTGCTGCCTACAGCCACCTCACTGAGAGAAGCCACTAAGGTGTAAATGGACACCCTGAGAAGATTCCCTCTGTTGCAAAAACTTTCTTTAACAAAACATTTACATCTTGTTGCGCCAGAGGAAATCTCCCTGTGCTTTGGTGATTTGATAGGGAGTCAGGGTGACGGGGATGGGGGTCGTGGTGACAGTAGCTTTAATCTCCATTTAACTTACGCTGGGGTCAAATTTATTAAGCTACCTCCAATGAATAGGAAAATACTTCACTGTCTCTGGCCGGTTCTCTCTCAAGTTGCTGAAAAAAAGTTATTTTTTGTTGAAGCTTTTCACCTTGCACTCATCAGGACAATTCGCAAGAAAATGCCAGAGGAAACAACAAATTTATATTGTATGGTTGGCAAGTGGACTCTGATTGGTAGAGGCGTTGCCATGGACAGTGCACTAATTGGCGAGTGATTGACATTGGCATTTTCTTGCGAATTGTCCTGATGAGGTAAAGATGAAGAGCTTCTTTACAGCAATGCTCACTCTGCATTACCAACCGGCTATCTCTCACAAATGTCATTTCAGGTTCTTTAATGTGAGAGGCAAACATCAAAAGTAAAAGCCATACAAGATAGAGAAGGAAAAGATGGAGGCACAAGGTAGGAGCTAAAAGATGGAGATTGTGTGAGGAAGTGAAAGGCAAACACAGAGATACAAAAACTTACTCCAAAAGAACATGAAGATATATTTACAGACAGTGGACTAGATCTAAATTTTGTGAGAGTGTAAAACAGGTAATAGTGAGTCAGCAGGCAGCTCTACTTCTTTCAATGCCTTCAATGGAAATAAGAATTGGGAGAGAGGTATAACAGGCTGCCAATAGCTTAGACGTAAATTCAAAATCTACCCCAGAGAGAAAAAAAATTATGGAAGACAACAGAAAGACAGAGTAAGAAATGGAGAAGCAAAGAGAGATACACATTTAAAAATAAATCATCAAGGCCATGGATGATCATCACAAATGCTTGTATGAATACTACCTATGGGCAATATTTACTAATACTTCTTCTTCCTGAATAGTTAACACAATAATTTGTGAACTTTTTTAAACGCAGGTTAGCATTGCATTAAAATAAAACTAGAAATCCAGAGGTACGATGTTTAAATGCTCATCTGAGGATAATGCCAGTTAGTAAACATACCAGGTCTTTCTATGATTAAGATCGATAGTAGGCGACTTGCTGTTGAAGCTTCTGACAGTTACTAGGATAAGTGTGAAAACATGGACGAACCCATTTCTGATTCACCATTATACCTCTCAGCTTGTGGGCCAGGAGGAATCAGAGTGTTTCCCATTGACCCACCGAGCTGCCTTACTAACCTACACAGTGATTGGTAACCCCCTGCAATCTGCTCTCCATCCCACCACCATGTTCAATCTCCTCTCTGGATCCCCTCAACCTGTGCAATCGTCTCGTCTCCTCTGCGCCCCTCCCCAGCTACTGATGCCTTCTCTTCCTCCAACCTCTCTGCCCATTCCTCAACTAAACCCTGGTTTTCTCCACCCCGACCCATTCTCTCAGGATCCTCCCCCCCGCCATGTTGATGCCCCCCAGCTGCTGATTTATCATTCTCTCCTCGATGTTCCATGCCTGCAGCTTGGTGCTCGTGCCTACCCGCCCCAGAGCTGGCTAGCCGGCCTATCACTCTGGCTGGCTGCGGCCTGGTAACAGTCCAGAACACTAAACTTGGACAACCCTCCCTGCCTCCCCAGAAATATGGGGGCAAAGTGCCCTCCCTCCCCATTATGCTGAGTTCTCAGTCTCATTCCTATCACTAACTGGAGGCACCAAGCATTGGGAGAGAATGAAAATCAAGTCCTGAACATTGTTGAGTAAAATAAAAACGCATTGAGAAAAGCAATTAGAAGATTCCATTTTATTTCAAAGCTGAGATGCAAGACATTGCCATTATTAATAACACGGTCAATACACAAACTAAATATATACACATCTCAATGAAAACAAACAAATGTACAGAAAAAAACACAAATAAAATTAAATAATACCAAAGAAAGCATTTAATACCTTCGGAACCATCTTCCCATTATGTAGAACAATGTGAACGCTTTTCACACTATCTTACATAAATGCTGCCCAGGTAACATCTGACTTAAATAGCTTTACATTTACACTTTGTAAATGAGGTCATATAATAAGCTGAAGCTGTTCACTGCATAGGTTAAATGGCCTCTGACTTATGACCAAGTCTAACCTTCTGAAGAGTATGATAACATTTTTGTAACCTGGTTTATTAAACCATGAACTTAAAAAATAAAGAGCCCAGGCCTACAGAGTTTTATTAAAATTTACTAAGTTGGAAATCCTCAATGCGATTGTAACCTGATAGAAGCATTGTGCGTTTTAGGAAAAAGTGGAAAGTTAATGAGAAATAAATGTTAATGGACTGCCAAGGCTTCTTTGACAGCACCTTGCAAACCTTTGACCTGCATCATCTAGAACAACAAGAGCAGCAGGTGCATGAGGACACCACCACCGCTGTGTTACCTTGTTACCTTACAAGTCACACACCATCCTGACCTGGACATATAATGCTGTTCCTTCATTATTGCTGAAATCAAAATGTTGGAACGCTCCCTAACAGCACTGTGGGAGTGCCTACACCAGACACACTACTGCTGTTCAAGAAGGCTGCTCATCACCACCTTCTCAATTAGGGATGGGCAATAAATGCTGGATTTGCCAGTGATGCCCATATCCCTGAATGGATAAGAAAAACAAGTTAACAGTGCTTCAAACAACCCACCACTCCCGAATATTACTTTGTCAGTGCCTCAACCCCTAACTTCAGACTTATGGGAAACTGTGTGTTGATCTACTTCTGGCCATTTGGAGTTCTGATGAGTCTAACCCCAAATTCATTTCATGTAGCATTCTTACTGTTGTAGGTGCAAACATGGAGAGGATGTGTCCCTGTCCCTCACCAATTTGTTTTGATGTGTTCTGTCCCACTCTGCAAATTCTACAATTTCCTACAGACCCCTCCCCCATCCCAATTCTTTATACCTGACCATGTCTCTGCTTACAGTCATTGGATTCCTTTGATCTGGCATGGGTTTCAGATTATAGGGATGAGCAATGGATGCTGGGCTTGCTAGCACTGCCCATATCCAGAGAATGAATTCAAAAGAGATCACAACTCAAATCCCAGGGTGAACATAAGAACTAGGAGCAGGCGTAGGCAATTCAGCCCCTCGAGCCTGCCCCGCCATTCATTACGATCATGGCTGATCTCATTTCGGCCTCAACTCCAATTTCCCGCCCTCTCCCCATAACCTTTCAACCCATTAATTAATACTAATTAAAAATCTGTATCTCCTCCTTAAATTTATTCAGCGTCCCGGCGTCCACTGCACTCTGAGGTAGTGAATTCCACAGATTCACGACCCTTTGAGAAAAGTAATTCCTCCTCATCTCTGATTTAAATCTACTACCCCTTAGCCTAAAACTATGGCTAGTCAGTGAAAAGTCAGTGTTTTAATTGATATGGCCAACATACCTCTCAGCCTAAGGATACTCTTAGGCTTATTCACAATGGTTTTATACTTTGTGGGAAACTTTCTTTCCAGTCACTCTGTCAATTGTTAATAATGCATATTAGGATGTGTGGCATAGATGTCAGTAATTATGTGGTATCAATTTCCGAACGTATTTAGAATATAGAAAATACACATGTGCACAAGAAAACATGATCAAAAGGATGAAATTACTAACCATTCTTGCATTTTCACTTTCTTACCAAGGACACAGTAACAATAACCAATATTTATATAGCACCTTTAACATGTCTGAAAACACATAGGCTAGGCTAGGCTACGCTATTTTTGCTGGATTTGGAGCTAACACACCTAGTGACCTTATCAGTCCTCTTATATCACCAATTGGAAAGAAATAATATTGATTGAAGCCGTTCACTTGAGTTGAAGAGGACTTGCACCACAATTTCTGGGTTTCCCCATCAATATTAAAAGTTTCTCACTTTTCTCCTCTTTTCAGAATTTTAGTCAATGTATTTATCAAGATGATAAGCATCAATCCCATGGACTATTTTCATTAAGGACTCTCGTCAACACTGAATGCTCCATAACAAGCAGTGTTGAAATACAATTCTGACCCAAACAAAAAATTTCACCTGCTACAATTCCACTTCCCAACTAGACATCCTTAAATGAGATTATGAATTTGGTGTAATGTAGGGCAAATTAGGGCCACTCTTATGCTGACTCCTTATGCTTACTGGGTACTGGGTTGGGATTGGCCAAAGCAATCTCAAATGGGGCTATCACAAGATTTTATTGCACCAACCTGGGCGAGATTCACACCCACACCCTAAATGTGAAAGGCCAATATTCCAACCTGCTGAAAACATGTGGCTATTGTAATCAGGAAGTAAGTGGTGACATTTTTCTGCTGACTGAAGCAACTTTTGTCATTATTTTGTTGTGATAAAATAGGGTGGAAGTTTTTAAGTTTAACAAAAGTAATTTAGCATTTGGAAAAGAACTTTAAATTTTCAAACACTGTGGCCAGGATTTTCCGGCCCCGTCATGGCGGGATCCACAGTGTGGGATACGGCAGCCCAGCCTTGTGTCCATTGACTTTTGGTGGGACCAGATGATCCCAGCAGTGGGTAGGGCCGGAAAATCACGCCCTAATATGAAGTACAAAAAAAAAGTAATTTAGCAATTGGAAAAGAATTTCACATTTTTGAACACTAATATGAAAGCAAAATACTGCGGGTGCTGAATATCTGAAATAAAAACAAAATGCTGAAAATAATCAGCAGGCCTGGCAGCCTGTGTGGAGGGAGAAACGGAGTTAACGTTTCAGCTCGAGGTGACCTTCATCGTTCTGATGAAAGGTTATCTGGACCTCAAATGTCAACTTTAAATTTTTGCATTTAGGGGCCAGTAGATTCAAGGACAGCATCCCAAAATCTTGTGTGGTTAAATCATAAAAAAGCCAGGGTGGTGTAGACATTGACAGGAAGATACACCAGCAACCCATACTTTTCCACTGTCAGAAAACATGAAGTTATGCGGCTGAGATTGTGCAATATGAGTGGCCAGAAGTGAATCTCCCACCACGAGTACAATCCAAACTGATTGTTTTTGGTTTGATTGCGAAACTCTGATGATTTGACTAAATAATAATTTACGAGGTTCACTAAACAGTATGAAAGGGAAAGGTCATTTGTTACATTTAGCTTGGAACTGAATATATTCCAAATGAACACATGGGATCAGTTGCAGGATGTAAGTGTTTATCCTTCATCGCTCAATTTGCAGAATTTAAGGGCTGGATTTTCCAGCGGGTGTCAGAATTCTGATGTCAGGCCCATACATGAACCCGACAGCACAGCCTTCTGGGAACCAGCCTCCTAATTGGCTCCCTCTGCCCTCGCCGTCTTATTGAGGGTGACAGGCAGGTTCCAGAGGTTCCAGGCCCAATCTCAGGACCCACAGCAATGTCAGGCCTGTGGCCCCATTGGGAGAGGTGGGTGCTGTTGAGGCAGGCAGGCGAGCGTGAGAGACCCTCAACATGGGCGTGACCACGGTTTCCTACAGAGAAGTCATCAAATAAAGTGGCCTGAATCGGGGTCATCAGGATGGAGAGGAAACCATCCTCATGGCCTCGGTCTCGGCATACAGCTGCAGTTGTGATGGCTGCGGCAGTTCATCTCCTCAGCTCCAGCATTGGGACATGGATCCTCCGGCTCTGATGGCCACCTAGCCTCCTACTGGGAGGCACCTCCAGTAAGTCATGGCCTCTGCATACAGCAGGGGGCTGTAGCAGGAAAATACCGGCGCTGTGGCAAAATGGCCTCCAAGTGAGGCCTTAATTGGCTCCCTGGATCTGTGGAGCGGGCAGCTGATCCAGTTCCCAGGCTCCTCTGGGAAAGTTCCCTGAAAGTTGGAATGTGTCGGGAGCCTTCCCAATGCTGCCCTCCTCTATTTTCCTAGCTCCTCGCACCCCCTTCTCTAACCATGCCTCTGGCTGGGAAAATCCAGCTGTAATTCTAATATAAACTCGAGTTGTTTTACAGTAATGGTTAGACTCTATTTTTATCACAGCAATTTTCTTTGCCTGTTTTCTTCCCTCTGTGAAGCGGTTGACTCTTTGTTGGAGGTTGCACTGGCTACTGGCTCAGCAATATTTTGCCCAAGTAGCCATTCTTCATTGTAAGCTTTGACAATGAACATTGGTAAGGATAAATTATAGCTGAGCCTGATCCTGACCTTAATTTCCACTGAATGCATTTCGAGTAGAGATAACTGGAAAGTGATCAGGAACCCTGGCTAACTTTATCTGGCCCCAGCCCATCACTTGTAATGCTTTCCTTCATTGCCATGTGTTGAGGTCTGTACACTTAGTGAAGACCAAGAATTGAATGTTTATGGCTCAGTAGCTCAGTGAATTAACCCTGTGGGTCATTGGGAAAACCTTAATACCAGATTTAATTTTCAATCTTCTGTTGTTTTACTGAAATACCTAGAGTTTGCAGAGGTTCCCTAACTTGTATGGATTTTCTAAGTAGTGGTTGAAACGATTAAGACACTTTCTATATTTACACTTGAACAGCCACTTATCCAGTCTAATGCCAGCTAACTACCTAGAGTTATGGTTTAAGCCAATTGCCATTGCTTCTCTCTAATACAGCAGAAATGGTTTGCGGTATTCTTCACTGTCAACAAACTCTTTATATCCCTTGGCCTATGAGCAGCTGACCAGCTCAGATGATACTTAAAGACCCTACATAAACCCATCATTTTCCGACAATACTGTCAGCTGGGAACGAAGAGTTCCCCTCTAATCCCATCTGTTTCAAATAAGGACTAATTGGAAATCCCTCCACATTGGGAGAGGAGAGATGGGGGAACAACATAACTACCCTCAACCAAAATAAGGTGACCATTCTGTCCGTCCAAAGGTTGTATTGCAAGCGAAGCCTTTAATTTACTGGAGTCCAAATGGTTTTGGAAAGATTGAGAGTTTGGAGAGCCTTCTTCTTTTGTACTTTGGACAAGTGTCTTTGCCATGTGACCCTGGTGGTGCTAGGTACTGCGGGGTGACCGTAGAAGTTTGACGTGTGGTTTGTTTTTGTTCCTTCTGCCTCTTGCCGGCGGCTTGTTCCTCCTGCTGGGCTCCACACTGCGGTGATTCTTGCTCAGCCGCAGTTTGTTCCTTTTCTTCTTGAAATCTTTCTGCCAGACCTGCTCGCAGTAGAAGTCCACCTTGGATGGGTAATTGATAAGGGTCATGATATTCTTGTACCATGGCTGAGTGCCGTGGCTGGGGTCCAGAAGGGAGTGGTCCTTCACGGGGCCAGCTGAGTGGTCATCACCATCGTGCAGGTTGACCACCTGGTCAGCGGTGACCACGTGCAGTCGCAGTTTCAGCAGTGTCCAGCGGAAGCCATGGTCCTCAATTTGGCAATGGTAGACACCTGCGTCCCGGTGATTTACCTGGCGAATCAGCAATCCTTGCTCTATTGGAATGATCTGGTCCCCAAAGGTAACCTATGAGTAAACATTACATTGAACCATCCATGTCTCAAATATTTAATTGTGAACTATACATATCCATTGGGGCAAGATTATATGTACCATACAGCAGATATGCTAGTCTGTGAGATAGGGGCGTGGGGGGTGCGTTGGTGTGATAAGGGAGACGGTGGCATAGTGGTAATGTCACTGAACTAATAATCCAGAGGCCCAGGCTAATGATCTGGGGACATTGGTTCAAATCCCACCATGGCAGCTGGTGTAAATAAAACTATCATCAATTGTTGTAAAAACCCAACCGGTTCATTAATATCCTTTAGGGAAGAAAATCTGCTGTCCTTATCTGATCTGGCCTACATGTGACTCCAGATCCACAGCAATGTGGTTGACTCTCTGAAATGGTCTAGCAAGCTACTCAGTTCAAGGGCAATTAGGGATGGACAACAAATGCTGACCAGTGATGCCCACATCAAGTAAATTGTGGATATTTTGCACTTTCTCCTATATTAGGTCTCCCTGTTCATGTGCCATTCTCTGGCAGAAAAAGTAGAGTGATGTCCAATCCCACCACTCCCACTAATTCTATCTGCCCTCTAATTTGGAAGCATTGTTGACAGCAAATATGAGATAGGAAGCTCTGTGCCTGGGTCATTCATATGTAGTTACCTCCCAGCTACTTAATCATGGTTTTACTAAGTGTGTGTGTGTGTGAGAGAGAGTGTGTGTGTGTGAGTGAGAGAGAGACAGAGATAGCCCTTTACTTCATGGTTTGGTCTGACATCAGAGCAGGGCCTGAGAGTACTGGTGTGAGGAAAGGGATGAGCTTAGGTTCCTATTATTTGGGGATGCTGGGGGGGGGGCAGGGGGGTGGAAGGAGGGGAATAGGGGAATAGGTGGAGGGTTGGAAGCCATCAAGGTAGGGTCAGGACTGAGATAACTCAAGGTTAGGCTTAGAGAGGAATGCTAGGATTCAAAGCAACCAGGGGTGTTTAGGGATGGGAGGGCAATATTAATTGTAATCACCTGGTGGAAATTAGGCAGGTAGGCAATTAAAATCCAATGGATGATTTAGCTGCCAAGCTGGATCCTGCCACTGCCAATATTTTCTGGCATAAAGTAGGCAGTCTGCGTCTTTAAATATACAGACCCAGATCTAATGACAGATCAGATCATGACCTGAAGGGGGAGGCATGGTGACTTTCCCATCAGGTGAAGACAATGGGAAGAGGATCCAGAACTAGAGGAAGTCCAAACAGGTATGTTTTCTTCAAATGATCCTTAGTGTAGGGGAAAGGGCTAAGAGGAGCAGGATTGCAAATACAAGTCCCTGTCAAGACTTTCCCTCCATTCCCTCCTTCAAGAACCTCCTGATGAACCCTCACTGTGACTTCAGTTCCGAAGAAGAGTCATTTTGGACGTGAAACATTAACTCTGTTTCTCTCTCCACAGATGCTGCCAGGCCTGCTGAGTCTTTCCAGTACTTTCTGTTTTTATCTCTCTGCGACTTACTTAAAGTGCCAGCGAGCCTTCTTTTGGTGGTAGACGGCTGATTCCCGATGCCCAATCTGCCACTCCCACCTACTGGCATGCAGCTCAGGCCCAATTAAAATCACCCAGGCATCACACTTTTGAGGCCGCATGAATCCCACTCCAGGATAAGATTGGGGATGGAGAAGGGGCCCAGGGTTCTCAAGATCATGGAGGGTTCAGAGCATATCGGCATGATTCTAGAGTCTGGTAGCACTGTGACAGTCAAAGTTTCGGGAGCACGGACTGGATAAGCCGTGAAAGAGTATGGGTGTAATGATGTTGGGAATACTGGGAAATGGTGGGAGAAGGCGGCAGGGGGCTATGCTTTTAATGATTGAGGAAGGATAAGGTTTGTGATCTTTGAATGGTGGGCAGTGTAGACGGACAAGTAAGGGTCCTGAGGGGGCTGGGCAGTTGTTTTCCCCATTGTTTCCACCTTTACATGAATCACTTCAGCCCAGCAGGTGGTCTTGTATTCTGCACATAATATGTCAATGCTATTTCTATGTAATGGGGGCAGAATTGACAGCAATTCAGATATGGAACACCATCTATCTCAGTTGTATGCCTGTGTCATGCAGGAACACGTAAAGGAACCGGTCCCACCTGTCCGAGGCTGGAAATAGCAGCAGAAAGTAAACAGTGGGCTAACATCATGGGAAAAATCCAGCCCTCGAAATCTTGTTGTGCAAGCTTTACCATCCTATGCTGCCAAAACCTGAGAGGAATTTTCAACCCCCTGATAGGTCTGTAGTGCAGTTTCTTATTTAGGAGATAAAATCCACAGTAAAACGAGGCCTTACCTCCTGCAACTGCCCACTCTTGTCACTCGACTCCAGCAACCACGTGACAGTGGCAAGCTGTGATTTGGGAATGCATTCCAAATATGTGCTATTCCCGTCAACAACAAACATCACCTTCTCTTCAGTCCAGGTATGCATGGCCCCTACAGTAAGCATATAGAAGTGGCATGTTGATTGGAGGCAGGGTAAAACTTGGGGATACTGGCTGCATTACAACACCTTCATGCCATATTTAATCATGTCTCAGTGGCCATTTATCGTTATGAGAGTTTGAGATGAGTCTTCCAGGAGCAAGAGAATATTTAAAAACCTTCATATTTTCCAATTTTGTACGTTATTGAAGGAGCCAAAATGATTCTATTGTATGTAGCCTAATTGTATTGTTAATTCCTGAGGATATTTTTCAGCCAAATGTCTAGACATCACAACACCTATGTTAAGATGAATGGCTATGGCTAAAGGGGACTGCTAAATAAATAAGTTTCATTTTATATTTACGTCAAACTCCTTAGTTGCTTTGAATCAGTTTACAATAAATACTGCAGCTTACCAGTATTCACAAAGCACTTACTGGAGTGAAGGACCCTATATTGCACCATCTAGCAGGAGTGAGTCCTATTGGCTGTTCATTGCAGTCTACATCAGGGGGAGGCCACAAGTTCAAGGTCAAACTCAGAAAACTGTCAGGGTAAACTCTAAACTACTGAAGTTGTAGTAATTGATTCAAAAAGCCTCCTTAAATCTTTAAGTCCAAGGCTTTTTGGCCTAATCTGAAACAAGTTACTGAGAGCTCTAATGTATTGCTATCATTATCTGAACATAGGGACAGTAGGAACAGGAGTAGGCCATTCAGCCCTTTGAACCTGTTGCCCCATTCAAGTAGATCACAGTCTGTACTTCAACCTCATTTACCCCTCTTTGCTTTATATCTCTCGATACCCATACCTAACAAACATCTATTTATCTGAGTCTTATGATATTTCTGCAGCTACTGCCCAACCACACCTCACTTCCACCTTCGATGCCCTGGTCCCCAGTAGAACCATTACTCTCACCCTGGCTTTTACCACTGGTACAGCCCTCACCTCTGCTCCCTTAAGTTCAAAAGATGCAGACCTGAAGCAATTTGGCAGACAGATGGTTTATCAATTCATTGCAGGATAATCCTGGATTACAATGGTAACATTCTCCTCCAACACCTCTCACTAACATCCAGCTACATGGGACTGTCACGCTTGATTCCACACTTCTCTACCTTTGCTTAATACAGACTTACCAATCTCACATGGGACTGGTAAACTGAACATAGGTTTGGTTTATTTGAAGGTGTAGTACAGAATTAGGGATGTCTTGTGTCACATCCCTACCTCTAGGCTAGAAGCTCTGGGTTCAAGTAGGCTAACTTTACCATCAGCACGATTGCTAGGAATGGATTCTATCTCATTGCTGTTCTTGAACATGGTTACAAAATAGTGGTTAAAGAATCCAAACCCAGGGTGACAGGCATTACCCTCTTCCCTCTGACCCCAGGGTTTGAGCCTGGTGAAGGGTGATGGATGCTGAATCCTCTGTGCTGACTGTAAGGGTCCAACGTGAAATTAATCTGGGCAGTCTGGCTGTGGGGCCGCCTTGCAAACTGCCCAGAATTATGTGCACTGGCAATTGCTCTTGAGGGTGAACACGTTTGAAGAATTTAGCATCTAACCGGCGCTGTACCAGACTTGGGATCACGTTAAGAGGGCAGAGAAATTATCCTTAACCTGCCAAATCCATATTGTGTCCGATCCAGGAGAACTTGATGATGCCACATTAAGGGTGTTTTGCCCTCTGTCAGCCCATCCCTGACCCTGAAGAGATCAGTAAGGACAGCAGAAGACAAAAGTGAACTGATGTCCCATTTTCTCATGCTGTAAACCTTCACACCCGCACAGGGTTACATAGAACCAGTTGCCAGTATTTTTCTAGTGAAACAGCCCACTAGTCTTACAAACCCTCTGATCGTTATTTTTCTGAAACACAAGCCACGGTTAAATGTCTTGTGGGTGAATTTGTGGCATGTGGAGACAAAAAGGCCTGGCCACCATTTCAAAGCAGTCTGACCCTTCACGCACTGATCAGCCTCCACACTGGTCTTGGTGCCAACCTCCTCCTTTTACATCTTGCTTTTATTTCAAAGTTGCATTCCTCCCCAACCATCACACCCCCAATACTCGCCACACCCCCCTCCCAATGGCCTACTGAGTGAGTCACTGAATCATACAGGCCATAAACAGGACCCAACTCCAACTGTTTGTCCATGCTGATTCAGCTGACGTCAGCACTTATGGGTTAAAACTGGCCACTGCAGCACTGAGCTAGGGAAAAGAAAATCAGCTCAAGTCAGAAAATCAGCTCCTGATCACTGTCCAGCGACTGTTGACAAAAGTAGGAGTAGCACAGATGTGCTGACTTCCAAGGTTGAATAATCCATTAACATTTCAGGTTCTGAAAATCCACATTGTGGTGTGAGGCCCAAGGGCAGCACCAGCAGCTGCTGGCGAATTTGGTGGGACCAGCTCATTTAAATATTCAATGTCAGGTTAGGGGCTCAATTCCCATTGAGTAACCTTTGAGTAAATGGGAGCCAGGGAGGTGGGGGAGAGGAAAGGTTTGGAAGGATTTAGAAGCCGGCAGCACATTAAGATGGCAGCAAAAAGCTGGTACGTGGTGTGTGTTTTCTCCTCCATCTTTTGTCAGAATATTCAATTGTGTTGAGCTTTCTCAAGGCTTTATCATCGCTTTAACTTCACACACTGTTGACTCACAAAGCCTATATAGCTTGGTGCAGGGTTCAGTGTCCACAAAAAGTGCAAAAGACTTCCCACATCTCCGAATTGGGAACAGGTACTGATCCCTAATCATCCCTCTTCCCATTCAAACTCAAATTTCAAAATGGTCAGTCTGGCATTTAATCTCAAAATGGATGACATCGGTGCAATTTTATTGTATAGCCTTTTCCTAGGGTTTCATGGGAAAAAATAAATTAGACTTCTTTAAACACAGAAATCCAGCTGCAGTAAGGCAACTTTTATAAAATGTTCTCTCAGAAAATGCTCCTGTTGTACTCTT
Organism: Cetorhinus maximus; assembly: GCF_964194155.1. NCBI lineage: Eukaryota > Metazoa > Chordata > Chondrichthyes > Lamniformes > Cetorhinidae > Cetorhinus > Cetorhinus maximus. The sequence continues at coordinate 64,187,808 of NC_135884.1, forward strand.
TTAAGATCTCTTACTCTTTCCTGCCACTTTTTAACCTTATATTTTGAAAATTTTGGAAACTGTCTTTTCTTATCATTCATTCACGGGGTGTGAGTGTCGCTAACAAGGCCAGCACTTATTGCCTATCCCTATTTGCCCTTGAGGAGGTGCTGGTGAGCCGCCTTCTTGAAACACTGCAGAACGTAGATAAGCCCATAGTGCTATTAAGTAGGGAGTTCTAGGATTTTGACCTAGTGACATTGAAGGAACATTGATATAGTTCCAAGTCAGGGTGGTGTGTGGTTTAAAGGGAATTTGCAGGTGGTGGTGTTCCCATGTGCCCATTGCTCTTGTCCTCTGGTTGGTAGAGGTTGCAGATTTGGGAGGTGCTGTCAAAGAAGTCTTGATAAGTTGCTGTGGTGCATCTTAGAGATAACCAAAAAAAGTGCAAAAAATTCCCCTCTACAACTTCTTTAGGTTGGTTGCAATTTGACTTTAGCAGATGCAAGGGTTGTACTGACCTCCTTTTGTCTTTTGCTTTTGAGGATAGCAACACTGGAAAATTACTTGATTATTTGTCCAAAAAAAGCCTTTAAAGAAATTTAATTTAACCTCAAACAGTTTGACAGGCTACTTCTTAAATGTAAGCGTTTCAACGATTACGCTCATGAATGAGTTGACCTTTTCGTTCATTGGTGACACTTACCTCCCTGGTTGAAGCACTGAGTCAAAGGGTCTCCATTCAGAGCGACCTGTCGAGTGTGTCTTCTGCAAGCAAACATAACAGCAAGGGGTCAGGTTCAACAGCAACCCATTGAAGTCTCAATCCAAAGTGTTCTCTTTTATCCTGTGGTTTATTTGAACAGTATCCAACAGCTAAGAGTTCAGTTGCCCTGTGTCAATGGCCAAATCTGTTGCCTCAGGAAGGCTTTTGAAAGCTGCCCAATCCTTAGTATTTACTTCACAGATAGTAAGTTTCATTATGTGGTGCAATTAGAGAGTAATAATTAAATATAATGGGGAGTTTGGATGTTTATATATAGAAAGGATCCCCAGGAGAGTTATGGACGGAAATCTAACCTAGGGCTTTGAGGTGTTTAAAATAATTGAATATATAAATGGTAATGAATGACCATGAGCTAAAGGCTGGAATTGAACTGAGGAATTGGTATGGGTTATACACAGAAAATTGAATACTGGGAATGAGCTACAGGCAGGGATATAATCGAGGGGTTTAGATGGTTTACAAATAAAATAATGGTTACGGGGTGTGTGTTATTGAAGGATTTTGAATCCCATTTTCTTCAGGAGAGGGATTTTTTTCTTTTAGAGTTCAGTGGATGTTTCTTTTTTAGCTGGTAATTGGGACCAACCCAGGTATCAGCAGCTGATATACCCCATCACTATTACAGTAGGCTGCTAGTTCACGTGCAGGGGTGCACGTAGGTTGGAGCACATAATGAGATGCCAATAAATCAAGGGAATTCCTGTGTTAAAGGGCTGAGGGCCGTCCTGCGCTGTGAAAATCCACGGTGAATAACTGAGGTGCAAAACATTTGATGTATTCAGATAACCCTGGAGATGCTAGTTCAGATTTGGAGTCACATAGTACAATAGCATTCCTGTCATGAGTTCAGTGATACAATCATGGACATTTAATGATAGTCCAAAATCCCTATGCCGAACTTGCAATGTCTCTCATGGTTGTGGTAACACATTCTGGCGTTTAGGCAATGTTGTGTTCTCTTGATGTGTTAGTGTCTTGTTACACACTAGACATGACATGTTCTTATGTTTATATGGTAAACTAGCAACCTGGATAACTGTTAACCCTTTGATATTCCCTGGTGATAAAGATATCCTCCTTTCACCTCTGGGTTAAAAACTGATCCAAGACTGGTGGAATACTAAATCCAATAAGGAATTTGGGACAAACTTCTTTATGGTTTGAATGTAGAACTTGCTACCATGTGGAATCGTTGAAGCAATACACAGATGTATTCAAGGTTAAGCTAGATAAGTACATGAGGGAAAAATAAATAGAAGGCTATGCTGAAAGGCTGAGAAGAAGAGGTGAGAGAGGAGGTGTGTGTGCAGGATAAAGACTGACATTGACCAGTTGGGCTGAATAGCCTGTTTCTCTGCTGTACCTTCTATGTAAAGGCTTGTTGTGGAACAGTCTCCACCCAGTTCCTAATGGGAGCATGCCATACATGCATACAGCCCCTAACCTGGACCAACTGGCCCTCTCATTTAGGCCAATCAGAATGCCTGGTGTGCAAACTTTAAACATTCCATCTCAGGTAGCAGGAAGTGTATTTCTGAGATTTGGGGTAAGGCACATAATTGGGTGTTGAGGGGGAACCTCATTCTACGACTGAGGCTCCATGTTCTGACTGACCTGGGAGTGCATGCTGCTATATAAGGTGTTCCATTTTCACCTGTCGCATCCCTCACTTGATGAATGCAAACCTAATGGTCTAGAAATTCCCATATGGTACAATACAATCCATGGACCAGTGTTTAATTTTCTGTTGTACTGAGTAATACACTGTATCACTGTAGGGATAGTCGGAATGCCAGAACAAAGTTGTGATGCAGAAATGCTAGGATGAAGTTGTATTTGAACTAATTTCTCCCTTGGTCAAGTTCACGAGGGTGGGGAGGGAATGTGGTCCAAATAGGCACATCTTGAGGCTAACTACTGTGAAAAGTTTCTACAGATTAGCAGCTGCTTGTAAATTCCCAGTGTCTGTCTTTAGGTTGTTAACGCGATAAAAAGCAGCACCGTTTTTCACTTATTTCAAATCTTTGTATTTTAAATCTTTGGAATTTCTTGAATGTGAGATCTGGAGTGTGACGGACCAGCCAAGCTCAGGATTTTTACACATCCAGGCTGTCGTGGTGTATGCACACTCGTATGCAGCAAGACAACGAACAGACAAAACATTAATCAAGCAGGCAAGTTACTGCAGCAACGGACTGACCTGCGGGTGCTGGGTACGTATGTGCTGCAGGAGCTTCCGTTCCAGGTGCAGTAGGGGTCCCGCGCCAGGCAGCATTCAGCACAGCCCTTACCATATAAATCACACTGGTACAAGGAGACCTGGGCCAAGCCACTCTTTGAGCCAACGTAGAGCCACTGCTGTAATGAAAACCACAGTTGGCAACTGTTTTCAAGGCACCATTCTTTAAACTCAGATCATAGAATTATACAATACAGAAGGAGGCTGTTAGGCCCATTGTGTTTGTGCTAAGTCTTTGAAAGAGCTGTCAATTTAGTCCCACTCACCTCCCCCTCTTTCCTCATAGCCCGGATCTTCTTTTTCTTTTTCATATATCCATGCAATTCTCTTCAGAAGTTACTATTCAACCCACTTCCTTTTTAGGCAGTGTCACCCAGATCATAACAACTCACTTTAGAGTAGAGAACACTTCCCTGCTCTTCTTCAAAATAGCACTGAGGGGTCTTTCACATCCAGCTGAGACTAAAGCCAGGGCCTCAGTTTAATGTATTATTTGAAAGAAGATACCTCTGACAGTGCAGCACTCCTTCAGTGAAGTGTCAATCCTACTGTAGGTCTTGTTCTGACGTAGAGATGGCGGTATAGATGTTGAGCCAGAAATGGCAGCTATACTGACATCAGTGGGCTGAATGGCACAGGACATTGTGCCCAAGGTGTTCCAATGAGACATCCAATACATGCAGGTCACACAGGTTGGGGGGGAGGGTGGGGGAGGAGTCTTGTGGAGGCAACTTGGGTCTCGCCTGCCAGCAGAAGAGCTGGTGAAAGACCACCCCCCACCATTGCCTCCTTTAGGGGAGGGTCTACTGAACCACAAGCCAAACAGGCAGTGGAGAGGCCAGTGGCAGGCCTTTCCACAGGATCAGGACCCTAGGAGGTCTTGCTCACCAAGAGCTGTGCCAGCCAATCAGAGGCCGGCAGCTCTTTTGCTCAGCAGCGCCACAGAGGAAGTGGTGGCTGCTGCATGATAGTGACCCAGCAGAGGCCCAGGCTCGCAATGAGGCCCAAGCCACAGGTAATTAATGGTGGGAGGGGTCTCATGCGGTGCAGGGTCACAGGGTAGGGCGGTTATAGGGAGGGTCAGCAGCAAGGGCAGGGGGTTGGGTCTCAGTGCCCCAACCCTCCATCCCAATGCCGGGTCCCTTGATCAGGCACCGAGTACCTTTGAAGGAGAGAACTCCCATCCCCAATTCCAGGGAAACAACAAGTAGCCCGCACAGGTTTACTTGTCGTGCACGCAGCATGGCAACAGGCCTGCCCTCAGCTGGGTTAATACCAGCGGCAGCAGGACAAGGTCAGCTGGCATTAATTGTCCACTTAAGGGCCTCAATTGGCAGCGAGGCGGGAAGGTCAATCACAGGCCTTCCTGCCCTGGATTCAATTGGGGTGGAGTCGGGGTGCTCACCCACTGCCCTCCTACCCTAATTATTGCCCTCCGTCTCCAAATGTACCATTAAAAATGGCAGAAGATGCTGCCCACATCTCTGGTATGGTCCCCCGAAAGAGAGAGAGAGAGAGAGAGAGACAATTACAGACCTGATAGCAACATGTTAATCATTGCAAGGGCTTTAAATGGTATGTGGGTCATAAATCCTCAGAAAAAGCTTTTGCCTGGAAATTCCTCCTAAGTTTCAGTTTATTTTTAACATGTATTGTGGAGTTGGAAGCTCACAGTCTTATTTAGTCACTGCTACCTATGTTTAACTGGGAGCAGGTATCATCCTGGAAACTGACTCATGCCTCTGCTCCCTCAGAGCGGTGACATGGCCCATGGTAAAATCTATCCAGGCGGCCGCTTCCCCCTGCAGAAGCTAGCAAAATGCAGCTCAGCCATATGATTGAGTCACTCCACGGGCCTGGGTACATTTTTTTCCAAGAACTGTTACTGCTGATTGTGTACGTCTGGATCCTGTGAATTCATGTCAATCTTTCTTATTATTGGACAGAGTTAAAAAAGTTTCTTGAGTCGCTGATTTTGAAGCTTACACAAGATGTTTTTTTGCGAACTGTTTCAGCAATGGGAAGTGATCTCTACTCCATTACTCCCACGAAATAATTTTCACAATCTGCCACTCAGGGCATTGTGATTTCACATTCGACAGAAAGATTTCATCATGAATTATCGCAAATAAATATGCAGTATGTGACCACTTACCCGTTTCCTGGACAAAGTCATTGAAGTGATGGGTGATTTGTCCTGAGGAGAAATTAAAGCACAGTTAAGGGGGTGTCCATGACATTAACAGTTGAAATATCATTTTTACCTCAGACTTCTTATTTAAAGCTGAGAAGCAGCAGAGAAAAATAAAGAAAAGCCCGAATAAAATAAAGGGACAAATTGCTGGTCGGAAAGGGCCTTTGCATAAGCCATTTGGTGTAAAGTCCCCTATTCAGTGGCATCAGGAGTTGGGAGCTCTGCACTCTGTCCGAACAAGAACCCAAGGGAACAAAAAAATAACAAAATGATGTTTTGTAGGGGAAATTTTTTTTTAAACTACAGAATTAGGCCATCATTTGTTCGGAACATAGGAATAGGAGTAGGCCATTCAGCCCATTGAGCATGAACATACAAACATGCGAATTAGCAGCAAGAGTTGGCCACTCAGCCCCTTGAGCCTGCTCCACCATTCAATAAGATCATGGCTGATTTGATTGTAACCTCAACTTCACATTCCTGCCAACCTCCCACCTCCCCCCCCCTCCTCCCCCCTGAGGACCTTTTGCCCCCTTGCTAATCAAGGATCTATCTACTTTCCTTCAGGAAAGAAAATCTACCTTCCTTATTCTCTGGCCTGTAAGTAACACCAATGTGTTACTAATGTCCTTCTGAAGTACCCTAGCAAACCGCTCATTCAGAGCAACTAGGAGTGGGCAACAATGTTGGAAATGGGGATAGTGTGGGGAAAGTGGCATTGAGGTAGATGATCAGCCATGAGTTAATTGAATGGCTAGGCTTGTATCCACTGGAGTTGAGAAGAGTAAGAGGTGACTTGATTGAAACATATAAGATCCTGAGGGGACTTGACAGGGTGGATGTGGAGAGGATGTTTCCTCTTGTGGGAGAAATCTAGAAGTAGGGTCCACTGTTTAAAAAAAATAAGGGGTCGCCCATTTAAGGCAGAGACAAGGAATTTTTTTTCTCTCTGAGGATTGAGAGACTTTGGAATTCTCCTCCTCAAAAAGTGGTTGAGGCGGAGTCTTTGAATATCTTTAAGACAGAAGTAGATAGGTTCTTGATAAGCAAGGGGGTGAAAGGTTATAGGCAGGAATGTGAAGTTCAGATTACAATCAGATCAGCCATGATCTTATTGAATGGTGGAACAGGCCAACTCCTGCTCCTAATTCGTATGTTTGTATGTTCATGCTCAATGGGCTGAATGGCCAACTCCTGTTCCTATGTTCCTAACAAATGCTGGCCTAATCCTGTGAATTAGTTTAAAAAAAATTAGTTTAAAAAAAAACATCATTTTGTTATTTCTTTGCTCCCTTGGGTTCTTGTTTGGACAGAGTGCAGAGCTCCCAACTCCTGATGCCACTGAATAGGGGACTTTACACCAAATGGCTTATGCAAAGGCCCTTCCCGACCAGCAATTTGTCCCTTCATTTTATTTGGGCTACATGAGATCATTAAGATGACTATTCCTCCTCTTTAACCCTGATCAAAAGAAACAAATAGTCTCTTGCATTATTACTTTATGATAGTCTGGGCTTCGTTTCAATTAGATGGTCAGTAGGTCACTTGTAGGCTTCTAATTCGCAAAGCAGCCCCACAAATCTTCAGAAGGAGGATCACACACAGCCAGAGAAAATACATTAAAAAGTAATATTAAAGAAGGCCCTAAATAAAAGCATGTATTCTCTCTAATCCCCTGGCAATAGTAATTCAGTGGTCGGCATTCATGTAGGTTTTAGCACAGCAGGGTCTAGTTTGGATTTTCTGATATATCTCATGCCAAACTAGTCCCTTGAGTGCTAAAACCCACGGCAAGCACACTAACATGACTTGCCTGACTGAAATTTCATAAATGTATAAATGATTTGCCAAGAAATACCCTTATTAGGATCATGCACATATCAGGAAATTTTTTTTACACTGCCTAAATATACAGCTTCTTTGCACTGTATCGCTGTTAACTGAGATGCCTTTGTTCCTTAAAATGATTAATCTGAATTACGATCCCCACCTCAACTCCACCGAATGTTGCCTCCATCTCCCCTGATGCAGTTTTACATTTTTCCCAGCCTTTCTGCCACCTAAGTCAAGTGCCTAAATTAAGCCAGTCTGCGAAGGCCATATGACCCCTTCATTTCTCAGTCTCAGCGTCTCTCACACCAGTTACGCTTCATGTCAACATCTCCTCAAGACGGCTGCGCACTTTCTCACTGCCTTTCCGCCATGATTGGAGCGCTGCATACCCTTACCCAACATGGCTGAACCTCCTCATATGGCAGGAGGATTTGAGGAGAATGCAAAGAGGCTGCAAAGGGAGATTGACGGGTCAAGTGATTGGGCAAGAAGATGGCAAAGGGAGTATAATGCGAGGAAATGTGAAATTATCCACTTTGACAGGAAGAATGGAAAAAAATATTCTTAAAAGGCGAGAGACTAGTAATTGTTGGCCCGCAGAGGGATTTGAGTGTCCCTGTATGTGAATCACAAAAAGTTAACATTGAAGTACAGCAAGCAAATAGGAAGGCAAATGGTATGTTGGCCTATATTGCAAGGATTTGCAACATAAGAGTAAGGAAGTCTCATCACATTTATATAGGGCTTTGGCGAGGTCACACTTGGATACCGTGTACAGTTATGGCCCCTGTACCAGAGGAAGGATACACTTGCCTCAGAGGAGAGGCAACCAAAGTTCAATAGGTTGATTCTTGAGATCTAGGATCATCCTATGAAGAGAGATTTAGTGGAATATTGTTTGGAATTTAAGTGAATGAGAAGCATTCTCTTTCAAACGCACACAACACTTAAAGGGCTGGACGGCATAGGCGCTGAGAGACTGTTTTCCCTGGATCGAGTGTCTAGAACTAGGGATCACAGTATCAGAATAAGGGCTGAGCCATTTAGCACTCAGATAGGGAGAAATTTCTTCACCCAGAGGGCTGTGAATTTTTGGAATTCTCGATTCTGAGGGCTATGGCTGCGAAGTCATTGGATACATTTAAGACAGTGATGGGCAGATTGTTATGCAACTAAGGGGATCAAGGGATAGGGTCATAGGGTGGGAAAATGAAGTTATATCAGTCATGATCTTATGTAATGGTGGAGCATGCTCGAGAATTCATATAGCCGTTCCAGCTCCTATTTCTTACATTCTTATGCTCCCCTTCATAGCTGTGTCTCCCCCAGACTTCCTCCCAATAACTGGATCTCCCCTCACCCTTCCTCACAATAACTGGGTCTCCCCTCACCCTTCCTCACAATGTCCGGCTCTCCCCTCACCCTTCCTCACAATGTCCGGCTCTCCCCTCACCCTTTCCCTTCATGGCTATTTCTTCTTACACCCTATAAATGAAAAGTAGGACTGATGTAAAATGAGACCACTTCATACTACTTCCCTGGACCAGTGTCACCTCAGCTGCAGCACAAATGTCATTATTCTGTTTGCAAGTCTGACATATCCTGTCATATCTATCCTTCCTTCTTTCAAAATGTTGCAGCTGGATCAATGTTGGTGAAGTGATTTGATAGCTTCAGTAAGATATGGAATTAGTTCCATTCAGTTACCTTTGTAATTTTCCCTACTTACCTGGAATACCTCCAACTCTTCTAGAATGATCTCTTCTACCTCCTGGTTTGCTTTGGGAGCATAGATAGATTTCAGGACCACCCCAGTGTCTGTAGAAAAACAGAATAGGAGTGTCAACTCTTGTTTTATAAAGTGTGGTTTGCGAGCACTGTCTCAGTGTAATCAGTAAAGGAGCAACAGACATTCCGTCCTACAATATCTTCCAGGCCCTTTGCCCTATCTGCTTTCATCAATATCCAAAACAAGCACACAACCCTTCCTTGAACTGATTAAACAGTTCTTGCTTAAACGTGCCAGGATGGAAAGCTAAATTACCTTATTGCATATTGCAACTAAGACCAGCAAAATAAGATTTATGAAGCTGATTCGTTTTTAAACACAATTGATGATAAGGCTCCACTGGTTTAGAACATGAGAGAGTCACAATGTTCTGAGATAAAACTACAGTTACAGCACAAGGATACCAGCCAGCTTCTGCATACACTGGCAACATCAAGTGGCATAAGCACATATGAAATGGAAGGAGGAGTAGACCACGTGGCCTGTCAAGCCTGCTCTGCCATTCAATACAATCATAGGTGATCTAGGGTTTCAACTCCACTTTCCCGCCCGCTCCCCATATCCCTTCATTCCTTGAGACACCAAAAATCTGTCCATCCCAGCCTTAAATGTATTCAACGATGGAGCATCTGCAACCCTCTGGGGTAGAGAATTCCAAAGATTCACAACCCTTTAAGTGAAGTAACTTCTCCTCATCTCAGGCCCCTTATCCCGAGACTGTGCCCCCGTGTTATATATTCCCTGACCAGTGGAGACAATCTCTCAGCATCCACCCAATCAAATCCCTTTGGAATCTTGTATATTTCAAAAGTGGCAGCCATTATGAGCTGCAGTGCAGTATACAGAGGATCAGTCACAATTCATCAGGGATTATAGGTAACATTTCATGATGATCTTGATTGCTGTGTGCAACAAATTCATAAGTACCTGGTGGCACAAGAGTTTAACCCACTGGTCTTTAACTTCCACCCAGATGGTTTGTGTGAAAGTCTCCTTGCCTGCTGGCTGTGAGGTGACTGTTATCTGTTGCAAAGCACAAAGCTGAAACTGGGGGAGTTGAGTACTAAGCATGGAAAATTTGGGACTCTAGGAATGGACAGAATACCTTGGTTACCAGGAGGCCAGAGCTCGGGCCTCTGAATATTGTGCTGACATCCAGCCGGGTATTTGTGTCCAAGAGATGTGGAATGCCAGTGCCTCAGCCTTCCCCCAACACCCACAGTGGGATCAAACCAATTCTCCTAATAGGGGGTTGTGAGTCAGGCTAACAACAAGGAAGACAAGGACGATGAAGAGGAAGATGAGGAGGAGGATCAGAAGTAGAATGGATAGGTTGCATGGCAATTTTTTGATGCTTCAGGAAGAGATTTCCCAGAGGTCTTCCTGAAATTGGCCTTAGACTTTTTATTTCTATCTTTGTCACACACCCCCCCCCCCCCGCCCACCCCCAAAGAAGTAAGCACAATAAGCAATGGAAGAGACTGGTATGAGAGACTGCTATATCTCATGGATAGGGAGGGCAATAGTGGATGTGATGGTCTTTCTAACCTTTTTTCAACAGGTCTGTGTGATAAGTAGACATGGGGGTAGTTGCTAGTCTGGCACTAATAGGAATACACCTCAAGTAAACAACAATCTACAACATGTTTAAGGTGAACTTCTGCCAATTTATGTTCTGCTATAATACACTGGCAATACCAGTGACTAGAGCTCATACATTTACCAGAGGAAGACCATCCAATTACCATTTCCTGCAAAATGCACAGGTGCATTTGACACCTATTGTTCTGCATGCTTGAGAGTTTGCATCTTCTGCATGGTTTAATGCTTTTGTAAAATAGTTTGGAAGGTTTTGATGTTAATTATTTTGCTGGTGGGGAGTTGAGTCAAACCCAGAATAGTTCTTTTCATACAAATGACTAATTAGTAAAGCGTTAATTTAATTTAAATGTTAGACCCAAATTATAAAGTCGTTATTAATAGGTACTTTTATTTTAAAGAGAGCTGGTTGGTGGACTTTAAAAAGGTTATTATGGCTACTCGCCTGTTCCAATGAACATCACGTCATATTGTCCGTCCACAGCCTCAACCCGGTCCACAGAGAGCCGAGTAAACTTGTAATCCACCCCAACTCGCATCAGCACCGGCCGCTGACTCACAGGATAGACCGAGTCATGCATGAGCGGGTGAGTCCGGATAAAGAAGATTGCCTCGTCCGGGTATTCACGGGTTGACCTGAAACTCCCATAGGTGCTGCTGGGACACTGGAAGTAAGTGAACATGTGGAACCATAAGACTGTGACAGATAAGGCTTTGTAGTTCGAGGCTTTGCTGAAAATCGAACCACGGATTCAGTATTTTTTGGATAATGGATTAAAATAAATCAACGTAGAAAGTTCCGGGACTGGCTTGCTTTGAAAACGTGAGATGTGATCCACAGAAGACCATACGCTTTGACTTATTAAGTATAATTGCTATTAATTCAAAGAAATTTTCCAGGTGTCCTGACCAATATTTTTCCCCTAAACCGACATGGTTAATCCTGATTGGTGCACATTTGGTTTGTCAAAGGACTTATGTTTGAAACAGGACTATCCCCTGGATCACATTTTTAAGTTAACAGAATAGTCAATTCTCCATCTCTGATGAAGGGTCCCACCCAAAACACGCACCTGTTTTTCCATTTCAAACGGATTTCCTGTCCTGTTGTAATCAAGACATACTACTGTTCATATCTTCAGGAATTAATTATTGTTAAAGTGTCATGTAGGCAAATGTGCCAACTAATTGCTTCATCACAAGGTCCCAGGAACAACAAATGTAATAAGTGACTGATTAATCTACTTTGGTGATGTGGGCTGAGGGATGAACGTTGGCCAGAAAAACAGAGGAACTCCCTGTTTTTCTTTGAAGGGCTTCATGAAATCTTTTACATTCACCAGAATGGACAATTTGATGTCTCATCTGAATGATTGCCTCTCTGGCAATGAGGTCAGCAGTGGCTGAAGCTCATGATCTGTATTGCTGATGGCTGTAGTGTTCATGCTGATGCTGGGCGACCTCTATTTCTCTCTGCCTTTCTTCTGCAATCAAGGGAACAGATTGCATGAGGACTGTAAATGGATTGGATTTGATGACTCTTTTTTCTCCCATGCTTTCTTATTTCACATTCTTTACCTGTGTGGTTATGTTATTGCTTTTGATAAAGTCCCACACAAGAGGTTAGTGTGCAAAATTAAAGCTCATAGGGTTGGGGGTAATATATTGGCATGGATTGAAAATTGGTTATCAGACAGGAAACAGAGAGTAGGAATAAATGGATCTTATTTGGAGTGGCAGGCGGTGACTAGTTGGGTACTGCTGGGATCAGCTATTCACAATATATATCAATGATTTGGATGAGGGAACCAAATGTAATATTTCCAAGTTTGCTGACAACATGAAACTTGGTGGGAATGTGAGCAATGAGGAAAGTGTTAAGAGGCTTCAAGGCGATTTAGACAAGTTGAGTGAGTGGGCAAATACGTGGCAGATTCAGTATAACATAGATAAGTGTGAAGTTATCCACTTTAGTAGGAAAAACAGAATGGCAGAGTATTATTTAAATGATGATAGATTGGGAAATGTTGATGTACAAAGGGACCTTGGTGTCCTTGTACACTAATCACTGAAAGCAAGCATGCAGATGCAGCAAGCAGTTAAGAAGGCAAATGATATGTTGGCCTTCATTACGAGAAGACTTGAGTAGAGGAGCAAGGCTGTCTTACTGCAGCTATACAGGGCCTTGGTGAGACTGCACCTGGAGAATTGTGTGCAGTTTTGGTCTCCTTACCTAAGAAAGGATACACTTGCCATAGAGGGAGTGCAGCGAAGGTTCACCAAGCTGAATCCTAGGATGGCAGGATTGTCGTATGAGGAGAAATTGGGCCAACTAGGCCTGTATTCACTGGAGTTTAGAAGAATGAGAGGAGATCTCATTGAAACGTATAAAATTCTGACCGGACTGGACAGACTGGATGCAGGGATGAAGTTTCCTCTGGCTGGGGGGGTCTAGAACAAGGGGTCACAGTCTCAGGATATGGGGTAGACCATTTAGGACTGAGCTAAAAAGGAGCAGGAGTGTGTCATTCTGCCCTTCGAGCCTGCTCTGCCATTCAATATGATCATGGCTGATCCTCTATCTCAACGTCATACTCACGCGCTCTCCCCATGCCCCTTGATGCCTCTAGGGTCCAGAAATCTAGGGGTGGTGAACCTATGGAATTCTCTACCACAGAAGGCTTAGGAGGCTAAGTCACTGGATATATTTAAGAAAGAAATAGATAGATTTCTGGACTCTAAAGGCGTCAAGGGGTATGGAGAGAGCGCGGGAATATGGTGTTGTGATAGATGATCAGCCATGATCATATTGAATGGCGGAGCAGGCTCGAAGGGCCGAATGAACTACTCCTGCTCCTTTTTTTTTAATGTTAATGCCATATATAAATTTGTCCAGATTGACACAGCAGGTTGAGAGAGCAAAATGAAATTCCGTTTTAAATGAGCGAGACACATTCCTGTCAATGATACAGCCCAGAGCGCATGCTCACTGGGTGCTGTGCACACTGCCTCAGAGATTGTTAATATTACTCACTGTTCCAGGGCGAGGGAAGGGGACACGCCCCGGATAGGTCACCCACTTGTAGTCAGGACCTGCTTTGTGTGCAAATTCTCCTTTGAAGGCCATTATAATGTCGGCCATCTTGTACACACAGACAGCTGACCCATTGAGAATATTGCTGGAAAGAAAAACAAAATGGTCACTGAACTTCCTCTCTCAATATTTAAATTAACCTACTCCTGTTTTGATTAACTGAACAGTGCAGTGAATAAGGAATCATGCTCCAAAGACGTGAAGTCAAGATACTCCCTCCTCTCCTCCCTTTTGTGAACCTATGTCCACTCCTGCCAGTGGGAACAGTTTCATTGTTGGAACTTGGAGAGGTCACTGGAGTTTGGGGGTTCTCTTTCTTTAGCTCCATCAGTCTGCAGTTTAGTGGGAAGATGGTGGTGTAGTGGTACTGTCCCTTGTCTAGTAATGCAGAGGCCCAGGCTAACATGGGTTTGAATCCCACCATGGCAGCTGGTGGAATTTAAATCTAGTTCATAAAATCTGGATTATAAAGCTAGTCTCAGTAATACTGACAATGAAACTATCATTGATTATCATAAAAATCCATCTGGTTCACTTAATGCCCTTACCTGCTGGGTCTAAATGTGACTCCAGACCCACAATACGTGGTTGATTCTTAGCTGCCCTTTGAAATGGCCAAGCAAGCTATGCAGTTCAAGGGAAATTAGGGAGGGGCAACAAATGTTGGCCTTGTCAGCAACACCCATTTTTCATGAAAGAATAAAAAAAAGTCAATGCCCTAACAGGGCAGTCCCAAAGTAACAAGCATGAAGTTGAATTTGGAATCCTCAAATGAGCTTCCTAAGCCTATATGGTACCAGCCAGGGTAACATGACGTAGGATAGAGGGAAGGATAGCAAAACTGCTTGAGTGTGGATGGGATCAATCTTGTCTGGTGATGCCATACACAGTGAAATAGTTTGTCATTGTGCATTAAGTGGAAGTACCTTCACTGCACAGACCGCAGAGGCTTAGGAAGGTGGCCCAGCATCCACTTTCTCAAGGGCTATTAGGGACAGGCAATAAATACCAATCTTGCCAGCAATGCCCACATCTCAAAATTGAATTAAAATAACTATTGCTGTTCTCAAACTGAAGAGCGGTTGTTTGGATGACAAGACATGCAAAAATACAAGCTGTAATTATATATTATGCCAAACCTGACCAGCCTACAAATGCCACACACCTTGTGGCAGCCCAGAACATGAAACTCTGGGCTTCCTGTGTATATTGCTAGCGGCACGCTGCCTCTGGAATGATAATTGCAGCTTGTTTGGAAAGTTTATCAGCTCTATCAGAGTTGCTGATAGCTGAAGTCAAGCCTTGCTGCTAAGCACAGCAATAACATATCAAAAACTGACAGACAAAATATCAGCAGACCCATTGTTGGAGAGATACTCCAATGACCCGTGTTCACTTCCAGCAGGGTGACATGTTCCCTCACGCGTCGACAACAGCAAATTCCAGTGGTGGCATATCTCTGTTTTGAACTTTATTCAGATCTCTTCAGATTCAGATCAGCATCATTCTGAGGGAACCTGCACCGATTTCCAACTCACCCATCACCTTTACGCTCGCTGACTTATATTAATTGTCTCCTGGTCCCCCACTGTCTCCAATTTAAAATCTTAGCCCAAAAGCAAAACATTGTGGATGCTGGGAATCTGAAATAAAAACAGAAAATGCTGGAAATACTCAGCAGGTCTGACAGCATCTCCGGAGAGAGAAAAACAGTTTCTCTCTCCACAGAT
The DNA here is from genome assembly GCF_964194155.1 of Cetorhinus maximus. Classification (NCBI taxonomy): domain Eukaryota; kingdom Metazoa; phylum Chordata; class Chondrichthyes; order Lamniformes; family Cetorhinidae; genus Cetorhinus; species Cetorhinus maximus. Next base: position 64,203,052 of record NC_135884.1, read on the forward strand.
GCTGTCAGATCTGCTGAGTATTTCCAGCATTTTCTGTTTTTATTGAAAATCTCATCCTCATGTTCAAATCTCTTCATGACCTTGTCTCTTCCTTTCAATAGTCTTCCAAGAACTCTGCTGTCTTCCGATTCTGGTTTCTTGCACATTCCTCACTTCCTTCACCCCACCATTGGTGGCAGTGCCTTCAGCTTTAGGCCCCAGGTTCTGGAATTCCCTTTCTAAGCCTCTATATCATTATGACTCTCCTTAAAGCTTACCTCTTTGACCAAGATTATAGTCACATTTCCAAATATTTTTCTTTTTTTAAAAAAGTTTTTTCAAAGGATGTGAGCATCGCTGACAAGACCAACATTTGTTGCCCACCCCCAACTGCTGTTGAACTGAGTGGCTTGCTAGGCCATTTCAATGGGCAATTAAGAGTCAACCACATTGGTGTGGGTCTGGAGTCACATGTAGGCCAAACCAGGTAAAGATGGCAGATTTCCTTTCCTAAAGGTCATTTCCAAGTTTTTTTTTGATTCTGTGTGTAAATCTTTGTCTGAATACACTCCTGTGAAGCACCTTGAGATATTTATCTATGTCAAAGATAACATATAATTGCAAGTTGTTGTTGTTCTTGAACTGTTATTCCTGGTTATTAACCAGATTTTTAATGTCCTTTTTATAGGTTGATATAATAATGGTGATTGACAACTGGGTGTTATAACAATATCTTCAGTGGAAGACTCTAGCATGAATCATAACCTTCAGACAAGGGCAGACACAGGGAGACATTATACATTGATTTTGATTATCTTTCACTAAGAAGTCCAGGTGAAGGGTCAAGGCCTAATGAACAGGCAGCACTAAGGTCAGAGTAAAAGGTGGCGGTGTGTTACAGTTCAGTCAGGGGGCTCAAGCTGCTGTGGCAACATGTGCTTTTACATACATGTTGTAGTCTGGAGCTATGGATAGTGATGGTAGAGTCTCCAATCTTCTTTCCATCACATGGCTGATCAGGAATCTCGCCTGTTCTTATCACCTGCCATTAGCGTATGTTGGAAGGATTTGCAGGTTGATATTTAACCTGTCTGGTGGTTTTATGAGCATACTTTCCTTGGCCATCGAGTCCTGGGGTAGGAGTGAAACCTGGAGTTTCTGATGCAGAACAGGGACGCTACCCACTGCACCACAAGACCTCCAGGTAAAAGGTACACAAGGTTAAATCGGAAAAAAGTGAGCCTGCAGACTACAGGATGGATGGAAAGCTCTAAAGGAGGCAAAAACTGAGGGAGGCAAGGGATTGCAAGGGGACTGGAGTACAGGAATAAAAAAGTCTTGCTATAGTCATTCAGGGTTTTGGTGAGACCACATCTGGAATACTGTATGCAGTTTTGGTCTCCACATTTCTGAGAAGATATACTTGCATTGGGCAGTACAGCAAAGGTTCACTAAATTGGTCGCTGGGATGACGGGGTTGTCCTATGATTAGAGGCTGGGTAAATTGGATCTATTTTCTCTGGCGTGTAGAAGAATGAGAGGCGATCTAAAGGGGCTTGACAGGGTGGATGCTGAGAGGTTGTTTCCTCTGTTTCCAGATTGTTTCCATCATGTAATACTGGAACTGTATAAAACGCTGGTTAGGCCACAGCTGGAAATTTGTGCACAGGTCTGGTCACCACATTACAGGATGGACATAATTGCTCTGGGGGGAGTACAGAGAAGATTACAAGAATGCTGCCAGGACTTGAAAATTGCAGCTATTAGGAGAGATTGGATAGGCTAGGGTTGTTTTCCTTAGAACAGAGTAGGCTGAGGGTTGATCTAATTGAGGTGTACAAAATTATGAGTGGCCTAGATAGGGTAGACAGGAAAGACTTGTTTCCCCTAGCTGAGGGGTCAACTACCAGGGGGCATAGACTTAAGGGATTGATAAAAGAATTATAGGGAACTTCAGGAAAAACCTTTTCACCCAGAGGTTGGCGGGCGTCTGGAACTCACTGCCTAAATCGGTGGTTTTGAGGCTGAAATGCTCAACTCATTTGAAAAGGTACCTGGATCTGCATCTGAAGCGCTGTAACCTGCAAGGCTACAGACCAGGTGCAGGAAAGTGGGATTAAAATGAGCGGCAAGTTTCTTTTTTATCTTTTTCTGGCTGGCACAGACATGATGGGCTTAATGTCCTCTTTCTGTGCCGTAACGTTTCTATGGTTCTATGGCTGGGGAATCTAAAACACGGGGACACGGTCTCAAGATAAAGGGCTGATCATTTAGGACTGAGGAAAGGAGAAACTACTTCACTAAAAAGGGTTGTGCATCTTTGGAATTCTCTACCCCAGAGGGTTGTGGATGCTCTATTGTTGAATACATTTAAGGCCGGGATAGAGAGATTTTTTGGTCTCTCAGGGAATTAAGGGATATGGGGAGTGGGCAGGAAAATGAAATTGAAGCCCAAGATCAGCCATGATTGTATTGAATGGAAGAGTAGGCTTGATGGGCCATATGGTCTACTCTTGCTCCTATTTCTTGAGTTCTTCCACACTTTGGAGGATCTGGTAAAGATCAGGTGATTGCACAATGAGACTTTATTTCAATATGATGAGGATAAAGAAAGGTAGAAACAGCCAGATTTATTCAACTGTTTTTGTTTAATAAAAGTTGCACCTCTTGTATAAGGAAAATATAGGTATCATTGTATCACTACTTGCCTTTCACTAACACGGCTGCATAGTGACAGATTGGAGGCGATTGACTAATTCCCGTCATTTACAACTAGAAACTGCACTACTGTATATTATTTGTATGTAACTATCCTCCACTATCTGCATTTTGCTGGAGAAATCGCCCTGCTTTGATTGACAGATTGCTGTAGCTTTAGTAATGAGTTCTGTTGGCTGTAGTTTATAAAGACACTGGGCTGGATTTTCCCTACAAGGCCTGGAAACAATAGTCGGGACTGCTTCCAGGCCCTGAGCTTGTCCCTGGGGGAGGAGGTGGGCAGGGGAAAATACTCTTTGGGATTTTCACGGAGTCGCTTCCTAAATTGGCAGGAGACAGGTTCCCTGTTCAATTAAGGGCAGGCTCACAAAGCTGATCAAAGCCAATCGGGGGCCTTCTAGCTTGAGAGGAGCAGCAGGCTGTGCTGACAGGTAAGTAACAGAGAGGGCGCTTCAACATGAAGATGCCCTCTCACCAACTTCTTCTAAGCTTTAATTGAAAAATGGTTCTTGATCACCACTGTTGGGGAGGGGGATTCCCTCTACAGGACTACCTTTGGCTGCCCTTGGCTCCAGGCAGGCAGGATGGGCTTGTAGGCCTGTCAGGAGCTGGGTGCTGCCTCCAGGCACCTAAACTGGCCCCACTGGTGTGGAAAACTGGAGGCCAACTGGAAAGTGCGAGTAGGCCTCTTTTAATTGGCCATAATGAGGCCCTTAACAAGCCTAATTGGCTACCTGCCTCATGGGGCTGGGGAGCTAAGCCATTCCCAATCCCACTTTTGCTAAAATGGCTGGCACCAGGAGCTGCATCAGAAAACTGGCACGTCAGCCAGTGTCTCCATCCCCACCCCCAGCGGGGCTCAAAGATTCAGCTCACTGTTTGAATAATGTAAACTCTTTGCTGTACTGCTGTTTAAATGGACTGTGCTGGTAAATTGAGTTTGTTTGCACTGTACAGTCTGCTTTGAGTCCTGCTGCAAGTTCCATCCCACCTATAATTCATTGGATGATGTAGTGGCACCAAAATAGACAGTTTGCACACACAACCATCCATTCATCCCACCTCAACCCGAGGAAAACTATGAGCATGCAATTCCTTTCCAGGCTTCAACTGAGTTGACCATGAGTTGACTCTCGCCCATTCCCGATCTATAAGTTGAGCGTCTGGTGTCCAATGTCCCGCCTGTAACAGCAAGGTTTCCACATCACCGCGTTCAGTCAAACAGGCAGTGTCCTAGCACCCACTGTGTGGACATTCCGGCACTGCAACCTGGGGGCCATCCACAAGAGAGCATCTACTCAACAGGGGGAACTTCTTTGGAAATCTTGGTGCAACAACTGTGGTTTTCAAACAATTCCGGGTATTTATCAGAAAAGGCTGTCATTTTAAGAGGGAAAATATAAACTGTGGCATAAATAGCCCCAAAACTGCAGTCGTGCAGTACTTAAAAAAAATCAAGCTCTGTGATGGTTGGCAGATGTTAAAAGATAGACGCGAGATTACAGATTGTTTTAAAACACAGCTTATTCATCTCAGCAAAATGGGAACCATTGATTTACACCGAATGCTTCCATTACCAGACTACACAATGTGCTTCATTCGAATATTCACTGAGGAGTGTGTACTGAAAGTATACAGTTTCACAAGTCGCTCACTAACCACACTCATGAGTCAAGGACCCAGCTCTCTCTTCCCTCAGAGGTTCACAAGTAAACAAGCTTCTTATCAACAAATCAGAACCTTTTGAAGAGACACTTTGTAGTTTCCTAACTGCCTGCTGCCAGTCAGGGGTCGGCATTGAACTCTCAGATAAGAGACTGCCGGGTTTTTTGTGCAGCTTTATTTATCTTATCCAAAGTGAAATTCTGGGTGGGATTCCCAAACTGTTTCGCTCTTTGTAACCTTTCAGTTTCCAGTTTGACGCTGCTGGCTCTCACTGTGGTGCAGTGTCATGGGTGACAGCAGCCAACCATGACTTGCCAGGATGGCCACTGTCAACATGGTTATTTGACTTTGGTGCAGCCGAGTCCCATCCTGTCCTCACCAGCCATCCAACAACAAATATGTGCACTAATATAGCACCTTTAATGCAGTAAATGATCAAAGCTGCTTCACAGGGGTGTATTCAACAACAACTTATATTTATATAGCATCTTTAATGTAATAAATATCCCAAGGCACATCACAGGAGCATTATATAACAAAATATGACACTAAGCCACGTAAGGAGATAACAAATCAAATGACCAAATGCTCAGTCAAAGAGGTAAGCTTAAGGAGTGCTTTAAGGGCAGAAAGTGAAGCAGGGAGTTGGAGAAGTATAGGGAGGGTATTCCAAAGCTTAGGAAGGCAGGGTCTCCAGTGGTGAAACAATTAAAATCTGGGGTGCTCAACAGGTCAATGGTAATTAGATGGGCACAGATATCGAGGAAGGCTGTGTGGTTGGAGAAGATGACAGAGATAGGGAGGAACAAGGCCATGGCTGCTTTAAAATAAATGATGGGAATTTTGAAATCAAGACATTGCTTGATTGGGAGCCAATATAAGACAGCGAGCATGGGGATGATAGTGGAACAGGACTTGGCATGAGTTAGGGCACAGGCAGCAGAGTTTTGAATGACCTCAAGTTTACAGAGAGTAGAATGTGGGAGACTAGCCAGGAGTGTGTTGGAATAGTCAAAGACTAGAGGTAACAAAGGCATAGGTGAGGATTTCAGCAGCAGATGAGCTGAGAGAGAGGTGAAGTCAGGCAATGTTACTGAGGTGGAAATAGGTGGTCTTAGTGATGATAGTCAGATAAAACTTGGCGCTGAGCCAAAGAAGGAAATATTAGGACAGGTGACCAAAGGCTTGGTTAAAAAGGTAGGTTTTAAGGTGCATCTTAAAGGAGAAGAGACAGGTTGAGAGTTGTAAGGCAGGAGAGCTCAGGGCTCTAACAGTTGAAGGCACAGCCATAAGAAGAGGTAGGGTGAAGGAAACTGGGAGTGCACAGGAGGCAGGAATACATGGTTCTTGGAGGGAGAGATTTGGCTTTGTAAGCAGGTTGCTTCAATCTGAGACACACATCAGGCTGAATGCATCCTGCGGCAGATGTTTTAAGGACCTCAGGTTGACAGAAGCTGATCCCATCAGTGAAACATTGAGCTTTGACAGTACGCAAGATTGGGGGCTTGACTCATTAATTAGTACCCAGCTTTCATTATAACAGTGACATGATTTGGGTTCTTTCTTGACAGATATTTGGTGGAACTGTTGGCCCAAGCTTCCCTTTGGACAAAGCTCTCACCTGGATGTTGTGAAAACTCCGTAGATCAGTGGATTCTTTTTGTCCTTCCCATTGAGCACGAAGACATCCTCTGCAGGGAAAACAAATGCATTGACGGCGACAGTGGAAAATAAAATGGGAATCCTGACCTCATGGAGTCATTACGCCATGGAAGGAGAGCATTCGGCCCATCAAAGTCATGCCTGACCTTGGGCTTACTGCAACTCATACAAAGACAGAGCTTATATGTGACACCTAACTATTTCCTTCGGGTGACCTAAAGTACTTTTAAAAGTGATGGATTACCTTTGAAGTGCAGCCTCTGTTGTAATGCAAGCATATAACAGCTAATTATCTCACAACAAGGTCCCACAAGCAGCAAATGAACGAATGCCCAGAAGGTGAAGGTTGAAGGAGAAATATTGGCTAAGAGACTAAGGAGACATGCCCTGCTTTTCTTTAAAGTGGTGTCACAAGATATTTTACGGTCATCTTAGCTGACGAGCTAGGCTTCAGCTTAGCATCACACCTGAAAAATGGCACCTTTGATGCGCAACATTCCCTCCGCACTGCACTGAAGTGCTGGCCTGGATTATGTGCTTGAGTCTATTGTGGGGCTTGAACCCATGGCATTCTTGCCTAGAGGTTAGAAACCAAAGAGACACTCACACCAGGAATGTCTGTGGGGTTCTCTCAATCTCCTACCATTTCTTTAGGATCTTCACCCAAATTATAGCTGGAGATTTCCCAAGGAAATTCACCCACTTAAGCTTCATATAACATCCAAGTTCCAAACTCGATGGCCGGGATTTTCTGGACCCAGCTTGGCGGGACCGGACGATCCTGGCGGCAGGCGGGGCTGGAAGATCCCGGCCAAAGGTCTTTTCAACTAGACCAGCAATGGGATTAGAAGAACAAATTTGAGACCTTCCAAGTTACAAGCCTTTCCCACCTATACTTGCATTCCCTCACCTCACTCCACCCATGGATTTTCATAACTGGCCCTCCCACCCAATGCTGCCATATCACCCTGATTGTCTCACTTGTTCAACCTCTCTCTGTTACTCCACTCATTTGCAATCTCTGTGCGTTCTGCAGCAGCAGAAATTGAACAACTGTGCTTAATGGATCTGTATTGGAGAGGGTTTAGTAAAGCATTATTAAGTTCAGTACTTTCGCTGCATCAGTCACTGCATTATTTAACTACCCTTGAGGAATGTGAACAATCAAGAATGTAGACATTTATGAACAAAAGGTGCAGCACACTGACTATCCTGCGGGCTCTATCTTCCTATCACTCCTGCCCATATGCTTCCATCTGAGTGGAGGTGTCAGGTATTCGGAAACAAGCTTTCGCTTCACCTGGATCACTAAACACATTATCAGTCACAGGCAGAACTCTCTATAGGTTTACATTAACAAAGCTAGTTAATTGACCACCATGAAACAATGTTAAGGGTTCAAGAGACAAAAACCTGACTGGTGCAATGAAAGATGAATTGCTGATAGCCTTCATTATAATAGGGGCCTGTTTGAATAACAACCTTCACTGCAGCATGTGTAAGAGCAATACACATTGCTGAGCTGCCCTTTAATGCCATATCTCAATCTCTCCCATCCCTTCAACCTGCTGAGGACACTGTGTTCCTCCAATTTTGGCTTCTTGATAATCCTTGACTTCCTTTGCCTTACCTCCAGCTGCCTAGGCCTGAATCTCTGGAATTCTCTCCCTAAATCTCTCCTCTCTCTTTTCCTTGAAAAGGCTCTTTAGCGCCTATCTCTTTGAAAAAACATTTGGTAATCTAGCCTAATCTCTTTTTCTTTGGTTTTGTGCCAATTATCTTTTTGCTGATTATGCCCCTGTGCAGCACTCCATTTAAGGTGATATATATGTATACAGCCATTGTGATTCTTATAATAGGAATGTAGTAACAGGAAGTTCTTCAGTCCTTTGAGCCTGTTCAACCATTCAATAAGATTATGGTTGACCTGGACCTCAATCTCATTTACCCACTTTGCTCCATGTCCCTAATACAACAGATCTCAGTTTTGAAAATTTCAATGGACCCCAGCTAGCCTTTTGGAGGGGGGTAAGAGTTACAAATTACAAGTTACAAAGAGTTACAAATTTCTGATACCCTCGTGTAAAGATAGATTTGTTGGTGCCTCACACTCATTCTTTTACAGTTTAGTACTTCTTCCCAGTGTTAGTCTGGAACAAGACATGTATCAAGCTCCTCCTACTGTCAACATTTTAGAGTCCAGGACTACGTGCTGAGGGACGCACTAAAGCTTGGGGCAGCTGCCGCAAAGGCGCAATGGGGAAGGGTCGCTGTCTAAGACCTTTCTACCACAGCGCACCGAGAGACTGGGAACTGTTTAGAGCCCCTCGGGCTGTACAGATCAAAATGAAAGGCTGTAAATGACTGTAATATTGTTTGTACTGATGCACCTGGTGATACATTTTGTAAAAGTTTAACCTGGATTGTACCCTTGTAATGTTGTTTTTGAAATGGTTTTGAATGTGATTGAAGATAATTTATGAATAAAGTATATTTTTACAAAAAAAAAAAAAAATTTTAAAGTTCACCTCCAGTGACATTGCAAATGAGGGACACTGCAGTTTAGAGATAGAAGTTTCACTGTGCTGGCCCCTGGAGCACATTGGGAGCAGATGTTAAAAAATTGCAAACTCCAAATGGTCACAAAATCACAGATGGGAGTAAGCAGTTTCCTGGTATGCAATCCCAGTGTGCAACAGGAATCAACACATGGAAACTTTTAACTCTTGGTGTCTTATTTCTTTATGGCAATAGTGTGACTATAACCCAACTAATGAGTGAAGCACCTGTGCTAATTATAACAAGGGCCACTTGACAGGTATACGCACGTACCAACATGCTCCACGGGGAGACGATGACAAAGTGGTAATGCCACTGAACTAGTAAACCAGAGTTCTAGGCTAATGCTCTAGAGACATGGGTTCAAATCCCACCACAGTAGCTGGTGGGATTTGAATTCAATTAGGTAATAAGTTTGGAATTGAAAGCCACTTTCAAAAATGGTGACCCATCTGGTTCACAAATTTAGGCTGTCCTTACCCCTACCTTCAGACCCACAGCAATGTGGTGGACTCTTAACTGCCCTTTGAAATGGCCAAGCAAGCCACTCAGTTCAAGGGCAATTAGGGATAGGCAACAAATGCTGGCCTTGCCAGCGATGTCCACATCCCATGAATGAATAAAGAAAAAATACATCTCACTTGATCATCAGCCATGACCTTCCTTGCAGAATCCTAATGTGAGTTTAAATTATATGTTACTCACGCAGTTCATCAAAATGGGTTTGGATTCCCTCAGACCCGGGAATGGAACACACCAGGCGTGCCTTCAGGAAGGTGCTCCATTTGTTTACCAGACTGCGTTGACCACCAATGTCGTTCTGGGGGAAACAAAAGAGCTCCATGAGCTGGGAACGGTGAGCACATTTTACACCCGTTTCACACCTGTTGTCTCTCCTGTCCTCAGGCTGGTCATCCAGTCTGATCTCCAATTGTAAGCCAGAACGTAAAGAGGTTGGCTATCTTGTGTAATTGTTGAAATTGTGCTACAATAGAGTACATGCTTTAAGTTGGTAATTAAAAGCAGCTATGCCCAATTGGGGAAGGATTGGGGATTCATTGCAAGAGTTTAAAAAAACCGTTCACATTGGGTCAAAAACAGAAAGTACTGGAAAACTCAGCAGGTCTAACAGCATCTGTGGAGAGAAAAACAGAGTTAATGTTTTGAGTCCGTATGTTGGGGGCAACTGGAAGAATGTGTCCTTACTCTGTAATCTTGGAAACAAACCTGTCTTAAGGTGAAAACTGGCTTCAGATTCATTCTTTCCTCAAACTGCAATTAGTGGAATTAACATCTTGGAAAGGATTTTAAATTCTTAACAGTAAAACTAGGTCAAGGCCCAGGTGGATTGGAATCAAGTAAAATAGTAAATGAGCAATGGGAGGTGTTCAGAGAGGAGATAGTTCAAGGAGATAGTTCATGGCACATTCCCATGTGAGGGTAAGGAAGAGCATGCAAAGTTGGAGCTCCCTGGATGACTGAAGATTTAGGGATTACAATGAAACAGAAAATTGAGGCTTGTGATAAACGTCAGGTTCATAATTCAGTAGTGACCCAGATAAATACAAAAAGTACAGGGAGGAATGTAAAGAAATAAGGAAGGCAAAGAGAATGTATGAGAATAGTCTACCATGTAAAATTAAAGGGAACTCAAAGGTTTTTTGTAATTATATAAATAGTAAAAGGGTAGTCAAAGGAAGGGTAACGTTCTAAATCTTCTTGTGAAGGCAAGATGTAAGGCTGATGTATTAATCGAGTTCTTTGCATTTGTCTTCACGCAAGAGAATGCTGCAAATGTCATAATAAAGGAGGCAGCAGCAAATTAAGATTGGATAAAAATGGATAAAGGGGGCATACTTAAAAGGTTTGCAGTACTCAAAAGTGGAAAAGCCATTGGGTGTGGATGGGATACATTGTGGGTGACTGAGGGGAGTTAGGTTGAAACAGCAGTGGCTCTGAAACAATCTTCCAAACCTGCTTAGATACAAGAATGGTGCCAGAATACTGAAGGCTGGCAGATTTTAGAGCACAGTTCAAAAAAGGGACGAGGATAAACCCGACGTTTACAGGTCAGTCAGCCTAATCTCAGTGACAGGGAAACTTTTAGAGGCAATAATTTGTTGCAAAATTGTCATTTGGAAAAACATGGGTTAACAAATGAAAACCAATGTGCAACTGGTAAAGGCAAATTATGTCTAACTTGATTGAGTTATTTCAAAAGGTAACAGGGAGAGTCGATGAGGATAGTGTGGTTGATGTGCATATGGACTTTCAAAAGGCATTTAATGGAATGGCACAAAAAGGACTTGTTAGCAAAACTGAATTTATAAAGTGCTTTTCACACCACCAGACATCGCAAACACTTTACAGCCAATGACGTACTTCTTGAAGTATCATCACTGTATGCAGGAAACGTGGCAACTAATTTGCACAAGGCAAACTCCCACATCAATGTGCTAATGACTACGATCTATTTTGTGATATTGATTGAGGGATAAATGTTGGCAAGGACACTAGGAATAACTCCCCTGCTCTTTTTTCCAAATAGTGACAAAGGACCTTATTACATCCACCAAGCAGGCAGATAGATGGGACCCATCGATTTAATACCTCATCCAAGAGATAGCACCTCCAACAGTATGGCAGACCCTCAGTAGTGCACTAGAATGTTAGCCTTGATCTTTGTGCTGAGGTCCTGAAGTGGGACTTGAACCCAGAACCTTGCGACTCAGAAGTGAGTGTGCTGCCAACTGATCCATGGCTGACACGGCTAAAGAGATTTGATAGAGATGTTCAAAATCATGAAGGGTTTTGAGAGAATAGATAAGAAGAAACTGTTTCCAATGGTAGAAGGGTTGGTAACCAGAGGATACAAACTTAAAGTGACTGGCAAAAGAACAGGAGGTGACATGAATCAATCAAAATGAGGAATCATTTTTTTAGACGGTTAACTGTTGTGATCTAGAATGCATTGCCTGAAAGATTGGTGAAAGCAGATTTAATAGTAACATTAAAAAAGGAACTAGATAAATATCTGAAGGGAAAAATTTACTGGTCTCTGGGGAAAGAGCAGGGCTTTGAATTAACTTGATAGCTGTACTAAAGAACTAGTCCAGGCATGATAGGCCAAATGGCCTCCTTCTGTGCTTTCTCATTCTACGAATACAGCCTAGTTACTGGTGGGTACCGACCAACCGATAAAACTTTCCACAATACAACACCAATCGCAACTAAATTGACAATTTCAGTCAGGTGGACTGTCCTGAAAAATAAGAAATGTCGCAATGATGCAAAAGAAGTGTTCATTCTGAGGTTGCGGTTAGTTGCATCGTCAGATGGGAGTAGAGGGAGCTTTAGTCTGTAGCTAAGTTGTGCCATGCATGACTTTGGAGTACCTGAGTGAAAAAAAAACTGAAGGTGTCACAACATTTATATTGGTGACCACAAAGAGTCACCAAAAGCAAAGATTGGATAAAGAGTCTCTCACCTGAGATCAGTCCTTCATCTTTACAGATACCACTTGAGTGGCTGTGTATTTATAATATTCTTTGTTTATATTCCAGGTTTCTAGCATTTACAGTTTTTTTTATTGTTGCAGGTGATTTATTTTACAGGGAAGCATTTAGTAAGATACGTCTCAGGAAGGTTTGAAAAAATTATTTTAAAAATCAGTTAATTCTCCCCTTTTGAATGTTCAACTGAAAGTTTAGGCCTCTTACATTATCCAGTTGTGACCATTAAACTGAACTTGAGGTGCTTTCCAGTTGGAATCACAGTTAATGATTTGATATGGGAACTGAGGTTATTTTTTACCCTCCTTAACCTAGGGGTGTGAAGTGACAATGCCAAACTCAGCGGGGGAGACAGTAAAGAAGGCAGTTCAGAAACCGCAGATTGGGTTAGAAATGATATGAAAGTGGGCAGAACAATTGCAAAGTAATGAAAGCAGGGAGGGAAATGGTCAATATAAGTATGCCATGAATGGTGAAAAGGATAAGGATGATGCACACACAACACATAACATATCCCACCAATGCAGAGTGGCAATCGAGAAAGCCAATAGGATGTTGAATGATATGGCCAGAACAGTAGAATACAAGGCAGAGCAAATTGTGACCCAAACTATACAGCACGCTGATCAGCCCGTGTCCAGCTCCGATTGCCAAAAAAAGTGAACTGTTCAAGCACTAGAAGCAATGCAGAGAACAGCAATGAGACTGGCCCTAAATGTAGAGTGCCCAAGTAATAAGGCAGGACTTGGGTTTTCTGCCCAGGAATAAGGGGACTGGGAGGTGATCTTCTAGAGGTCTATAAAGTTGCTAAGGGTATGGTTAAAAGCATGGTCACTGTTTAAAGACAAAGGGTTGCCCATTTAAGACAGAGATGAGGAGAAATGTTTTCTCTGAGGATTGAGAGTCTTTGGAACGCACTTCCTCAAAAGGCGATGGAGGCAGAATATTTGAATATTTTTAAGGCAGAGGTAGATAGGTTCTTGATAAGCAAGGGGGTTAAAAGGTTATTGGGGGTATGTGGGAATGTGGAGTTGAGGTTACAAACAGGTCAGCTATGGTCTTATTGAATGATGGAGCAGGCTTGAAGCACTGAGTGGCCTACTCCTGCTCCTAATTCGTATGTTCGTATGTAAACCCCTTAAGTTACAGGTGTAGAACATGAATATAATTTCAAACTAGTAAGCTTAAGGCTGCTATCAATTAAGTTATTTAAACAAAGGACACTCAAATATAGAATACATTCCTAGATAATGTAGAGGAGGCAGAAACATTTTGGAAACAATTGATTGTTGCAATGGGGGATGTTGGATTGGTCTGAATGATGAACTAGAATTGTTTTGGATGGTCTTCCTCATTTATGGAGCATCATGTGATCTGGTAAACTGCAACACCCCCCTCCCCCCCCTCACTAACTCTTACAGACTTGGGACCAAATCTGGCATATATGATCTGGCTCCCCCATCACTTAGTAACTGACCATTCTGAATCTCAAACAGCAAAGTTCATTGTAAAGTGTGGCGGGTCATTAAAAAGTCACTGTGCTCAGCTGCAGAAGAGTGGATCAATCCCCATGTTTTTCTGTACAGTGGCTCTGGCTCACTGCCCATTCACAATTATTCCCCCTTACCTTGCAAACCCGGGCCACTCTCGAGTAGATCACCTTCCCGTTGCCATTGTCCACTTCCTGAGCATGCTCAGTGAAAAATAAGTACACTTTGTCATCCTCTGCATTGTTGCTCTCTGCAATGGCATGGACCTTCACAAACCTAGGATCTGAAGAGGTGTGCAGAGAATTAAACAAAGCAGATCATGTGTTGGCATTCTCGACATGGCCACAAAATCTTAATTGAATCCAAAACAGCTCCACCCAGTCTAGAAACCCATATAGCTGTGACTGTTATATTTTACAGTAGTTAAACACGAAGGACTAATTGTTCTTTTGTCTGGTGGCATCAGAGTTGCTCAAAGCCAACTGGAATAACGCTGCAATGTTGCAATATCTACACTTTTCACTTAGGTTAAAGCTCTAAGGTTATGCAGCCATTCGGCCCAATGTGTCTGTGCCGGCTCTTTGAAAAAGCTATTCAAATTAGCCCCTGCCCCCTGCTCTTTTCCCACTGCCTTGCAAATTTTCTCCTGTTTTCAAGTATTTTCCCTTTGTCTGATTTTTTCCCCTAGCAAAACAAAGGGGCCTCCTGGCTCCCCAGAGCTCAAAGTCTCAGGCTCCTGTTCATAGACATGATGTTGTGCCTTGTGGAACCAGATGACTGAATTGGAAAACTAATGGGATGAGACTGATGCAGGGAATGGGAGTTTACTCAAACCTGACCTCACCTTGGAGCCATGTTGAGTCGTATTGCTCAGTGCGAATCGTGCGACGGTGTCCCAGGCTGCGGAAGAACGCCACATCCCGGTTCATGAAGTCGGAGGAAATGCCGGCATACAACTCACCCTCTGTAAGCACAAGCAGGAGGGACCAATGAGCTTACTAAAGAAGTCATTTTCCACATACGTCAACTGGAGCAAATGGGCGGGAAGGAAAGGGTGTTAAGAATAATTGTTTGCCACACCGCAACAATAAGACCAGCTAATGATGAGTGAGTAATGATAAGACTTTTAAGATATCCAAACTGTCAGAAGTATGTTCACAGAAAAGACCTGAATGGGCCAGTAATATCTATAGCTATGTCTGTACCCTGTGTTGTACAGAGTACAAACCCCTCTGGTATACCCCATCCTTCTTGCTAACCCTCCCCTCATACATGCTAGGTTGCTGGTAATGGATTTTGGCAGCAGGTTGCTGGACAACACTGAAATGGGTTAATGCCATTAGCATTGAAAATCCGTTTCTGTCTCGTCTGTGCGGTTGCATCACACGTCAGTGGCAGCACTCTTGCCTTTGAATTAGTTACGGGTTCAAGTCCCACTCCTGGATTTTAGCACATAATCCAGGCTGACACGTGTCACACTGAGGGAATGCTGCACTGGTGGAAGTGCCATCTTTCAGATTAGATGTCAAGTCAAGGACCTGGCTGCCTGTTCATGTGGATGTAAAAGGTTCCACTGTACGATTCAATGAAGAATAGTAGAATTCCTCTAGTGTCCTGGCTATCAGTCCTCACTCAAAACAGCATCAACCAAAACAGATTCAGTGTTTAATTTATTCTGTTTGTAGTGAACAAATTAGCTGCAGTGTTTATTTGTAAAACAATATGTGATTATATGTCAAAAAAGCTAATTAATTGGTTAATTGAAGTATATTGAGATCTCCAGAGGAGGTACAAGGAGCCATCTCAATGCAGGGGCCAATTTTTCTGACCTTTGCATTCAGAGAGCCCTTATTCCCTGGGAATCAATCCGTTCCTCTATTCTTTTTGCCATCAATAGATGGAGCTGTAAAAGACAAGGGGTGACAAAGTGGCTTTCAGAGTGGGGGGTGGGGGGGGGTGTTATAAAAGAGCACTATTTTAAATGCTGTAATGCCCTTGTAGAAACATCCTGTCTGCACTAATTTAATGAAGTTTTTAACCTGTTTAATTTGAACAACTTAATGACTTGGTTGAAGTAGCTCAAATATAAATTATAGGTGACAGCATTAAATGAGACACTGAAAATAGCACAGTGGTGGGGTCGGGTGGGAGAGGGGGAGGAGGTGGGGGCAAGTGTTTGAGAATGTGATTCATTGTGGGTGGCAACACAAGAGATGCTGGTCTTTAATGAAGAGAGACCAATTGGACCAAGAGGACCTTTCTTCTAAAGTTCCCATGCACAGTAAGCTTTGTTTTCACCACCTAATGGGGTATTACAGCATCGTGGTTATGTCACTTGGCGAGGAGTCCAGAGACCTGCAGTGATGTTTTAAGCCACCTCTTTTATTACGCTGCCCACTATAACACTTATTGTTGTTTCTGCCTGATTTCATGGTTGTTGTGGGAGTGAGTGGAATGGGTGGGGGTGGAAAGGGTTACAAGGTAATGTAATCGGGGTTTTCAAAGTGAATTTGTCTGACATTCCAACCCATCTATTCTATTCTATGATATGTGGGCTGATGTGTCATTAATGTACATTTTCTGCATAAAATCAGTTTCAAGCAGCAACAACTTTGATTTGGGTAGCACCTTTAATGTAGTGTAATGGCTCAAGACACTTTACAGGAGAATAATCAGAAAAAACATTGACATTGAGTCAAATAAGGAGATATTGGGACAGGCCATCAAAAGCTTGGTCAAAAAGATAAGTTTTAAGGAGCATCTTAAAGGAGAAGGGAGAAGTGGAGAGGTTCAGGGAAGGAATTAAAGGCATTAGGGCCTAGACTGCTGAAAGCACGGCCACCAATGGCGAGGTGAAGAAAGTCGGGGATGCACGAGAGGCCACAATTGGAGGACTGTAGAGGTATTGGAGGCTGGAGGATGTTACAGAGGTAGGGAGGGGTGAGGCCATGGAGGGCTTTGGAAAAAAAAAGGTGAGAATTTTTAAGTTGAGGCGTTGGTTCACACAAGTCATGCAAAATGTAACAATGAAGCACACAGTTAAACGTGTGATTAACATTTGCAAGGGGACTGCATGGAGCCACCATCCCTTCAGCTCTGCAATTTCGAATTGAATCTAGCCAAGGCTGATGGGATCCATGCTGGCTTTTGAGATTCTATGTGGAATGGGTTTAAGGCAGTCAGTTCATTGTGGTCATAGATCCACATCATCATATTAGCCATTAAGTGACAAGCAAACTGTGAAAAATGGTTAAATGCTCAGTGTGAAATGGTGACAGGTTTAATCACTTCTCATGGGCACATAGGACCCTCAAAGCGAGAGTATTATTGATGCTGATAAGGTGCAGAGACGAACAACATGATGATTCTGGCTATCAGGAATCGTAAGTTACGAGGAAAGATTAAAGAACTTGGTCTTGCTTCTCTTTGGAAAGTGGAGATTTCCAAGATTAAGAAAGGAAATGAACAATTGTTAAATTAGCAAGTTTTGCTGGGCTCCTGGCATGCATCAGGCCCAAGCAATGCCGGGAAAGTTCCAGCAATAATGGCCCTAGATTGGGGCCTTCCTTAGCTTCATTGTTTGCCCACAAGGAAACTGCTCACGAAGTCACTGAGTTCAAATACCAAGGACGCAAGTTGCAGTTTAGGATGTTGGGCTTATCAAATAGTTGAGTAAGTTTATCCAGTGTGTGGTCAAACCATATAGACCAGGAGGATACAAGGTTTAATCCTTATTCCATTTAGCTGATCTTAGGAAGAGTTACAGAGAGATTAAGACGGGGAGAATTGGCCTGGGCTTCTACTCTTGATCATTATCTAGGAATCTCTGCTGGATCTATGCATGCATGTGGCCAGTGGGAAAGGACAGGATTGGGTTTGGCTGTGATGCCCCTAGAGTGGAATTGCCCCCTTACTCTCAATGCCAAGATTCACTCATGAATCATGGTCTACAACCGTATCCAGAAGAGTCGATGCTTTCAGGAGTGAATGTCATTACAACTTTAAATCTTGCAGGTTAGCACAGGCAAATAGGAGTCACAGATTGAGTGGCTGTTTACTAACCCTAACTGAGAAAGAGCGGTTGGACAAGAGAACAAGAGAACTCAGGATTTCTGGGATTTGCTGGAACTGTGAGAGTTAAATTGGAAACTATCTTGTGTTTGAATATTCCAAAGACGTGTGCGGCAGGAACATAAAGATTCTCCGCAAGAACATGGACCATTCCACACAATGTACATACTGGAGAGTGCAACTGATAGTCAAGAGTGAATTTACTACACATATAAATAAACCATACCTGCTGCTGACTGACCCCTGCAATGCTATGATTTATTACTGTCTTCAAATACACATCAGGCAACTAGGTCATCCTGCTTGTTTAAACAGGACAGTGTGCTATTCATTAATGTTAACGTAAACTCTCTGTTAGACCTTGCCTCTGAACTGTCAGCAGCAGACGGCTAGAACGTTTACACTCCTTATGTTGTGTGTAGCCTTCAGTATCTGCATGTTATTCAGAGACTCTTTTATCCCTGAAACAAATGGAAACAGATGCAATTGCTGGAGCCTAGCATTAATCCTCAAAGACAAATTTATACCAAAAGCTGAATCCAATTGTACCCCTAACCAGGTTGGTCCTGGAGATATGTGTGAGTTGTGGTGGTGCGCACACGAAGACACACACATAGACAAATCCAAGCACGCACAGGCACATGCATGCACAGGCACAGACCCAAGCGCACACAGATGTCTGCAGGACTGCATGCACACACACAAACGCATCCATGCATGCAAATACATGTGCATGCACGCACAGACACATGTACACATACATAGCCAAATCCATGCATTCACAGATACACTTGTGGGCACACACACACACACTTGCTCGCGGACTCAGAACACATGCACTCACTGCCATGAAAGAAAAATTAGCATTTATATAGCGCTTTTCATGACCATCACACATCTCAAAGCCCTTTACAGCCAGTTAAGTATTTTTGAAGTGCTGTCACCATCATAATGCAGGAAACACAGCAGCCAATTTAAAAATAATCAAACTCTCACAAAGAGCGATGTGATAATGAACAGATCGTGTTTTTGCAATGTTGATTGTTGGAAAAGATACTGAGGGATAATGGGTTCCTTACCCACCATCAGGCCATCAAGGTCCCGCTGTTCCATGATTTTGACCTGTTCTACTGAACGGTCAGCAAGAACACCCTCCCAAAACTGAGGTGGTCTTTGTGAGAAAAGTACAATTTTAACTTGGTTTTGATTGGGGAAGCTGTTGTGGATAAACCAGTTTGGAAGACAATCAGCCCCAGAAAAGGCCAAGAAAGGGAAGCTGATTTCTTTCAGAAGCAAAATGCTCCAGATGCTGTGGTGGAAAGATTTAGAAGGTCAGGCAGCATCTGTGGAGAGAAAGAGTTAATGTTTCAGGTCTGTGACTTTTTGTCAGAATTCCAAGGAAAGCTCACAGACCTGAAACGCTAACTCTGTTTCGCTCTCCACAGGTCTGCCACACCTGCTGAGTCTTTTCAGCATTCTCTGCTTTTATTTTTGATTTCTTCCTTTGCAGAGTCAGAAGCAGCACATGAACTCCCCCACAGGCCCCAAAAAACAGTGTAGGCCTTCCTTCCTTGGACACACCCAACTTTCCCAAACACAAGACACTCCTGGAATAGGGTTGCCAACCCCCCCAGAATGGCTGGGAGTCTCCTGGAATCGGCATTAATCTCCCAGTGGCTTTCAAAAGCAATCCAGGAGATTTTAAAAACACAAAGGGTTCACTTTTACCCCTCCTTGCACCTGTCACCGGGAAAAGAACAAACAAATTGGTGACATAAACATGAATTTGGGTTGATAGGATTGTTTCCCTACATTATCTTGGGAAAGACACACACTTCTGAAACGATATTCACCTCACTAGGTGCTTGGAAAATGTCAGACCAGTAAACGTGACCGAGCGAGCTCACCAACAGGGACAGACGAAGACCAGGCTGACAGGGCGGAACCACAGTTCTGAGCCGCTGTTGCACTGTGGCCTCGGTTCGTGTGCTGAACCCTTCCAGGTTCTGCAAATGGTGTTAGGGTGGAGCACGTGGCTCTGACAATTTGTGCTGTAATTATGGACGTGAGATTAAAACAGTTAACATCGACCTTTCGAACACGTCTCAGTTCGAGTAAACCTGTCAGAGGCGAGATAGACACTCAGGGCTTTCTGTATCCACGCTAAGATCTGTCTGCCAGTTAAAGGCACTGGTTTAATTATATCACTGAAGGGGGAGGGCAGTCCAAGGACTTTTATAAAGTTTAGCATCACATCAGTAGCAGTTGTTGTGAAATTTGATGCACTATTAACTCAGTGAGCGCAGTGTAAATGTTGTTTTATTTGTTTTCTTCTAATCTTGGGGCGTTGAACTCGTGTTGGAAGCCACAATTAAACATTTAAAAGTCCCCGAGTTGGTTGTTGCTGGGGAGAGAAAGGAGAAACCAAAAAGAGAAATAAATGTCAAAAAACGGAATCTGGGAGAGCGGCCAAGGGAAGTGGGATGAGATGGTGGGATGGATGAGAAATTGGACCAGTAAAGAAATTCAATTCTCATGCCAAGCCTCCGGCTTTCCGTGATGTGACTTCCGCCGACCTCTCCCAGAATATGTCCAGCCAGAGTTGGTAATCCTACCCTGGAACCCGATCCCTCCTCGTACTGTGTTGACAGGTGGGAAATTGGTAGATGCGATTTAAATAAAGCCCGAGAGTTACAATCTCCTGCTTTTGGGAAAGGTGGGCATGTTTCCAACTCATTCCAGTACCCAGGGTGATCAACTGTCCCGTATTTTAAGGGATTGTCCCTTATTTTGACTGTTTATCCCTTAAGGGATGCCTTTCGTTCCTTGTTTCCAGGACAGCCTGTGGGACACGGAGCAGGGGAGCTCCTCGATTGCCTCGGTTTTCTTTGTTAGCAAGGGCATTGTGGTCTTCGTCCACCAGGGGGAGTTATGATCACGCCCTGTTGCTATGGTCACCAGTGCCCCAACCGCACTCGCCCTCAGTCCCAGGATCAAAATGTCCCTTTTCTTTTATTTCTCAAGAATTGGTAACCCTGCCGCTACCCACTTGGCTGGAGTTAAAAACCAGGCCCATACGTGGCAAGCATTTCCCTGCCCTGTGGTCAACCCGAGGTTTCTTTTGAAAGTGGCAGTAATCCTTCCTATTGTGGCCGAAACAAGCCAATTTCAAAAGCACCAATGTCACCATGCACAGAGATCCAAGTCTTTAATTACAGACTTTGTGGGAAAAACACAAGAATGCAACGGGCAGCTGTGAACTTTTCATTTGTTTCTGAAACATAGCATATTGCAAAGCATATCTCAATAAAAATAAATCAGAAGATGTGGGATGAAATTATTAACATGTAAGGACGTCAGAGATCCAATTAACTGATGTTTTTTTCTGGAGTCGAACCACCATTTCATCTGCTTCCTTCCTGATACTTGCCGCTTTGCGTGGCTCCACTGTGAAGATGTTAACCCCAATTCTATTGAACTTTCCTCTCCTCTCCCTCTGTAGTTCCCTCTGCCCCATTACAACAATAACAATTTGCATTTACATAGCATCTTTGATGTAGCAGAACATCCCACACATTTCACAAGACCGTAATCAGTCAAAATGTAACGCCAAGTCACATAAGGAGATAATAGGAATGGTGATCAAAAGCTTGGTCAAAGATGTAGGTTTCAAGGAGTGTCTTAAAGTGGAGAGATAATTAGAGACTCAGGGAGTTTTAATGAGAATTGCAGCACTTGGGTCCTAGTGATTGAAGGCACAGCCTCCAATGACGGGATGATTAAAATCAGGGATGCGCAAGAGGCCAGAATTGAGGAATGTAGAGTTCCTCTGCCTTTGATGGGTGAGTTCAGAACAATCTTATAATTAGAGCTGTGTCATTTAGGAAGGAAATCCTTCAAATTCATTGTCACTTTGCCTACATTACAACAGTGTCTACACCCCAGGAGTACTTTATTGGCTTTAAAGCACTTTGGAGTGTTCTGAGGTCATGAAAGGCACTATATACATGTCTGTTTTTTCTTTCTATTAGCCATGCAGTATGGAAACCTGTCTCACAGGCTAGCACGAAAAGATTTTGTAGATGAATTTACAATGCCTGTAACTCTAATCCTAAAGATCAGAGATAATGGGCTGAATTTGCTTGGCCTCGTGCAGATGGGTTTGGAGGCGAGGTGGTCAGGGTGCGGGGGCAGGAGCGGCAGTATGGGAAAACGGCAGGAAACCCCATTGGGGTGGTTCCCAAATGTCCCGCCTCCAGGCGACTTTCCAAGGGGCAGGCTGTCATGGGAATCTGAAACTTCTCCACAGAGGCGGGCAGGCATTGAAGCCTAGGAAGGCCCAAATCAAGGGCCATTTTCCCCCAGCGCTGGAACTTTCCTGGTATTGCTCGGGCCTGACAGAGTTTCAGGTGTTCACCAGTGATGCAGAGGCACCCTCCCGCTGGCAGGTCAGTAGGCCATAGGCGGCTGTGTTAATCAGTTACAATAGTGGGCCATAATACTCACAGGGATCCAGGAGCAGCTTCAGGTACTCCTCTGGAGGAGTCAACTTCCACCCTAAGGCTAATCTTTTATTTCAGCTGAGGAGGGAGGCCTTTGTGAATGCCTCCATCTTGAGGTGCTCCTTAAATCTCTTTCCTTTCCAGCAGCGCTCACTTCTCCCCATGGGGCTGTTGTCTGGACATCACTGAGGGCCATCCTATTGGACCTCCTTCCCTGGTCCACAGGGCCAGGAAAATTTAGCCCATTATCTGTGACCTTTAGGGCTAGAGTTCTTAATTGGGTAGTGAACAAGGTAGTGGCCAATTATGAGGCTGCCACAGGTCCGATGGACACACTGAGGCCATGGGCAGAAATTTTCAGTCAGCGTGCGGGGCGGGCCCGACACGCCGATGCATAAAATCATACGTGATGATGTCGGGCGTGTATCCCGACGTCATCACGCTGAGTAGCGATGTTATGTTCGGCGGGCGCGCTAGAGTCGGCTGCGCGCCCGCCGATATATAAACAGCCTATTAAGGCCAATAAGAAAGTAATTGATGTAATTGTTAACGCTGCCCGTCCAACCTTAAGGTTGGCAGGCAGGCGAAAAAGTCAAGCGGCCTTCGCGTTTTTTAGGAAACCTCATCCACGGGCGGGATGAGGTTTCCTAAAGCTTTTATTAAATAAATAAAATATTATCATAAATATAAAAACATATCCCATCTCATATGACACAGTCACATGAGGGGACATGTTTAAATAAATGTTTAAACGTTTTATTTAATTATTTTAATATCGATTCAACCTCCCTGAGGCAGCTCCGTGCCTCAGAGAGATTGCTGTGCTCTTTCGCACGCATGCACGAAAGAGCACTGGCCCCGAATCCCCCTCCTCCCCCCCGCCCCACAGGTAGTGCTGAGCACTACCGGTCACGCATTACGCTGGGGCAGGCATTCATTGGCCCGCCCGTGTAAAATGGCGACCGCTCCCACCCGCTCCTGCTGAGCCTGCCCGCTATATGAAAAATTCTGCCCCATGTGTGGGCTCAGCACCCACATGTGGTCCCGACATGGTGTGGGGCGGGGTCAGTGCTGACGTCTGCGGGAAGGTTCATTCCAATAATAGAGCCTTTAAACATTGGGTGAAACAGGATGAACCAATTTATGTTTAAGGCTTATCATTCTGTTATCGTTTATTGTGAGGGGAGTTGAATACAAGAATAGGGAGGTTATGCTTCAGTTATACAGGGCATTGGTGAGGCCACATCTGGAGTAGTGTACAGTACTGGTCTCCTTATTTAGGGAAAAGGTGTAAATGCATTGGAAGCAGTTCAGAGAAGGTTTACTAGATTAATACGTGGAATGGGAGGGTTATCTTCTGAGGAAAGGCTGGATAGGCTAGGCTTGTATCTGGTCAAGTTTAGAAGAGAAAGAGGTAACTTGATTGAAACATATAAGATCCCAAGGGGTCTTGACAGAGTGAATGTGGAAATGATGTTTCCTCTTTTGGGAGAATCTAGAACTAGGTGTCACTGTTTAAAAATAAGGGGTCACCCATTTAAGACAGAGACGAGGAGAAATTTTTCTCTCAGAGGGTTGTGAGGCTTTGGAACACTCTTCCTCAAAAAGTGGTTGAGGCAGGGTTTTTGAATATCTTTAAGAAGTAGATAAATTCTTGATACGCAAGGGGGTGAAGGCTTATTGGGGGTAGGCAGGAATGTGGAGTTGAGGTTAAAATTAGATCAGCCATGATCTTATTGAATGGCAGAGCAGGCTGAAGGGCTGTTATTCCTGCTCTTAATTTGTATGTTCGTATATTCATTAGTTGCTTTACAGTGATGTAGATAGCTTTAAATAGTTTTGACGACCATGTGCCTTACCTGCATACATGCATGGATTTGTTAACCACCTCGAACAGAAATCATCAGTTTAAAGTCTCATCCATAAGGCGGCACTTCCGACAGTGTGGCACTCACCACAGTATCAGCTTAGCTTAAGTACTCAAGTCTCTGGAATGGGGCTCAAACTCCCGACCTTGTGACTCAGAACCAAAATGCTACCAACTGAGCAACAGCTGGCCTGTGAACCAAGGCGGATGGTCTCTATTTTTTATTTTCAATCCACATATTGGTCTTGTGACCTTTGCTGACCTTTGGTCAACTGAGGTCACCGGCAGCATTCCACTTGGTGACTCTTAGCTCCTCCCCAAAGCTGTGCTGACTAGTTTAACTCTCTGGTACAGGACCCTTTTATGAAATATGCAGGTTTTTTTCTCTCAGGTAAATTTTGTTGTGGTTCCCTTTACTTCAACAATACCAACTTGCATGTAGCATAGCAAAACATTCCCAGATGCTTCAAGGGCATTATCAAACAAAATTTGACACCGAACCACAGGTGACCAAAAGAAGTCAAAGAGGAGCAATTTAAAGAGAGAGAGAGAGAAAGAGGCAGAGGAGTTTAGGTTTAGGGAGAGAATTCGAAAACTTGGGGTTTAGACAGCTGAAGGCATGGCCAATAGGGTGAGTTGACTAAATCAGGCATGTTCATAAGAGACCAGAATTGGAGGAGTGCAGAGATCTCAGAGGGTTTTAGGGCTGGAGGAGTTTACAGAGATAAATGGAATTGAAAGTGTGGAGAGTATCTCTTAATTTACCATATATTCCTTTATCCATCGAACCAGCCCAGGGACATCTTACCCTGGAGCAAATCATTTCCATCCTTACTGAGCTCAGAATCAGAAATGCACCGAGTTTATGACTAACAGTTGTTTATGTCAATCTGTAATGATTGCTTATTGTTCCTGAGCCTCTGTGCATTCCTACTAGTCCTCGCCAACTGCTATCCTCCTCCATTGGACTCCCATCGGTTCCAAAGGTGCCTTGGATTTATTTTTTGGATTCATGAAGGCAGCGTCAAGTTTGACTTCGATGAGTGAGAAGTTAATTGAGGACAATTAAAAACTAAGGGGTAGATACTGACTTTGTTCGATAGTGTAAAACAGGTGAAAGCAAATGGGCAGCTTATTTTCCATCTCTCACATTGACTTCAAAGGAAATAAATTGCCAGGAGAGATGGAAAATGGCTTTGGCATCACCCACTTTACTATATCACACAGACTTCAAATCTGTCCCATACAGTTCCATTGTGAAGTCATAATGTATCCAGCATCAAATTCGTATGGGAGTAACTTGACAGCACAGTTTCAAGTCTAGGAATTACTGTTAGTGATATTAGTGTTTGAATATTTGTTACGGTCTGTCTGCTGTATCCACCCACTTGAAATGAATACATTATTGCTTCAGCCAGAAGTGCAGATGTCATGAATGCACTAAACAGTTGCGCATTAAAATTACCAATGTCATTTTGAGACTAAGGGCGATGAACAGACCATCAGCACAAACAAGCCAGTTGCAATGAAACTGTCGTCTTGGCAACAGATGCTGTGCGAGGACCCGGAATAACAGCTCAGCCTGTCAGAGTGCCCAGAAACCGAAGCACTGAAGAAGATCACAGT
This sequence comes from Cetorhinus maximus, assembly GCF_964194155.1. NCBI lineage: Eukaryota > Metazoa > Chordata > Chondrichthyes > Lamniformes > Cetorhinidae > Cetorhinus > Cetorhinus maximus. Next base: position 64,228,703 of record NC_135884.1, read on the forward strand.
ACATGTTGAAACTAATTGCTGCTGGTAATGCTTTTTGATTTCCCTGAGGATCTATGCCACTGATCTCAGGAGACCAGGTGAGAAGGATTGTGAGCAGCAGTGCACCAGGAAACAGACCTGCTCATGGTGATGGGAAAGCTGTCAGCTGGCTGACTCCTGGCCTAAACTTTCTAGATCAACTTGGCTTGGCTGATGGTCCACCGTGCTGTGAGTCAGGAGGCTGTGGGTTAAATCCCAAAATCTTCCCCACAGCTCAACTGCGATAGCCCAGGAGCATCACGATTAGGCACCCATACAACTGTTGCAATATGCCTTTAAGGAGTTTCAGCATGACATCACTAGAAGGAAAGTGTGTCATGTGATCTAGTCTTAGTTTCGCTTTTTGCTTTGAGCAGAGCACACACACATAGCTCTGATTTCTTCAAGCTTTATACCTACGTATAACGGTTCTCACGTGTCAAGTCTTAATAAATGAACCCACATGTTTACCCAATCTCTTATGAGCAATTGGTGCCTTGTATATTGTACAGTAAATAAGCCCAAGGTATTATATTATAATAACATGACAGTTTATCTTTATATAGTACCTCTTAACATAATAAAACATCCCAAGATGCTTCACATGAGCGTTATGAAGTACAGTTAGACACTCGGCCACATAAGGAAATATTAGGGCAGGTGGCCAAATAAATTAAGTAGATTTTAAGCAGCATTTTTAAAGAGGAAAGAGGGGTAGAAAGTCATAGAGATTTAGGGAGGAAACTCCGGAGCCTAAGGCCTAGACAGCTGAAGGTCTGCCTATACCGAACAACTCACATGCCCAGCTGCGGGACATTATGAGTAAGGGGGCACCACAAGTAACCAGCCTCTGAGATAATTCATAGCCATTAAGCACAGTTTTCTGCCTATGAGAATGTAGTTAATTCCTGATCCATTCTAATAGCCCCCACTGATACCACAAGATTCTGTCTTATAGTGTAACTTGCTGTGGGCTAATTATCAATTACTTTCTGAAAGTCCATGTAGCCAACACCTACCGGGGTGTCCTCATCGATGAACCTTGTAACTTCCTCAAAAAAATTCTAATAGATGAGCTAAATTTAACCTTTTCCAATAATATGTTCCCTAATCAGGTGAGTGAAGAGAGCATCTCTTGCGATCACTTTAAATGTCATGCCTATGATTGACATAAGACTCTTGGGCCTGTAGTTTCCTTGATGTTTCCCTTTGTAGGGGAATCTAGAACTGGGGGCACAGTTTAAAGATAAGGGGTCTCCCATTTAAGATGGAGAGGGGGAGGAATTTCTTCTCTCAAAGGGTCGTTAAAGTTTGGAATTCCCTTCCCCAGAGAGCAGTGGAGGCTGGGTCATTGGATATATCTAAGGCTGAGTTAGACAGATTTTCGATCAACAAGAGAGTCAAGGGTTATGAAAGACAGGCAGGAAAATGGAGTTAAGGTCACAACTAGATTAATCATGATCTTAATGAATGGTGGAGCAGGCTCAATGGGCCAAATAGCCTACTCCTGCTCCTATTCCTTATGAATTTATGATCTGACTTGTCAAGCTTTTTGAAAAGCAGCAACACATGAGCATCATTCTAATCCAAGAGAACAATGCCAGACTCTAGCAAGCCATTAATGATAAGAACAAGGCTTGCAAAACACAGGTTTCAGCTTCTCAGGTACACATGATCTGAACATGTCAGGAGAAGTTTCAATCTCCTGATTTATGCTGTTGCTGCACATGACAGTCCTTGGACATTTTGGTATGAAACTATTGTAAAAATCAAAACAGACTTTACTGTTCTCAGGCAAGAGAGGTCAGATATTAGTCATTCACTACAAACAGTCTTTACTGCTGAAAACAGCTGCATAAAAATGGTTTATTTTCCCTGAGTTATCGCGCAAGGTGCAAATGTCAGAGTGACTGCCCTGCAGCAGTGGCTGATTCCTGCTGCTGCTCAGCCCATCTTGGAGACTGTTCTGTCGAAAAAGGGAACAAGGGGTCTTAACTGTGAGGCAGTGGATACAAACTCTCAACCAACAGTCAAGGCAAGAGGAGGAAGAACTGTGCCTACAGTCAGGGTAGATGCCTTCAACTCCCTCGGCACTAAGCTCTGGAATTCCCTTCCTAAACCTTGTTCACTCTCCACCTCTCTCTCCTCTTTTAAGTTACTTTTTAAAAGGCATTTTTTTTTTTCATGGGATGTGGGTGTTGCTGCCAGCATTCATTGCCCATCCCTAACTCCCCTTGAAAAGTTGGCGCTGAGCCACTTTCTTGAACCACTGCAGTCCACGTGGTGCAGTTACACCCACAATGCTATTACGGAGTTCCAGGATTTTGACCCAGTGACAGTGAAGGAATGGTAATACAGTTCTAAGTCAGGATGGTGTGTGACTTGGGAGGAAATTTGAATTTGGTGGTGTTCCCATGCATCTGCTGCCCTTGTCCTCCTAGGCTGTGGAGGTCCCAGGTTTGTCAAAGAAGCTTTGGAAAGTTGCAGCAGTGTATCTTTGTAAATGGTACATGCTGCAGCCATGGTGCATTAGGGGTGGAGGGAGTGAATGTGGATGGGGTGCCAATCAAGTGGGCTGCTTTGTTCTGGTGTCCAGTTTCTTGAGTGTTGTTGGAGCTGCATTTATCCAGGCAAGTTGGGAGTATTCCATGACACTCCTGACTTGTGCCTTGTAGGCGCTGGAAAGGTTTTGGGGAGTCAAGAGTTAAGCCACTCACCGCAGAATCCCCAGCTCTTGAGGCCGCATTATTTATATGGCTAGTCCAGTTATAATTTCTGGTCTATTAAGCTACCATATCCAGTGCACTCAACTGTTTCTTGATAACATGTGGAAGAATCAGATAGGCAGAAGACTGGCATCTGTGATGTTGGGAACTGCAGGAGGAGGCTAAAATTCATCATCCACTTGGCACTTCTGGCTGAAGATGGTTGCAAATACTCCAGCCTTGTCTTTTACATACATGTGCTGATGTTTGCCGCTATTGACCTGTTTAATTCTCCACCACCATTCACAACTTGGTGTGGCAGGGCTGCAGAGCTTTGATCTGATCTGTTGGTTGTAGGGTAGCTGAGCTCTGTCCATAACATGCAGCTTTAGTTGCTTAGCATTCTAGTAAGTGTTGTAGATTCACCTGGTTGGCACCTCACTTTTAGGTATGCCTGGTACTGCTCCTGGCAAGCTCTTCTACAATCTTCATTGTACTATGGTTGGTCCCCTGGCTTGATGATAATGGTAGAGTGGGTGGGAGATAAACCAGGCCATGAGGTTACAAATTGTGATTGAATACAATTCTGCTACTGCTGATGGCCCACCCACCTCATGGATGCCAAATTTTGAGCTGTTAGATGTGTTCAAAATCTATCTCATTTAGCATTATGGTAGTGCCACACAACACGATAGAGGATATACTCAGTGTGAAGGTGGGACTTTGTCTCCACAACGACTGTGCAGTGGTCACTTCTACCAATACTGTCATGGACAGATGTATCTGCAACAGGTAGATTGGGGAGGATAAGGTCAAGTATGTTTTTCACTCTTGTTGGTTCCCTCACCACCTACCACAGTCCCAGTCTAGCAGCTATGTTCTTTAGGACTCAGCCAGCTCGGTCAGTAGTGGTGCTACCGAGCCACCTTTGATGATGGACACTGAAGTCCCCCACCCAGAGTATATTCTGCACCCTTGCCACCCTCAGTGCTTCCTCCAAGTGGTGTTCAACATGGATGAGTACTGATTCATCAACTGAGGGAGGGCAGTAGGTGGTAATCAGCAGGAGGTTTCATTGCTCATGTTTGGCCTGCTGCCAGGAGACTTCATGGGGTCCTGAGTCAAGGTTGAGAACTCCCAGGGCAATTCTCTCCCGACTGTATACAACCCTCTGCCGGGTCTGCCCTGCCAGTGGGACAGGAGATACCCAGGGATGGTATTGGAGGAGTCTGGGACATTGGTAAGGTATAATTAAGTGAGTATGACTATGTCATACTGGACTAGTCTATAGGACAGCTCCCCCAATTTTAACAGAAGGCCCCCAGACATTAGTGTGGAGAACTTTGCATAGCTGGATGTGTGTCTTTGTCAAGTCCAAACCTGATGTCTAGGTTGATTGCGAGTGTTTATCCTTAATATAGTTTGTCATAGTGGTTTGAGTGTCTTGCTAGGCCTTTTCAGTTAATTTTCAACCACAATATAATGGGTCTGGAGTGACAGATATGCCAGATTGGGTAAGCGTGACAGCTCCCCTTCCCTGAAGGACACTAGTGAACAAGATGGGATTATGTATATTTTATTATCATCATTACTGATGCTAACATTTTTTTAAAATGCCAAATTTATTTAATTAACTGAATTGAAATTTCTCAGCTTCCGTGGTGGGATTTGAACTCATGGCTCTAGATCATTAGTCCCACTCTGTGGATTACTAGTCCAGTAACACAACCACTGTGCTACCATGCTTCTTTGACCAATCTTTTGGCCACCTTTCCAATTGTCTCTTTAGGTGACTAAAATTGGAAATTTTATCTCATAATGCCCCTGCAAAACATGGGACATTTGGCTACATTAAAGGCGCTACATAAATACAAGTTGTTGTTGTAGCAATTTTCATTGAACTATTAGGGCATCTCCCTCTTGTTTCCTTGGGGGTGCCTCAGGCTGGTGCCCAGATTGTCTGTGCATTAATCCAGCCTTGGATTGAAATGTTAACACATTTTTTGATGTCAGATTTTTGACATAATCCAGTCTGCTCTTAGTGAGCTTCAAAACCCTTGGGCCCTGTAAGCATGCCACACACTTCGAATGTCTCCACAATTCTAATATCATGTGACACTTGGTAGGTTTGGAGGGGGGCATGGCAGTTTGATATTTCCAGCATTCCGAGCCCGCAAGACTCTCAGTAATACACATTCGCACAGCAAATTGTGGAGCAAGAGGCTGCAGCCAAACGGTTCCTTGAATGACAGCTGGTAGGACAGTTGTGCAGGTTTTCCTGAGCCAGCAGAAGTCTGTCCTTCCAGACCAGCCCTCACAATAAATCACAATACTTTGTGATGGGGGACCATAATTGGAGATCTATGGGAAATGGCTGGCTTTTGTGTAGTGTGACAAAGAAGAAACAGATTGAGACCAATTTTTTCCTCCTCATGTGTCACCCATAGGGCATCTTAGAATTCAGAGCTCTGATTACCAGCCAGCAGCTGTTCCATCACTATGCTGGATCGTCCTACACTGACTGACACACACACACACAATCAAACATGCACATACGTGGCAAAATTTTACGACAGAGGGATTTTACATTCCCGCCGAAGCCAATGGAATTTAGAATGGCTCGCCGCATTTTATGGCCCTGTCCCCGCCACGGTGAGGCCATAAAATTCTGGCCACACACATACACACACCAAGAGGATGCAGAATTCTGCAGTCAACAGACAAGGATGTGCCGTGCTTTGTGTGTGTTCCAGTGTCACAGGACAACTGGGAATATGCCTCCAGCAATCTTCTCCTAACAAAGGATCCCACAAGCGAACTTTAGCTGTTGCCCTCATCTCTGCACTCACATCAACATTTATGGGGTGGGGGGCAGGAGTGAATTTATTGCTCCAGGGACGGCATGATGCAATGAGTTAGCACGCTGTCCCTTCACATCTGGGACTGAAGCCACAGCAGGCTGACGTTATCGCCTCCCACGCTCTCTCTTCCCTTCTGGTGAATGGAGCAGTCTCAGCCCAGTTCCTTCTAAGGAACGACAAGAGTGCAAGGGGGCAACATGTGCATTTCATAGAGCCCCGTCATGCAAGTTCCCATCAATGGTGGTGACAGGGTTTGAAGAAAAGCTCCTGCTGCTGTCTGAGACTGCAAGGACGACTCTTGAAATCATGCAAGCAGCGAGAAAATAGGAGACCCAAAAGTCTTTCACCTTACGAGCGGTGTTTTATGTAACATGATCCTGCTAGACCAAGACTACAGTATTTGAATCCAGGATTATTCTTCAGATTTGCTTTTTGGCAGCCTGACAAGACTAGCACTGCAATACAGGAGCAAGACACTGCAAATGGTCCTTTCAAGCATAAGTTATCATTTAATATTTACTCATTATGCACTTCACATGCAACATAGGCCAGGATTTTTAAGATGGCAGGGTTTCCCTTCCTGCGGAAGTCCCATCCCCAGTAAATTAATACTCATTGGAGTGTTAAATGGCTTCGGGGCAGCTGGAGCAGGGAATGGAAATGCCAGACTGGTGCAGTGGGGTTGGTGGTAGAGCCTTTCATTGGACAGAGAGCAGTTTACAATGCAATTAACCCATGTCACATATGAGCCCCAGACCTACCTGACCCCAAATCCTGGGAGCATGTGCAAAGTGAGAATAATGCTCCATTCCCTACTAGTAACGTCCCTCAACTTGACAAACATGCCACTTGTTACCAAAAATCTAGCGTAATGCTTTTCAAATGCTGAAAGAGCTTAAATTTATATAACACCTTCTCACAACACTTAAAAATATCTGAATGTGCTCAGAACCAATTAATTTGATGTGTTATATAATATTTGCCTCTTAATTTAACATCACTAAAACTATTAATCTGCTTATTGCTATTTCTGGGAGCTGTGTACCAGTTGACTGCCGCATTTCCTACATTTCAACAGCTACTGCACTTCATAAGTATTTCATTGATTGTCCTGAGATTGTATGAATGCAAGTCTTTCTTTCCATTTAATTGTGATTGTGGGCTTGCACAGATTCTACTCAAAAAACAACGCTCCTGCTGCAGTGATTTTCTAAGTTGTGTCATGCAGTACTCATTAGCAAATGAGCAGGAGACGCGCTCTCTTATCTATAAACATCCTGCTGTAGAGAGCCTATGTACACATGACCCTGGCCTCGCCATGACTCCGGCCCATCTGCCAAGGTACCTGAAAGTACTGTCATACCCCTGCTGGTTTCAAAGAATCAAGTGATGTAGAATAGCCTTTGAGATTTTCTTTGACTAGAAGTCAAAAGTTCCGTGCTGTGGAATCACAGCTGAGCCACCTAAACTCATATAGTCCACTCCCAGGGAGAGTAATGATGTTAGAAATCATGGATAATAATGCACTTTCACAGAGAATTATTGTACACTGATTTGCCTCAGTCTCCTGAAGGGCTGTATAGGGAGAGATCTACACACTTATGGAGGCCTCACCTGTTCTTGTTGGCAAGGGACATCCAGGAGAAGAGAATTCATGTGAAATCCCTCTAACATAAAATGGGCCAGTGAGAAATAGAAACACAGACAGATAGGGAGCACAGGCAGAGTGGGAGAGTGGGAGCACAGGCAGAGCAGGAGAGCGGGCGGAGCGGAAGTGCGAACAAAGCGGGAGAGTGGGCGAAGCGGGAGAGTGGGTAGAGTGGGAGAATAGGAAAAGAGAGAGAACAGACAGTGGGAAAACATAGGCAGAGGGAGAGAACCAGAAGAGTAGGTGAACAAGCAGAGGTGGAGCACAGGGTCCAAAGCTTTTTGCAATGGACATTGTCACTTGGCAGCCAAGACTAGATTATCCAATCAGATAACCACAGTTTCACAAACATCCAAAAGGTGAAGTCATTGCAGAAGGTATGTGTGGAGAATGGAAGTGTCAAGTTAGGTGGAGGGTACACTCCACTTGACTATTCCAAAAGACAATAGTCTATTACAGCCGCTATACAGTCACATAGTTACTTATCAAGGCTCTTATAACATGGATGTCAGCTCCAGAGCTTGCTGAACACCATCCATTGAATAAGTTTCAATACAACACTGACATTTTATACAGACTTTATGAATTTGAACGTTAGCCTTTCAATTCTGGGGCCCAATTCAAGTTCAAGTTCAACTAAGTACACATTTTGACGAGTGGCAACCGAGTTGACACTATCCTTTCATTTCAGGAATCTAGATTCCAATACTAAACTAAGAATCCTGTGCATTCAGACAAGCTTAACTCTGTTCCCTTCAGGCCATGAGGCCAAAGCACAGAACTGTAAATAAGTTGGTGATGAATGGGCAGTGTCACTCGAAGCCTGCAGTGATACATAACATAAGGGCTGGAAAACATCACATAATGTCCTGAGGTTGACACCAAAGCATGCCATTCAGACGATGTAGAGAGTTACATTACACCTAATCTGTCAATGGGTCGAGTGGGGAGATCTGGGTCAGTATAGATGCTGTGACTGCTAATCTTGTTCCAGTCCATGTGTGTCAGTACTACTGTTGAGGAATTTTCCAGAACAAACACTCAGTCTATGCTGGATGCTCAAGACACTCAAGGCATGTCCACAAATGTTAACTCTGGACCAAGAATTCCCTGATGCTGACCCAAGTGCGCATAAGGGCAGTGCCACCTCCAGCTGTGTAAACTTGCACTTGTCACAAATCCCATACAGCCTATTATTTATACAAAAATATTAGTATGGTTCTTCCAAGGACATAGTGGGCACTTGTAAGAGTATTACTACAGTGTAATAGTTTTAACAGATTTTCTCCTCTCAAGCTGCAGACTCTGCCAGTATAAACATTTCTGAAATGGCGTACCATCCCACACGCTGCCTGCCCCAGCATGCACAGTCTCGTTGCAACCTCAGCGTTGTCCTCACCCAATGCTTACTCACCAATCATTGCTGAGGCCACTCGCTGTTGTGGGTCGTAAGGGCACTTCCCTTTGCCACACTCAGTCTGTTTGTGATGTAGCATCAGCTGATCAGCCTGCAGGGATGGGTGGATGGGGGATTTCGGGGGAGGGGCAGGGAAGCGGAGACGGAGGGAGGGGAATAACAATGAATAAAAAGTTAGCCATAATTATATAAACCAGCACCAAGGCATCCGTCCACCATCTAGCCCCACCCTAAAAAAAAGGAATGTTCCATATCCCGTCCAGAGGATTGAAGCTGCCAGGTTCATAGAGTGCAATTATTTGTGAAAACAAATCAAGGAAACTCATATGATGTGAGGATAGAAGTTGGTGCACTTCCTGTTTGTACATTTAACATTTTTGAGCCAAATCCTTCTCTATGCAATTTCACTGCAGACCCACATGTGTCTGTAAAAATATCGCAGTTATTCAGTACAAGCACATTCAGCATTAGTCTGAAGCTAACACAGATTAGGATTTGTATCCTGTGATCACAAACCCATTTAGATTTGTGTTACAGCCCTGTCATGGAGACTCTTTATGGGATAAAAATGTTCAATGGTTTAATTGATCTGTGTTTGATTACCTTATTATTAACTGATGTATGTTCACTGTGCTTGATTGCTTAAGCCTGCGGGTAGAACTAGAGAGTTTAAGAAAGTGACATTATACAGAAGGTTCCAGGAACAGATCTGGATTTTGGGCTGAGAGCATGTGCATAGAAATGCTGTGATTGCAGACATATTTTAAGTACTGTAAATAAATTTGTAGAAATAATGTCATCACCAAAGCTCCTTAGATATCACCTTCCAAACCCACGACCACTACCATCTAGAAGAACAAGGGCAGCAGATAGATGCGAACACCACGGCCTGGAGGTGCCTCTCCAAGTCAATCACCATCCTGACTTGAAAACATATCGCCGTTCCTTCCCTGTCGCTGGGTCAAAATCCTGGAACTCCCTCCCTAACAGCACTGTGGGTGTACCTACATGACATGGACTGCAGCGGTTCAAGAAGGCAGCTTACCACCACCTCCTCAAGGGCAATTAGGGATAGGCAATAAATGCTGGCCCAGCCAGTGAAGCCCACATCCCGTGAACGAATAAAATAAAAATCTTATTGCTCTGAGATATATAAGATATGCAGCAAACTGGCGAATACATAACGCTTACATCACCTTAAAAATAAACAAGTCCCATTTATTTAAACTGTTGATCTCTCCAACTCTTTCTCACCACAAATCCCACTCTGAACAGTTTCCTGAGCATGAGGCTGCACTGATCAGAGCTTATGGGTCATTTTCCCTCGTTGCATATTGCTGTTGGGAACAAGTATCTGGTTGAAAAGATGGAAGCTCAGCAGAGCCAGTTTGTAAATATCCAAATTGGTGGCTGAATCAAAACATCATTGTTTTCAAGTTATTTTTCACATCAAGGAGGCAAACATTAAAACTGCAGTGGTATCCATTTGATGGCTGTCCTGTTAAACACCTTGCCCTCCTGCTGTCCTGAACAACACTAGAAACTTCCGTCTTGAAAATAACAGGTCCCACTAATTGCCTTCAAACATGGTACAGTCACATTTCTCACCATACCTTGACAACTGGAGTACACACCAGCACGCATGAATGATGGGACTATTGAGTACGACCTCAGGATCTTCCAAAGTGCATTACAGCCAATCAAGTTCTCTTGAAGTGTATGGGTCACTGTTATAATGAAGGGAATTTGCACACAGGAAGATCCCATGAACAGCAATGTGATAATAACCAGATAACCGGTTTTAGTGGCATTGGTTAAGGAATGAATATTGGTCAGGATACCAGGGAGAACTTCCCTGCTTTGGATAATTCCATGGGATCGTTTATGTCCACTTGGAAGGGCAAAGAGGCCTCAACTTAAAATCTCTTCAAAGACAATGAACTGTATAAGATGGTCAGCCTAGATTTTGTGATCATGTCTCTGGAGTGGGATTTGAACCATGACTCAGAGGTGAAAGTGGTATCACTGCGTCCGGTCTGAATTCTTTGAACATGTTGGGGAGGAGAGATTTTCACACAGCTTCCCCACCCAAGAGAGGAGGGGTGGGTTGGAGTGGAGATGTATAATCAAGGCAATTATTTACCCTGACTAACATTTATTCTTCAACCATCTCAAAAACACATTATCTTCATTGCTGTATGCAAATCGGTTGCTGCATTACAACAATGCCCGCACTCAGAAAGGAGCACCTTTATTTGTACAGTTGCTCAGACAACACACCATCCTGACTTGGAAATATGTTCCTTCACTGTCACTGGGTCAAAATCCTGGAACTCCCTCCCTAACAGCACTGTGGATGTACCTACACCACATGGACTGCAGCAGCTCAAGGCGGCAGCTCACCACCACCTTCTCAAGGCAATTAGGGGTAGGCAATAAATGTTGGCCTAGCCTTCAAATAAATTAGAAAAAACAACAATTCCGTTCAAATGCTGCTGTTTTGGGGTGTACATTTTCAGAACATTGTGCACAGCAGGAACCTAACGTGAATCTGAGACCCTTCCTGGGCTAAGACGAATGTGTAAGAATAGCATACACAGGAAGATAGCAAGAGCCATTAGGGTCTGCACATGGATTTTGCAGATTGGAATTTCTACCTTTTGATAATTACTGTGGCGGCTTCCAAAAAAAATGTTAATAGTGCCCAGCAGTGTAAAGGTTAAAATGGGAACCAGAGGAGTCCCTCTTTAGGACCCTTTCTGTAATTGCACCCAATGATCATGCTCCTTCCCAGTTCCAGCGAGCACCACCTCTTTTCACAAGAAGTGAACTGTCCTGCAGCTGGGACATTCAAACATGCAAAACCTCTGCACTCCCCCATTTTTGGCCTCTTGCATATCCCAATTTCCTTAGCCCCACCTTTGGATGCTATGCCTACATAGACCCTAAGCTCTGGCATTCCCTCCTTAAACCTCTCTGGCTCCCACCACTCTTTCCTCCTTTAGGATGCTTCTTAGATAATACCTCTTTGACCAAACTTTTGGTCATCTAATCTAATATCTCCTTTAATGGCTCAGTGTCATTTTTTTTGTCTTGATTGCTCTCCTGTGAAACACCTCAGGGCATTTTACTATGTTAAAAATGCTTTATAAATGCAAGTAGTTATCATTGTTGTAGCTTTTGGGTGGCCTTGAAAGACACTTGGAATAGCCGCACGATGAGGTAACAGGCATCTCTCTTGTGGGATAGCCAACAATTTTTGCAATTTTATGTGCCAGATGGGTAAAGAGTTAATGTGACATAAAATGGAATTGAACTTCATGTCTGTTACTGGCCTTAGGGGCTTACCTCTGGGGATTGTGAAAGTGTGTTTGCTGTGTATAATGTCAGTGCAGGCAGGGCAGCCGACTGTACAGTGTAAATGACGTTATCACCATGGATTGCTCATCCATTGCCAAAATGGCAGTCGGCTTGAACTTTAACCCAACAGCAACAACTAGCTGCTGGTGTGATATTGCACAGTACACCTCAGCAGCTGCCTTCACCGGTTGACAAGATTTAATGTTTTCTTCTGTACATGTTAAACACTTATTTGTAAAAGACTCCCCCAGGATAACATCCTGCAATGATCTTCTCCTCGAATTCACAGGGAATAAAACACATCCCCCTCCTTAAGATCTCTCCTACACAATCTCTGGCCGAAGTCTCCTGAAAGCGATGGCTCACATTTGGGGTGCAGTTCCTCGGTGCCCAGCCTGTACTTCATCCTTACACCTGGGCCAAGGCAGTGAGTGTCAGCTGGATATTTGGATGTGGAAGAATTTCTTCACTCAGGAGGTAGTGAATCTTTGGAATTGTCTACCGCAGAGGGCTGTGGAAGCTCAGTCATGAGTATGTTCAAAACAGAGATCAATGGATTTCTATATATTAAAGATATCAAGCGATATTGGGATACTGTGAGAAAATGGCATTGAGGTAGAGCCATCCATGATCTAGATGAATGGCAGAGCAGGCTCAAGGGGCCGAATGGCCTACTCCTGCTCCTATTTTCTATGTTTCCTATGATATTTGAGTGGTAGATCGGGGAAGATGGTAGCGTGGTGGTTATGTCATTGGGCTAGTAATCCAGAGGCTCAGGCTAATGCTCTAGGGACATGGGTTCAAATCTCAGCATGTCAACTGGTGGAATTTAAATTCAATTAATAAATCTGGAATATAAAGCTAGTCTCAGTAATGGTGACCCTGAAACTATCATTGATTGTCATAAAAACCCATTTTCACTAATGTCCGTTAGGGAAGGAAATCTGTTGTCCTCACCTGGTCTGGCCTACATGTGACTCCAGACCCCACAGCCATGCGGTTGACTCTGGAATGGCCTAGCAACCCACTCAGTTCAATGGCAATTAGGGATGGGCAACAAATGCTGGTCTTGCCAGCAATGTCCACATCCCATGAAAGAATTTAAAAAAAAAACTCAATTATACCAATACACAAACATTACCAGAACAGTCTGATGAATAGCCATTGGGTGTAAAAAGATATGTTGACAGTGTTAGGTGAAGTAGGCTGGGAGGTGACTCACGTGGAACGTAAACATTAGCATAGACCAGTTGGGCCAAATGGTCTATTTCTGTGCTATACATTCGATGTGATTCCCATGTAATTTCTAGCTTTATTTCCCTTCCTCAACCTGTAACTGCTGAAGCTATTTGTAACACCATTGTTGCTTTATATGCAGCTGAGGTCAGCATAGAAGGGAACCTTCTGACCAGCATGTCTCAGTCCCAACCTACATGGTACATTTTTCAACCATTTTTCTAAGTTTAATTTTTTTTGGTCCCAATCAAAGTAAAGTGATTTTACAGAATTTGAGGCTGGATTAAGAAACATGACTTTTTATTTTAAAGTTGACCCTAGTTCCCTGCAAAAATTGAATAGTCTTTTTAAATCAAATCGCGACCAAGTTTTAGGGAGCAGCGCAAGTCACCAGTGACATCAACATCCCTAGAGTCCATTGCATGGAGGAGCAGCAATGCCATCGGACACACTCTCACACATATGCTTACACACACACGCACATACACAACCACACGTGAACATGCACACATATATGATGGAATAATGCACCACATCACAGATTTTCCCAGGAGCTGGCAGTTCAAGTTTCAGGGTGCTTAGCCTGTGATTTAGACAAATTCATAGGTAAGCAATCTCTTTCATGTCTGTCTGAGATTCAAATGAGGATACCAAACACAGTGAATTCAGGTTCCTTACATTGGATTTTCTTCTTGTACAATGTCTATAAGCAGAGGCCATTATAAAGTGGTTTACTTCTTGTTGTAATTCACATAAATAGGCAAATATTTGAGAGCAGATTAATGGGGGTATTTTCTTCTTAGGTTTGCAAGAGTCACAAAGGTATTTTGTAAATGTAAACAGATGAACTCAATTCTGCCTCTTTAAGGAGTGTCTAAATTGCACAAGTCTAGACAGCAGTTCACTCTCAGGAAAATGCAGCAGCAGAAGTTAGCGGTAAACTAAGAGGACAGATTGCTGGAGTTTGTTGCCATTAATCAGCCTTTGTCACTGTGCAAAATGCAGAGAGGTAAACTGATGCACCATCAGGTTGTGTTTGCTGCTTACTCAATATGCAAATAGGCTTTTGCCTGGTGGTTGGTTGTATACTGCTCCAGATTTGTGGTCAGGGAGGTTGGTTACACCCACTGTCCCGACCCCAGTGAGGAAAAGAGATCTCATAAAATTTACTTTTCAAAAAAAACTTGGCATAACAAGTCTTTATTTACAATTATGGGTTGTGTACTATGCCATAATTCACTTTGGGGACCTAAAATGATAATTAGGCCTTTTAAAGCATGTGTTTTTACAGAATGATACGCGTTGTGGATATATCTTGTGTTTGTAAACCAAAAACAAGGGCAACAAACATTAGACAAGTGTTCTGGTACACTGCATACTGCATAATGTTTTGTGCACATTTGATGTAGCCAGTGTGACTACAAAAATTGGAAGAGCTCATGATGGTCCTTTTGAGAAGCCCTTTTGTATAGTTGTCCATCACTCCAATTAGTGAATGGTGAAAGAGTAACAGAAATGGTTTTCCTGAGCACAAAAATGTCAGTTCAGAGTTGTGACTCGACAGTGAAAGGAGTGTCCAGAAGGCCCAGAGTATGCATAGTTTAGTATATCAGCTTCACTTGGCAAAGGTCCTGTCAGCCCCTCAGACTTGCCTGCAGATTACTCCAGGGTCATGAGGAGGGGGTTCTCAATGATATCAATGATATAAAACAGATCCACGTATCAAGTAGCCTTTATATAAACCATCTAAAACTGTTGAGTGTATTCCGCCTTGTAACTCACTCACATTTACATAAAATAGCTCAAACCCTTGATTAGATTTCAGTCTATAACTCACTATTGGGTATCCATTATTATTATATATAAATCACTCAAACTGCTCATTTAAATTGCTGATAGTACACCAGTCCTGGAAATCGATTATTCTAAATATACAGAGTATAGAGTGTAGACATGGAAGCTATTTCCTGGATAGTTTAAATCCTTAGTGTGCAATCCTCCTATAGGGTTTGATGTTTGGATTCGATCTGCATCTGCTCTAGTCCAGCTAAATTAAATGACCATTCATATGAGGAGAGGGTTAAAAGAGGATTCAGCCATACTCAAAGTTTAAAGAAACACTACAGTGTCAACTTAATCTTCAAATATGGCCTATTGATCGCTGGATATATCAGCTCACTAACCTCCTACTTCTCTTGTTGCACCTGCTTGAGGGGTTGGGAGGGATGACGTCATTGCATCACCATGGGTTCTACAAATCTTCCATATAACCCTAGAATCTTTTTCTTTTACAATCCCAAGGTGTTTCAGAATGTTTTACAGCCTACTTGAGTGCAGGCTGGCTGAAATTAGATCATGCTCCCTGAACTATCCTGGATAATGGAAAAGCAATGACATCCCCAACTTAACCCAGCTCCTTCCCAGTGTGCTCCCGGACTGGACTTCACAAAGCAGCATGACGAAGAACACGTGGTGCAAGAATTTGAGTGCAACTAATTATTTTAAAAAAAATTTTTTTAGAATTTCTTTAGAGTTGGGGTTGTCTGATCTGACATGGAATCTGACCCTTTCCCTACTTTCCTTCTGGTAGGAGTTCTTTCATCCAGTTGTGGTCTGCTTGGCTAAAATCTGGAACATTCTATGTGGAACAGTGTGGTGTTGCATCCCGCATCCGCTCTCTCTAAGAACTTGATTCTTGTCCAGTTCAGACTATCTCACCAGCTCAAATGTGGCAGCAAGGTCGAATTTTTGGAAGGCGATCATCAGATTTTCAGCCTTCATTTCCTGAAAGCAATGACTGTTGGTAGGTCACAGCTCCATGATGGGGTATGGCCTGCAACCCTCTGGTACTCCCACTCCCCTCGCACGCCCCTAACCCCTAACCAAGTGGACCCTTGCCAGCTGTGACCATGGATGGAATTGGTTGGCAGGTTATTTTGCAAATGGGGAGAGTGTTGAGGAAGCACATTTCAGCTAAACCCTGTCCTTCCCTCATCCAATGTCCGCACACAGACTTTACTATAGGGATAAGTGAACAGCTGTCAGGCACCGGTGCTATGGCTGACAACAATGAGAAATGAACCAGAAAACTAAAGAGTAGAATTCTCGTTGGGGTTCATCGCGATTCTGTGCAGTAACTGCTGTGGAAAATGCACATAAAACCCAAGAGGAGCATTAGAAACTATATTTACACCAGCTGGAAGTTATCTGGAGTGAGCCAACTTGAGACATGCCCTGTTAGTTAGACTTCTTATTTCATCCAGCAGTGTGAAGCATTTTTGTGTCACATGTTGCTGGAGGTGCAAGCTGATAATGGAGCTGGCGAGGTCAACAAAGCATCTAGGACCTTAGCAAACAACAGGACTAACAGTGTATCTCTGTAACCAATTAGATTTAAAGACTGAGAAAGAATAGAGGAAAGATGGAGAAGGAAATAGGGTCCAATTAGATACAGTAAAAAGAAATGAAGAGAGGAAATAAATATTGGATTAAGAGAGACAATGAAAAAGCCAGAAAGAAATTGTAAGAAAAAAACAAATTTTAAATTTTAAGAGCCTCTAGGAACAATTTACTACTTGTAAGAATGAGACCTCACAGTTTCAATTGTGCCCTTTCTGGACTGAAGAGGTTGAGTGGGCTTGCGGAAATCTTATTATTAAAATGGTCCTTGCATCATTAAGTATCAGCCCTAACTTTCTACGGTGAGTTTAATATGTTTTAACACCAGAAATGTAGCAATTTCTTGAAACTTGTTAGTCTAACAGTGAGCTCCTGTTTTTGCAAGGCTAATGGTGGAGTGGTGCAAATCGTCAAGCAATTTGTAAGATTTGCAACTCACAGAGTACCTCTTCCTCACTACAACTTTCTGGACAGTTTAGACACTTATAACAGTATCCACCATTATTTTCTAAGCATATTCTGGGCCGACAGCTTTTTGAAATGGAGGTTCCAATTTTTTCATCAAATTTGTGTCCCACATTGCCAATGTTATTGAGGTATACAATGGGCTTTTACATCAGTAGCCAAATGAATAACAGGGCTCGAGCTATGCCTTCCCTCCCTGTCTTATTCTAGACTTGTACAAAGGTGGAAATCTCAGTATGAACCCTGCGTGATTCTTCTCTTATTTTCAAATGCCGACCACCACCAACCCACCCGCCCCCCCACTTTACCATAACCCTGCCACCAACCCATGGACACTGTACTGTATAGCCCCTTTCAGGCTGACATCGACTAGCTCATCTCTAAACAGGGATTAATGTAGTTTTTAGAAATCTCAGTCGCACACACTGGGACTTGCTATTACACCCAGGGAGCATAAACTTTTCAAAGTGCTAACGGAAAACAGATGGCATGATGAGGTGCAAAGGAAATTCAGTCTACAGTAAGAAATGTTTCTAAAGAAGTGTGCATTCGTGTTAAATTGTTTTCAGAATTTAATGATATAATGAGTTAGGTAATAAAATAAGGTGCTTTCCATTAAAATTCATATTGAAGTAATATTACAATTAAATAAATTGTATGCCCAATTAAACATACCAGATGCTGTGGATAATATGCAGGGTAAATTCTTTCTTAATCTGTTGTCTCAAATATACATATGGTATCAACGACTTATTAATGGAATCTCTGCATGGCCCCAGGACAACCCTTTTTCAGTCTGTTTCCCCAGGAGGGAAACAGAATGTGTTACCAAATATACTCGCTACAGCTTTAGCTGCACGTGTTGGAGTTGAGAATATCACTATAACCCTCGATTTGTTGAATCGCCTCAGCTCATGTGCATGTCCATTTGTCACTTTGAAACACCTGTGGTCGTAACTTATATTGAAAAGGAGAGAAAGCATTCCATTCCGAGCTCCTCCAACCATCAACAGACCTTGTTTGAATGCTCGAATATTCCTGTCACCTGGCACACATTAGTTTCTTCAGACTGAAGTTGACAAGCAATAGTACTGCTCAAGGATTTGGCCAGACAGTTGTAATCTAGCAAGATAAATAAGGACAAAGGTCTGTGTCACACATTAGGGACTTCAATCACTCACTTTGGCTTAAAAGGGTATTTTTTTGAATGTGGCTCTTAACAAGAGAGCATCTGCACATGTTTGAATGTGCTTGCAATCTATGTTGCTTTTACTGGTCATATATGTCATTCCTTAAAAGCCTCCTCAATATTGACAGCTCAGCAGACATGCAGTAATGAAACAGAAAGGCATGTTGAATATTGTCCCTTAGGAAATTTTAAACTTCCTCTAATTTAACAAAAATCAGTCTCAACCTTTTCCTCGGTTCTGTTTTGGACAGTAATAACACCGGCTCTACTTCAGTGAATGGGTCAGGACATCAGGAATTCCAACTTCAAATCACAATGAAATATTGGAAAGGGGCTGAATACAATGAAGGAAACTTTACCATAGAAGGCAAATTGCAGCAAAGTGATTTCATGTGATCAAGTCCAACACACTATCAGCACAAGCTGGAGTACATTGGGAGCAGAAAGTTCACTGGCCAAAACATGTTGGGTGCAGGCTGCAGGAAAGTCAGTGTGGCACATCAAGAAAAACCTGCCTTTCTACAGTACCTTTCACACCCTCAATATATTCCAAGACTCCATGCAGCCAATAAAATACTTGAAGTGTAGTCACTGTTGTAATGTCAGGAACAGCAGCCAATTTGTACGCAGCAAGCTCCCACAAACAGCAAAGCGATAATGGCCATGTCTTTGTGATTTGCATCAGGGGTATTTATTGGTCAGGACACTGGAGATAACTCCCCTGCTCTTCTTCAAAATGGCGCTAGAGTCTTTTACATCCACCAGAGAGGGCAGACAGAGCCACGGTTTAATATCTCATCTAAAAGACAGCGCTGCACACTCTCAATACAGTACTGCACTGCAGCATCAGTCTAGATTTTTCTGAAGTCTCTGGAGTGGAAATTGAATTCACAAACACGTTACACACACAGTTATTAGTTGGCCGCTTGGCCACAGACTACTGTATCCCATCCCACAATGTATTATCCTCCTTCAAATGAAGGAATGTGAACTACAGAGGCACTGGGATTTTCCCCATCTTTCCGGAGGTGAGAACACTGGCCAAAAATGAAAATGATCTCTCAACAGAAATCAGGTTGGCTGACAGGGATGCATTGGAATGCATTGACTTATTGCTGCAGTTTAAAGGGAAATTTACTGTCCTTCAACAAACCGAGCAATGACTTTGGCCCTATATTCATGACATCAAACATCATCTGCTGATTGATCAGGCAAGGTGGACAAGCCTGAAACACAAGTGTTACAGCAGGGCCATCTCTAGGGGGGTGGGGGGCCCGGGGCAATTCACACTGTGTGGCCCCCCCGTAACATTTTTATACAGGTGAAATCTGGTTACAATGAACGTCAAAGGCAGCTGCAGGCTGCAGGTTAAGTGCTGATAGTGCCCAGCTGTATAATTAAAATGTAGTTATATCCTATTGTACCTCTTTTGTTTAATTTGCTGGATCATACATTTCTTCAGTGGAAATAGCATCAGAAGTATTGGCTATTTCATCAACCTGTGTACATTTTGCAATAACGTTCTCTTCCTCTTCTGTGGTACATTCACTGGAGTGCATTAATCCAGTATTTTCCTCACTAGCTAAAACACTTCTAAAAATCTTACATTTTTCCAGCAAAACTTTCAGGGTCTTATCCATTTTTTCTCTCTCCTTTCTTTTCTCTACCTTTTCTCCGCACCAAAGCTATATTTTCTCCATTTGTCTCTGCCCCTGCTAGTGCTAGCCATTGTATTCCATATAACAATAGGGCCACTGCTTCGCGTTAATTAAACCGATGCCTTCAAAATAAACAGGAAACGAAAGGTCACAACCAAAGGCCACCCCCAACAGTGGCTTCTGGTTCCATCCCCACGTTGAGTGCGATTCTGTGAAAAACTAAAGACTTCACTTCCCTGTGCCTATGGTCTCATTACCCTCAGTGGATTTTTTGTAATGTAGGTAAGTACACATTCACAATACACACGTACACTCTGATCAGTGTGTGCAAAGTATTATATCTGGCACTGTGATGTTGAAGCACGGGGCCCCCCAACAGCGCAGGGTCTGGGGTGGTCGCCCCAATTCGCCATACCCTGGGGATTTCTCAGAGGAGGCCATTTGGCCTGTCATGTCTGTGCTGGCTCTCAGAATGAGCAATTCACCTGGAGCTACCCTACCTTCTCCCCATAACCCTGCACATTCTTGTTTTTTACATAATAACTCAATCCCTATTCAATGTTTGGATTGAACCTGCTTCTACCACGTTCTCAGGCAGCGCATTCCTGATCCTAACAACCCACTGCGTGAAAAAGTTTCTGATTATGAACAACAACAACTTGCAATTATACAGCACTTCCAACAGAGTAAAACAACCCAGAGCATTTCACAGAAGTGTTATCACACAAAAATTGACGTAAAGCCACAGAAGGGGATATTAGGGCAGACGACCAAATGCTTGGTGAAAATGGTAGGCTTTAAGGGGCATCTTAGAGGAGATGTAGGGTTGCCTTAATAAACACTATATAAACACAGGTCTTTTTTTCTACCCTCCGCTGTGTTTGTTGGACAGTTGAGATTATTTGCTGTTGCTATCTCCCTCCCTCCCTGGTTCTACTATGAGTTGAGGTAGTTGGGCCTTCCATGTACCTCCCACCAGCTCACTGGGCGATGGGAGAGTAGGATCGCAGACTGCTTCTTCCCCCGGCTCTGCTCTAGGTTAACACAATAATTGCACTGAAATTATGGATCAAACCTGCCTGGGAGCTCTGGAACTTTACACTAGCTGATTCTTTCACCAACACTCCCGACGCCCCCCCAGTCTGAATCCACAATGAGCTGCTTTGAATGCAACTGAACACATCGGTTCAAGCAAAGCGACCAACAGCTGAAATGCCTCCCTAATACTAACACAGCCTTTCCACTCATGTTATTCCCAACATGTTGACAGTTTAAGCCATAATGAATTCCAGAGCCTCCCAGCAGTTGACAAGCTGTCAGCTCCAAAGGACGCTACTGGTGCCCTTGCATCTTTGGCAAACCGAACATGACAGGGTCAGTGAGAGCCAATTCACAAATGGCCATTTATCACGTGGGGGTTGGCAGGGTGGACACTACTTACAAGGGTGATCCAGCCAGTTGCCTTTAAATTAAGTGACCTACTTGTCATTAACTTATCAATACCATTCCTACAAGTGTAAGCACAGGCTTTAGATTTAAAGAACCAGATATGAGTTGTGCCCCGACGTACAGTGGAGCAGACTGATCTTTATTTACTGACTCCCAACATCCCCATCATGCTGTTCATTAAAGGCACGTTTTGTGTCCAACTTATTGTGGGAAAATAGGAACAGGAGTAGGCCGTTCAATCGTTCCAGCCTGTTCTGCCATTCAATTATATCACAGCTGCTCTCTATGATCAACTCTATTTACCCGCCATGGTTCCATATTCCTTACTACTCTTAGCCAACTAAAATCTCAGTTTTGAAAGTTTCAATTGACCCCCTAGCCTCAGCTGCTTTTTATGGAGAGCATTGTAGATATTCACTACCCTTTGTGTGCAGGAGCATTTCCTTACTTTTATTCTCAATGCATTTAACTGGATTCTGCTACAAAATGTGAAATGAAAGTGCCCGATCTTTCTCTAGGCCAAAGCTAGAAGAGATGGGCTGATTAATAAATGGACTGTGCCAGTGTTTGAAATGGGTGTGGTCAGGTTTTGTGCCAATTGGATAGCTTGCGCGTGCACAAACCTCACTTGATATCTACGCACACGTGCCAAGGGCACACCCGACCAATCAGCATCCTCCCCCACCAGCTCTGTGTTAAGTACACCCACCTCACTCTACATATACACACACACACTCCCCATGCCCATCCATGCCAACCTATGCAACCTCATGCCCCCACCAACAGTCCCAGCCTCTCATACCCATATGCCAAACATCCCCAACTCCCCACCTTGCATGGCCCCTCATAACCATCATGCCCCTCACATCCCCATGGCCCTGTATAGTCCCTATGCCAATTTAGTACCAACTCATGCCACCCACCCACCATCTTTTTCCCTTACTCGCCCTATGCCAACTCACCTTGTATCCTTTGACAGTTCCTTGACAGCTTTGACAGTTCCAATGGGCATATGCACTTTTCATGCACAATCATGGGCCGTAGCTTCCGATGGAGTGGCAATTGAGTCAGATTGCCATGCCGCACGAAACTTCTTACCTTGAAATCCAGGCGATCCCATCTCACCTGACCTTCTGAATCAGGCCAGGCGAGATCTGGGCAGTGCAGCGCGTCCCTGGGACATAGCGTCAAGGGCTGTAGAGAGCTGTGGGGGGAGCGGGTGAATAACCCCCAAATATGATGCCCTGGAGCTCAGAAGTTAAAGCCCCTTGTTTACACTGAACAATCCCAAAGGGTGCCTTTCCTTTCCCAGCAGTGTCCCAGGACCATGTCCGAAGGGGCACCTTACCTCTCCAAAACTATCTAAATGAATCCACCAGTTTCAGACTTACCTGGTCTAATCTGCACACTCTGGATTTCTCACTCCTGGCCTACCAAAATCCCATTTCATTGGAGGTAGCTGGTGATTTAAATGGCCAGCTGCTTCTGTAAACCCCGGCCCGACTCCAGTCCCCACCCCCACAAATATAGGAAATGCCATTTCCGCCACGACGGAGAGGGTCACCTTCATCGCGAAAATCTGGGTCCCTGTTGCTGTGCTGTAAATTCTAAGTAATTTACTACCTTCAAACGCCGTTTGGAAAAAAGCCACACAGCCTGACCTTTCAGAAGCCTTGGTGTAAAAGTTTCATTATCAGAGCTGAATTAAGAATTTTTGGGTCAGGATTAGGCTTCTAGGCACCACGAAAATTTAGGGCCTCCCCACACAAACCGCCCTCCCCAAACCATTCAAGTCGCCTCCACTTGAGAAGGCTAGCCTGCTGCTCTATGTTACCAGGAGCCTCAGGCTTTGAGGGGCAGCGCCTTGCTCCAATGAGATCGAGGGGGCGTGGCGGATCAGCAGACTGATCAGGTAACTTTCAGAAGGGAATTGGATTATCATTTGAAAAGGAAACATTTGCAGGGATATGGGGAAAGGAGGGAGTGGGACTAATTGGACAGCTCTTTTCAAGGAGCTGGCATAGTCACGATGGACCGAATGGCCTCCTGTATTGTATTATTCTATGATTCTAAGAATTGTCAAAATATGGTGATAGGCAGCAAATGGGTTTGCTGCCTATTGCCATCTTGGGCAGCAATGGTGGTGGAAGGTTTCAAGTCAGAAATTGACACAGGTAATTTATCTTTTTGATTGTTGTAGGTGAAGTTAGCAATCAACAATTATGTTAATTGCACGAGCTCCCTTGAAAGGGACTATGAAAAGTGCTATTGTATATCACAGGATAAGCAGCAATGATTACGGTCATTAACCCTTTGCGGACTACAGCAGCAATTTTGCAATAAAACAGAAAACACGGATGACAGATACCAGAGACTGATTACTTGTAACAGTTTAGTGCTGATCTATACAGGTTAAAACACAGCGCAGTAGAACAGCATGGAGCTGAGACTATGCAAAACATTGAGTGGGAAACTTGGAACAGATTACACAGTGAAAGGAGAACTCAAGCAGATTACTTCAGTGATATCTGAACTACATAATGCTTTAATTAACTTCAAACACACAACCAGGAGTTTGCCATTCCTTGGATTTCAAAAGTACTTCATTGGTTGTAGGACGCTGCCAGATGTGGTCATAGAAGGTGCTACATAAATGCAATTCTTTCTTTCAAACTCACAGCACTTCTCAGGTGTAAAAGGCAAAGCAGCTGAGGAGTTATGGGGTAGGATTTTACCAGTGGCAGCGTTCTGCCTTTCAGCTGAAAAAGTCACCGTAAAACTCGCCCCCTTCTCCAGCGGGCAGCCGCACAGTCATTTAACGCCCTGAGGGGCATCAAGTGGCTTGAAACAGGCCTTCCATCCCTATCTGCGGTTGAAGACCCACGGTGTGTCTCAGCTGTGACATTGGAAGCGGTGGCCACTGCTGGGACTGCAGGCAGTCACTGAAGAGGAGGAGCCATACGAACATACAAACATACGAATTAGGAGCAGGAGCAGGCCACTCAGCCCCTCCAGTCTGCTACACCATTCAATAAGATCATGGCTGATCTGACTGTAACTTCAACTCCACATTCCCACCTACCTCTGATAACCTTTCACCCCCTTATGAAGAATCTATCTACCTCCACCTTTAAGATATTCAAAGACTCTGCTTCCACCGCTTTTTGAGCAAGAGAGTTCCAAAGACTCACAACCCTCTCAGAGAAAAAAATTCTCCTCATCTCTGTCCTAAATGGGCAACCCTTTATTTTTAAACAGTGGCCCCTAATACTAGGTTCTCCCACAAGAGAAACATCCTCTCCATATCGACCCTGTCAAGACCTCTCAGGATCTTATATGTTTCAATCAAGTTGCCTCTTACTCTTCTAAACTCCAGCCTAGCCTGTCCAACCTTTCCTCAAAAGATAACCCACCCAATCCAGGTATTAGCTTAGTAAACCTTCTCTGAACTGCTTCCAATGCATTTACACCCTTCTTCAGATAAGGAGGCCAATACTGTACACAGTATTCCAGATGTATTCTGAGGGTTTGGCCTCTCGGCAAAGAAGGGGGCCCATGAATGAGGGACCCCTCTCCCTCCTTTTCTACCCAAGGCTCACGCAGGCTTATCTGCTGGGCTTCCGACCACTTAAAGACCTCAATTGGTGCAAGGCAGGAAAGGCACCCATGGAATTTTACACCCCACTACCCCCGATCTGCAAACCCACCCGCAAGGAACCGTAAAATTCTGCTCATGGAGTCAGGGGTGTATGACAAGGTACAGCACTGTGACTGTACCATGTGATGTAAAGTGTGGTGTTCCATTTTGTGACAGTGTCTCTGACACGAGTGTCACTGTACTCTGAAATACACAGTATTACTGTATTCTGACTCACGCAATGTAATAGTACTACAGTGCGACACATGCTAGAACATAGAAGCAAAATACCGCAGATGCTGGAGATCTGAAATAAAAACAAAGTGCTAGAAAAACTCAGCAGGTCTGGCAGCATCTGTGGAGAGAGAAACAGAGTTAACGTTTCGCGTCCAATATGACACTTCTTCGGAACTGAAGAGAGGTAAAAATGTGATGGGTTTTATGCTGTGGAAAAAGGGGGGAGGGGGTGAGGTGGACCAAAAGCAGGGAAGGTCAGGTTGGGGAAAAGAGAAGGCCAGGGATAAATTAGAGGGAGGGGGAAATTAAGTGGCAAAGATGTCATGGAACCATGGTAATGATAGTATTAAAGAAACAAAGGATTGGTCTAGAGTAGGTGTGAATAGAAGAATAAAGGTCAGCGCTGTCTGAAAGCAAAAGCATGAGAACAAGACACAGACTGGCACTTGGGGCAAAAATAAATAAATGGAGGGCAGAGTTCATGGTCTGAAGTTGTTGAACTCAGTGTTGAGTCCAGGTGGCTGTAAAATGCCTAATCGGAGGATGAGGTGCTGTTTCCCCCAGCTTGCGTTGGGCTTCACTGGAACACTGTAGCAGGCCAAAGACAGAAATGTGAGTCTGAGAGTAAGATGGCGAATTGGAATGGCAAGTGACAGGAAGGTTGGCATCATGCTTTCAGATGAACAAAAGTGTTCCACAAAGCGATCACCCAGTCTGCATTTGGTCTCCCCAATGTAGTGGAGACCACATGCTGAGCAGCAAACACAGTATACAAAATTGAAAGTAGTAAAGTAAATCACTGCTTCACCTGGAAGGAGTGTTTGGTGCCTTGTACAGTGAGGAGGGAGGAGGTAAAGGGGCAGGTGTTACGCCTTTTGCGATTGCATGGGAAGGTGCCACAGCAAGGGAATGAGGAGTTGCTGGGGGTTCAATTATTTAGTAATTGAAATCTGCTGCATGTCAAGGTTTTCTGCAGGAGAATTGCATGTGGCTAAAGGAGGCCAGTATCAGCTCCTTGTGAATGGAGAATCACGTCAGTGAAGCCCCATGCCAAAATCTCCATTGTTTGGGAGAGCTCAGCCTGCACTCTGTGTGCCCATATAAAATGGGCAAATTAATAACACACTGGCCTGGTCTGCTGTCAGTGGATTCTTCAGGCGACCTTTCCAGTCTGAAAGTACAGTGAAAAGAGGGATTTGTTTTGGTGGAAGCAGAGATATCTACTTTCATTTCACTCCCAGCCTTAAATTATTTTGATATAGAGGTTGCCATTTTGCATATGCTCCTCTGTCCACTTACCAACCTTTTCTGTAGTATTGATTGATGCAGTTAGTTTTAAGCCTGCATTCACCAGCAACATAACAGCCTATTTATGGAAGCCAGTGATGTGTAATTTTTGCTGAGGTCAACGTTTCACCATTACCAACCCTCGCCCCAGCTACTGCTGGAGCATCTGTGCCAGGAGTTGAGCGGCAACAACGAAATTACCAAAGTCACAGAATCTCACTGACAGGATGCTTGTCATTTCTGTTTATTCTGAGGTCGTGTCATGACGGAACAGGACTGTTTTGCTTCAATGTAACCTATCCTAATTAGTCCTACTTTGCCACTGGGAGATTATCCAAGAAATTCAGCACTCAGAGGGTTAAAATCTGATTTCCCATTGATTGCTGTTGCCAGAACTGCGAGCTAATGTTCCTTGTAAAATCCCTATTTCACATGATAAGATCAATGGTGTCAGGGTGCCTTCAACCTGCTCTTGCCTTCTCTCTGGCTGGGGGCATGAATCTTTCCAAGGCACCAATCAAACACTATGTGTACTATTAATTGTACAGAAGGGGCTTATCACTAGGAATAGAGCGGGAGAGAGCGAGAGAGAGAGAGCCTGACACCATTCTCCACAGACCTCCCAGATTCCCACTGAACAGAAGGAACGCCTGTTACCAGCTTCCATAATAAACAGCATAAATCTCTGGAAAGCACACCATCAGGAAGATGTAGATTAGGAACTGAAAGTTGATGATGTAATGGATTTTCAAAGGATGCCAGAGGATGTATATTATTGTAGCATGAACTTCAGCAGAGGCAGCTTGTCTCACTCCTCCTCTCTCCACCCTGGGCAGATACTAGTACAGCTAAACAATTATAGACATTTAAGGGACAATCTTCCAGTTGTCCTGTGCCAGTTGGGAGTCTCAATAGCAAAGAAATTGACACTGAGCCACATAGGGAGGTATTAGGAAAGATGACCAAAAGCTTGGTCACAGAGGGAGGTTTTAACGAGTGTCTTAAAAGGAGAGAGAGGTGAATAGATTTAGTGAGGGAATTAAGAGAGTTCAGGGCCGTGGCAGTGAAAACATGGCTGCCAATGATGGAGCAATTAAAATCATGGATGTGCAAGAGACCAGAATTCAAGGAGTACAGAGATTGCAGAGGGTCATAGAGCTGCAAGAGGTAACAGAGGTAGGGAAAGGTGAGCCCGCATGTATTTGGTAGTCACAGGCACACTGCCCAATTTTTTGTGGTGTTTGGGCAGGAAATTGTGGGCAGAGCATCCGATAAAGGCAGTGAGCGAGCGTGCAGGGCTTCCTGTTGATGATGCGCATTTGGAAACTGGCCCTGTTTCCTACTTTCCCCCTTATAATTTCTTACAAAGATCTTTGGCCTGCCTGTCACTGTTTGTTGTGATGGTTACAACAAAGTTTTTCTTCACCACCGAAGACAACCATGTCAGTCTCTTGCTACCTAGGAACAAGAGGCCATTCTGCTCCTCAAGCCTGCTCCACCACTCAATTAGATCATTGCTGATCAGTATCTCAACTCCTTTTATCACCTGATCTCCATATCTCTTGATCCACTTCCTTCAGGGACCATGCCCTAACAGGGTGTTGACAACCAAGGACTTCCTTTGAATTGGTCTGTGATTACACTTGGCAAAGTACTGCAGTGGTTTGCCATTGCTTTCTACAGTATAACTGACCAGGAAACCCTCCCATTCTTACCATCTGCCATCAGGTGCATTGGAAGGATTTACAGGCTGATAATCAACCTGTTTGACCACATTATGAACGCACCTTCCAAGGCCTTCAACTCCTGAAGTGGGACTTGAACCCGGAGTTTCGGGCCCAGAGATAGGGAGGCTACCACTGCACCACAGGACCTCCATTCATATCTCTTTGCACCTTTATCTAATAGACATCTGTTGGTCCCAGCCTTCAAATTTTCAGCGACCCCTAGCCTTTTTGTGGCAGTGGTGGGGAGTGGGTGGAAAGAGTTCTCAATTTGCACTCGCCTTTGTGTGAAAAAGTGCTTCATGATTTTACCCCAGAATGGCCAAGCTCTAAATTGAAGATTCTGCAGTGCAGTCCAGATAAAGTGTCTTAAATCATCTGCTCCCAACTTTCCACAGGATTTTGCCTCCTATTAAAACAATACATCTCCCTCTGTCAGCTGTAATACTATGGAAAGTGATGTAGTAAAGCTATCAGATAACAGTGACTCATTGCAATCTTACTCAATCCAGGGTGTACTGCAGGGTGGAGAAGCAATGTCAAGCTGCCCCAGCCATAAGGGTGAAGAGATACTAAAAATAATATGTCTGTTCTCCACATGGTGCTGGATGTTTCATATTGCTTGGCAGGAAAATTCTCTTACTCATCATGAGGACAATTTTCAGTGTGCGCTAATTATGAATAACCTCACCCACTGTTAGCAAATATAAGTCACAGTCTATGACTCTCTGGCCATAATATATAGAAATGGGTTAGAAGCAGAATAATGTTCCCGCCCCTATCCAATCAACCTCACCATCAGAAAAGGACAATGCAAGTGTTCTATTTCTCGTTCTCTTCATCACCCTCCAGGGTGAGACTACCAGCTGGTGCCACATCATGCATAGTCTCTTGTGCCATGACTGGCTGGCTGCTAAATGAATGCGAGGTACCTCACACACTTACCCTGTTGAATATCGACGTGGCAATGTATGCACAGCGTGGGTGGAAAGCTCCAGTCCCACAGACGTACAGGTGAGTTTGGTTGTAGAAATGGAGGACCCTCAAGAAGTTGCCACAGTCCAGCTGCAAAGAAATCAATAAGTTTTTGTTACTTTCCAGTGCAAAAAAAAACTTAGACTATGGATGAATTCAAAATTTAATCTCACTTTAATACCAATTTATGTGAATTGTACATTTTGCAAGTGCTAATTTGATTGGTTTCATCCCTCTGTATCTGATGACAGAGCCCTCAACCGTGTCCGGCCCATCTCCCGCGCATCCGCCCTCACACCTTCCTCTCCCTCCCAGAACCATGATAGGGTTCCCCTTGTCCTCACTTATCACCCCACCAGCCTCTACGTTCAAAGGATCATCCTCTGCCATTTCCGGCAACTCCAGCATGATGCCACTACCAAACACATCTTCTCTTCACTCCTCCGGTGGCTTTCTGCAGGGATCATTCCTTCCGGGACACCCTGGTCCACTCCTCCATCCCCCCCTACACCCCAACCCCCTCCCACAGCATCTTCCCATGCAACCACAGAAGGTGCAACACTTGCCCCTTTACTTCCCCCCTCCTCACCGTCCAAGGGCCCAAACATTCCTTTCACGTGAAGCAGCACTTCACTTGCACTTCCCTCAATTTGGTCTACTGCATTTGCTGCTCCCAATGCGGCCTCCTCTACATTGGAGACACCAAACGCAGACTGGGTGACTGCTTTGCGGAACACCTTTGGTCTGTCCACAAGCATGACCCAGACTTCCCTGTCGCTTGCCATTTCAACACTCCACCCTGCTCTCATGCCCACATGTCCATCCTTGGCCTGCTGCATTGTTCCAGTGAAGCTCAACGCAAACTGGAGGAACAGCACCTCATCTTCCGACTAGGCACTTTACAGCCTTTCGGACTTAACATTGAGGTCAACAACTTCAAATCATGAACTCTCTCCTCCATCCCCACCCCCTTTCCAATGCCCCTTTTTCCAATAATTTATAATTTTTAAAATATATTTTTCTTTTCCCACCTATTTTTAAATTTATTTCAATCTATCGTTTTATCTCTACCTTTTAGACCATTTCGATCCCTACCCCCCCACCCCACCCCCACTAGGGCTATCTGTCACCTACTTGTCCTGCTTTCTACCCTTAATGTCACCATTAGCACATTCCTTAGATAATATCACCACCGTCAACACCCCTTTGTCCTTTTGTCTATGACATCTTTGGCAATCTCTTCTTTGCCTCTACCTATCACTCACCCTCTATCCAGCTCTACCAGTCCCACCCCCCTCAACCAGCTTATATTTCACCTCATTTCTATTTGTCCTCAGTTTTGATGAAGAGTCATACGGACTCAAAACGTTAACTGTATTCCTCTCCACAGATGCTGTCAGACCTGCTGAGTTTTTCCAGCTAAAAATCTATCAATCATTAGTTAATTATCCCAGTGTCTAGAACCTTTTGGGGAGGGGGTTCTATGGGACATAATTTTACAATTAGAGCTTTTTCCAAGTCACAGCTACAATTTAGAAAAGGTTCAAAGAGCGATCCTTTATAAATAGGCCAGTTTCTGCATTGCAATCGACAAATGCAGTAGGAAACCAGCCTTTTAAATTTTAAATTACCCCTCCTGTGTCCTTTCAACCCAAATATTACTAGGATGCAAATTGAGAGAGTCTAAGAAATGAAATGTCTGCATGCTAATCTATTTGACTACATGGTCTATCTTTCCTGTTAAAAATGTTCAGTGGTTATTTATGCTTCAGGTTTTGCTCTGTTTGTAGAATTCAATCCCTTAGCTTTCCACCAATCTGAGAAGTTACATGGTTTGAACATTGCTATGAACGCTGGACTTAATGGCAGTTATATTTTAATTTAAAGTGAAAGAGAGAGAGTGTTCTGCAAAGGGAATGATGAGGTCATACTAAACACCTCCTCTCGGAGACAGGCCCATATGATTTGGCTGCCATTGGGTTGAAACTCAAACTGAAATCTATTCAAATCAAGTGACAGTTTTTAACACATTGACACAGTAACTCACAGATAAAGGATGGTTGCCTTTTGAAGCCATAGGGAGAAGCAAAACAGCTTTTGCTGTGAAGAGCAGAAAAAGACTTTTAAGTGTTAGCAACCAAGCAGGATGCTTATGAGAGCTGGTTTTCTGTTCTAAAAGAAGAGGACAGAAGAGACAGGACTTTTGAAGATTTAAGGAACAAAGAGTCGCCAAGGTTGGCCTTGCTAACGAAAGTCAGCTCTCGAGTACTCAGGTGGAGTGGAACAATTTTCAAAGGACACTGCAAGTTTTAACCTAGTGCAGCAAGGAGGACAAGTGAGCCTGCTGGAACATCTGGGAGTAACTTGGGACTTCGTTGCGTAATGCTATACATCTGCCAGAAGGGTGGTCCACAGACAAAGGGTTTATAAGAAATATCTTGATTGTGTTAATTAGTGAATGTGAAAATACTTTTTCTTTAGTTTGGTGTATTAGTTGCTTTTTAAGCAATGTTTGATCTAAGTTGATTTTAGTTTATTTGTTACAGTAAAAGGCTTAAGACTTGGAATCTTGTTGTGCAATTCCTTCTGCCGCTGTTGGGAAAGTAATCTCTTTTTAAAAAAGCTATCAGGCTCGAGGGAATCATAACAGCATCCCAGTCTCGTATGCTATTGCTAGGGTCTCCTAAAGTGAGACTCTTAAAAATGGAGGTAAATTCAGGGAAATAATTAGATAAACATTCAAAAACAAGGTTTGTTTTAATGAGCATGGCTTGGATTTTCCGGTCCCGCCCACAGTGGGAGTCCCCGTGGGTGGGACGGAAAATCCGGAGGGGCAGCCAAAAGTCTGTTGACTTTGGGTGGGAATTTCCGGTACCACCCACCCCTCAAAGCTGTCGTCAGGCTGGCTAAGCATTACCATTAGGCAGCAATACATGGGATCATTGCTTCGCTACATTGAGTACATCATTTCAGAATGAATAACCCATTCATCTTGTAGCTTCATTATGGGATGTTTCCCAGTGACATCTGTGAGTGAGCTGCTTGGAGATAATAGAAAATAGAGACGCTGTTGAAATATCACTCTTGAGCTGAGGAGTAGCCACCAAGGATTTCCTCCAGGTGAATCATCGCTGTACCACTCTCATGTCCCTCCCAATGACTGGCTGAAGATTAGCACTGGCAGAGGCCTGGGAGCCTATCATCTGCTCATCATTAGGGCACAGGGAAGACCACCTAACAAAAAGGTGGGAGAAGAAAAAAAGTTTCTTTGTTTTTAAAAAAGGGTCTGAATGGTATGGTAGGTTAGCACATGTCTGCAACCTGCAGAGTCGAATGGCAGGAAATCTCAGTTACATTCCATGTAAAGATGCTGTGTAAAATGATGATGGGACTGCTGCAACTTCTAGCACAGTACAAAACTGCCCCAATTTCAGCATTCCCATTCCGCAAGGCCACAGGATGGCTGGCGTGGAAGATGTACAAGGGGGAACTGGTGGGACAATTCTTCTGAAGTTGTGCCAGAGTAGAAGGAGCCTACTCTGCATCTAACCGTGTTGCGCTACACCTAGCCTGGCCATACTTGATCCTTGATGCTTGAAATGAGATGACGTTCCATACTCCAGAATTAGAGTCTCTGAACTTCATGAACATAAAAAAACTCTCCTTCAGGAAATAAGTGGTTTCTGCTGCTGCCTGATGAAAATCTATTTTTTGCAGTACAGTTATTGGAGCAGGATTTATTTTATGTATCATTAAGTTTCTATTTGAACACAAGTCCTAATGATAAATACTCACATCAGGGTCCTTCCCAGCCATTTTGCATTCGTCTATCCTCTCAGGTGTGGCTGGCCAGTATAACTGGGGGATAAAAAGACAATATACTTATTATCACTTTGGAAGACAGGGTACTGTAGTGTGGTAAAATTGTTGCACCAATAATCCATAAAATGTGAGTTCAATTCCAACCACAGCAGGTGGAATATTTGAATCCAGTGGTCAAAAATCTGTAACAAAATGCTGGTATCGTCAAGCTGTTGGAGGGTCAGAAAAACAAACATCCTTCAGTGAAGGATACCTGTCCTCTTACAGTCTGACATATTGTGACTACAGTCCTGCATCAACTTGTCTGACTTTTAACTGCCCTCTGAAGTGTCCTAGTAAGTCACTCAGCATCAAATCGCTGTAAGGCAGACATTGAGTGAGCACCTTTATCACATGGACTTGAAGCCACTCAAGAAAATAGCCCCGCCAAGCGTTCTCAGGGGAACTAGGGATGGACAATAGACGTGAGTTGATGGTAACAGATGCCACTGATATCAGTGACTTGAAAACCATTAGCCAGCCTTGGGGTTATTTTGGCTTTGCGGGGTAGTATGAAACTGTCGTTTCAGATACCAATTCTTTACCAGCCCTTGCCATATCTAACCTGGGCATACTTGGCGACAGTCTGCTGGCAATCACTCCCGTGGACTATTATCTCTCTCATCCTTAGGAACTAACAAAAAGCACCCATCTGCCTTATTGCATCTCCTGAAAAATCAACAATCCGTTTAGTCTACCCGCAGGTATCGCCGCTCTCCGAATTTATTTATTTTTTCTTGCACTACTAGAACCATAAATCGCTCAGGTATTTAATCAGATCAAACCAATAGAGATAGTGGTGCTGTTGAAACCTGGAATGTCTGGAATGAGTGGGGTTGGCGATTAAGATTTTGTTGAGTTGAGATTTTGCTGCACAAACATATTCCAGTGCTGCGAGTTCAGAGTCAGAGTCAATGTCAACAATCCCCATCCAGCACCACTGTCTCATTCTTCACCCCATCTCTTGTTCCTGGGGGAGAAACCTGTTTGTATTATAAGTTGCATATCACACCTGGGGAGCCGCTAGATTATGAATCAGTGCACTAGATTTTAACCTTTGCTGCCGGGTAGTAACAGGTTACAGGAGTTACAGGTCGACTGCTGATATACACCAAGCCCAATGATTTCAAGGAATAAGAAATGAGCTGGGTGTGTAATGTGTAGCTGATCGTCAATGCTGTGCTTACCATCTGGCAGGAAGGTTCAACCCACGTACATCATGGATTCACCCACTGATAATGTGATTCATTGTTGTGAAAGATCATTGCTACTCACTCAAACTCAGCACCACTGAATGGTGCAATCTCTTGTACTTGTAAACAATGTGCACAGCAAAGTTCAATAAGTCTCACTGGCTGTAGATTTTGGCCATCAAGTGGGGGAGCTCCATGGCCAGATACCCAACAAACTGGGCCAAGTGCTGGGGACAGGGTTTTAACACCATATCCCTGGCAGGCTCAGGGCAGAAAACAGGCATTTCACGGCAGCTCACTGGTTCTAGGCCAGTGCAATATTGGGTGGCCCTGAGGCTGACCCTGGACAAGGTGGAGAGGGACAGCGTCCTATCACAGGGCAGGGTTCTTGGGTGTGACAGCTGCCCCAGTTATTTTTGTGGAGATTGGAAGTGCACTCTTGCTCTTCCTGGTCCCACAAACCCAATTTAAAACTACTGTTTTGGGGCCTCTTCAGCTGTACAGGTTACAATGTGCACATTCCAGGCTGTGCCAAGTTGTCTCCCAAACTGGTACCTGGGAGGAAACACCAATTTGCTTATTAAAAGGACCTACCACCCGATACAGGGATGTACAGTAGCCACCCAGCAGTAGGCCCCTTCAAAGATGGCAGAGGCCTGACTGGCAGTGACAATGGTGCACTTCATCTACTGATCCTATTTTGAGGTTGTTATAGTTTCACAAACACTTTTGACCAAGTTAAATCAACCCCACTGCATTCTGAATGCAAATAATCTTTACCTGGATATCATGTACACCTCTGTATTTCTTTATTCCGTTGCGGAGATCACCATATTAGGCACATTATGCGCCATTTGAAAATATGGCAAAAGTTCCGAGGTTTCTGGGTTGAAGATTGACCAGTAATTCAATAGAATAGAGATGAATTTCTAGTACTTGATGATTCGGAAAGGATTTTCTACCTGAGAGTGATCTTAAAAACATTATTGTACATTAAATGGATCCAGAGTTGCCGTAACAAGGGGCAGAATTTTGAGTTTGTGCAATCGACAGGCCCAGGAGTGGCTGGGAAAGGTGCTGCTGCCCACAATCAGCCCCCGACCGCGATTTCACGCTGGCGGGTCAATTAAAGCCCGCCAAGCGCGAATGGCGGCTCCCCAATCTTCGGGAAGGGCTGGGCAGGGGCGCAGGCCTGTCGGCCGCCGAGTCCAATGGCGACCCGGCAGCAGGTATAAAACCGGTACGGTCAGGCCCTGGAAGGCTGCTGGCTACGAAGCCATCTTCGGTGTTGTCAACAGGCGATTATGAATTATGATGGATTCAAATGCAGCTGCAGACCCCAGGCAGGAAGGCAGGTCCAGTGGTCACTCGACCCCCTACCCCCCCCCCGGTTTTCTGATGAGTGCCTCGTGATCCCCTTGGAGGTGGTGGCTGCCAGGAGGGACACCCTTGTCCCTAGGGATGGAAGGAGGAGGCCACCCACTTTCCAAAAAGAGCTTGGGATGAGGTGGCAGGGCTGCTCAGAAGCCATGACGTTGTGCGGTGCACCTGGGTCCAGTGCCACAAGAGGTTTAACGACCTGCTACGCTCAGGAAGGGTGAGTACCATGTTGGCATGGGTCAGTGTGCAGAAGTGATAAGGTACGGCCGACCCCTGTGGAGCTCAGGGGTGTTAGAGTCTGAGTGCCAATTGTCAATGATGCCGGAGCTGGCTAAGGGGGTGAGCCCTGGCTGCTTGGACTGAGTACCTTGCGCCTTGAGGGCCACGACTCAGATGTGCCTGCAAGGTATTCCTCAGCTGGGGTTGGCCAAGCTGCAATGGCACTGCAGGTAGAGAGCGGACTAACCCATGCTGTCCTTTCAGGGGAAGACGATCCCCATAACACCATTGAAAGGTTGCGGACCGGCAGAGACCCCGCTAACCTTCTAATCCTAACCAGATACGAGCAGGAGGCCTTGGAGCTGGAGAGGTGCCACGCACCTCAGTCTGCCGGCCGTGGAGATGCTGGGGTGTCAGACGAAGGTAAGAATGTTGTGCACAGAGTGAGTGTTTCAGATAGTGCAAACATTCTTGTGTAGTCTTATCATTGATAGGAGCCTCAAACCTGGAGTCCCCATTGCTCATTGAAAGACGATGGCACCATGATGCAGATCTCCATGGTCTCACCAGGGTGCCTGGCATGCACAGTGACAGTGTGATGGCTTAAAAATGACATGTCATTTTTCTTCCTTAGGTTTGCCACTGCGCACCCAATTGCAGGACCCCGAAGACCCACCCCTGACGCCAGAGGATTGCCAGGCTTCACGTGCACCTGTGTCACACCTACTCTCTTGACCAGGTACCAGCACAAGTACCAGCACCTCAGTGGGCATTAGATCTTCGGCTAGAACATTGGTGCACATTGGTGAGGGCACTTCACACTCGCTTGAGAAGCAGGCAAAGGCAGAGAGTGTCCAGGGTGCCAGCAGTCAGAGGACTGCTGGAGACCAGGATGATGCTTAGTCAAAGGCAGGTGATGAGCCTCTGGAGTCATCCATTAGGCAGCAGATGCTGGAAGTCCAGCGAGATGTGTGGGAGGATCTGGCGGAGATCCATGAAGGTATGCGCGCCATAGTCTCCATTATGGAGGAGTCCATGTGGAGCATCAGCACAGCGTTGACCGTCATGGCCGGGCAAAATGCCTCCTCCATTGAGAGAGTGGTGACTCTCATGGAAAGGCAGCTCCAGGAACAGAATCAGGGGTTCCTGAGGTTGCATTCGGACCTGCAAGCCCTTACACAGGCAATGACCTCAGGTGGCCAGTGTCCGTGTGGGAGATGGATGAGGCGCCCAGTAGTCCACCTGAGTGCCCATCCAGTGGTGAGCAGGGAGATCCAGAGCAACCTAACATTGGCACATGAGCTACCTGTTGTCTTTGCGGGCTCCTCTCAGGGCGCCCTGGATGATGGCAGCAGCTCCTCTGCCAGTGACGGTGGCATCTGATGAGGCTGCAGCGACTGGAGAGATGCCAGCCGTGGAACTGGCAGCTCCCCCCCACTAGATGGGGCCAGCACAGGCTCCACTGGCCAGAGGATGACCGCCAAGGTCATCAAGGCCAAAAGGACAGCAGAGTGAGCAGGCTGTCTCCAATGCCGGTGCCAACGAGGGAGGAGCACCTAGATGTAGCACTCGCAAACGTAAGTTTAAAGCACCATGAGCATAAGAGGGACTGGTCACTGGTGATCTTCTGTTGTGCAATGTTTTGTTTATGTTTACTGGTCTGGTCAGAAAACCAGAGAAGGTTCTGTTAATTTGTTTTGACTGTCAACATGAGATAAATTTTCTTTTGTTGTAATGGCCTGAGTGCTTCACCTTTTTTTATTTAATGTGGTGCAGGTACACCAGTAAGTAATGTTAGATGTGGGTGGCTCGAAACATTATTGCACAGGCGCTGAGTGAACTTTGGGTCAAAGGAAAGGGTTACTGCAGACATCCATGATGGAGGCAGCAGCCCTGGCATGAGGTGGTAGCGCTTATTTGGCAGCCTAGCTGAAGGAGCATTGGATCAAGATGTCCCTGGTGTCCCTGCCTCCCTGGAGGTTAGCAAGGTCAGCCTCCATGCCCTTAGTGTTCTCCTCACCGTGCTCCTCTTCTGACTCACCACTGGATTCATCCTCTGTGGCCTGTGCAGCTGCCTCAAGATCCTCTTCCTCCAGTGGGTCCCCCCTTGCCAGTGCCAGATAGTGGTCGCATGTTGCGCTCTCCACAATCAGTGACATCCATTCTAGGGGGTATTGCAGTGCACCCCCTGAACGGTCCAGACATCGGAAGTGAATCTATGGTTCTCTCTATCACCATCCTTGTGGATGTATGGTTCCTGTTATAACGCTGCTCTGTTTCTGTTCTTGGGTGGCGGAGAGGCGTCATAAGCTATCTTATCACCCAAGTCATCGATCCAATCAGGCTGGAGCACTGAAGAGCCTCAACACCTGGACGTGTCTCAGGATGTAAGCATCATGGGAGCTGCTGGGTACAGAGCACAGACTTGCAGAAGCTGCATCCTGTAGTCACACACCAACTGGATTTTCATCGAGTGGAATGCTTTCCTGTTAATGAAGACACCCGGCTGACCCACTGGCACCTTGATGGCCACGTGTGTACAGTCGATGGCACCTTGGATATGGGGGAACCCAGCAATCGCTGCAAAGCCCCCGGCTCGCTCAGCCTGGCTGGCCTCATCCATATGGAAATGAAGGAAAGTCAATACCCGCATGAACAGAGCTTCTGTCACCAGCTTGACGCAACTGTGGACAGCTGATTGGAGGACTCAACACAGATCTCCCACTGAGCCCTGGAAGAACCAGAGGCATAGAAGTTGAGGGCCACTGTGACATTCAGAGCCGCTGGCATGGGGTGTCCACCCACACAGTTGGAGCTGATCTCATGCCCGATTATCTGACAAATGGTCTCCCCGGAGAGGCAGAGCCTCCTATGGCATTGCACGTCAGACATACTGAGGGAGCTACATCGCCACCTGTAAACCCTGGCAGCAGGATGGTGGCATCTTCTATGGCCCCTAACGCCTTGGACTTCTTGCTGGCCTTGCGCCCCTTGTGCTTGCACCTCTCTTCCCACAGGTCCCTCCCCTGGAAGCTGCACAGGAACACCTGGCCTCCTCCCCCTATCTTCCTCCTCAGAAGAGGTGCCACCAGCAGAGACCACAATCCCCATTACCAGGGTAAAGAAGACTGTCTGGTACCTGGAAGGGTCCACATGAACTGAATTCTCTGGGGTTCTCTGGTTCTCTGGGGAGACACCAAGGAGTCCTGAAATGAAGCATGGAAATGCTAAGAATGAAGCCCCAAACAGAGATGAAGCTGCCAAGTCACCAGCAGCAAACTATCTCCAAAACTCCTCACTACTCACACTGGCAATGCTGCTGGCCCTTTTTATCCCACCCGTGGATGAGGTTTTTGAAATTGTCGGCTGGCCGTCTGCCTGTTTTGCCTGTGTGACGAGTGCGAAATCCGCCCGGGCAACGAAAAATCAGCATCAATTGCCTTTTTAATGCCTTAACTGGCCTCTTAATTAATGGCGGGTGCAGCTCCGGCACCCATGTGCACCCGCCGACCAAAATATTGTGTGAGGGCACGATGACATTGGGATGCCCAACATCATCATGCACAGTTTTATGATCGAATGGGTCAGGCACGAGCCCGCCCGCTCAGCGAAAAATTCTGCCCAAGGACTATGTCTGATTACTTTGACCCTGATGGTGGCCGGGAGATGAGAGAGAGTTGGAGAAATTATGCTGGGGTACAAACGGATAACAGATTTCAAATAGTTCAGTCACTGCTTCAACAAGTGACAGTTTATTCTTCCTATAAACAGCTTAGGGGAGGAGAACTGATAGGGAATTAAATAATTGTGGCCTAGGAGCCCGATCCCAAGGTGCTGGAAGATTGAGGAGATCAGGGGTTGAACTTCAGTCTTTCTTACCCACTCACACTTGATCTTGGTGGTGGGGTTAGCAGAGAATGGATTAAAATTAAGAACATGGGCAAAGAGGACCAGGTGGATAGATAAAAGAACTTGTTATTTATTTAGCACCGTTTGCAATCTCAGAACATACTCAACTGCTTCACAACCAAAGAAGTACATTTGCAGTGTAATAACTGTTGCAATATAGGGAAATGCAGCAGCCAATTGGCACACAGAGAGGTCCCATAAACAGCACCTCACTCAAGTGCCCAGTGGCATTGGGTGTGGGATACATATTGGTCAGAACACTGGGGAGAAGATCACTAGCTCCACCTTAAATAGTGCAATGAGATCTTTTATTACCCGAGGGGGCAACCAGGGCCTCGGTTTAACGTCTCATCTGAAAGGCAACATTTCTGAGCATATTGAGCTCCTCAGTGTCAGTTTAGATTTTGTGCTTGCATCTCAGGAGTCTGGGGCTTGAACTCACTGTGCTCTGTTCCAGAAGTAATAAGCGAACCCAGGATGACAACTGAACAGAAATAAGGTTTTGGGCAAAGAAGAATATAGAAACAGGTCCCCTTGAGCCTGTTCCGCCATTCAATGAGCTCATGGCTGATCTGCAGCCCAAATCCATATACCTGCCTTTTCCCCATATCTGTTCAAAACTTTGGTGAACAAAAAACTATCAATCCCAGATTTAAAATTTGTCATTGATCTAGCATTAATTGCTGTTTGAAGAAGAGACGTTCAAACTTCTACCACCCTTCGCATGTAGAATTGTTTCCTAATTTCACTCCTGAAAGGCCTGTCTCTAATAGTTAGACAATGGCCGTAATTCCTCGGCCCCATTGGCGTTGGGCATCATGGCGGGTGGCTGGGGGAGGGGGAACAACATGGCAAGGCGGCCAAAAATTGGTTTCACGCCATCATGAAACCAGTTTGCGATCGTCCACTCCACCCATCTATGGTGGGTGGCGTTTCCTGCCATTGCACATCGGGGCCTAATTTCAATATTTTAGCGAATCATTATATACCCTGCTCGCCGGAATCACCCCCTCCCCACCAATGCTGGATCATCTGGGTACATCTGCGTGCAATCACACCGAAGTGTTTCACAACTGTACATAAGCGACGTGCACCTGGCGAGCTGCACTTCACTTGGGACTTAGAGGTTTGTTTGCCTCCCTTACTTCGGGCAGCACTCACAGTCATCAGCACCAGGCTTCACAGGCAGCACCACATCACTTTTAGGGGGGGATCACAGGCAGGTCTCTAGCTACCAGACCAACCGTAAGGTGGGGATGGCTTTTCAATGGCTGGAGGGCTAGGGTTTGCTTGGGGAAGGGGGAGAAGCGGCCTCAGCCAAGAGAAGACGCTGCAGGGTTTACTGGAGAAGTGGGGGGTCATCCTAGGGTGTGTGGGGGAGACGCATGTTGATCTGTGCAAGTGGCCTCAAGATGGTGAGCTCTGAGGATGCAGTCTCCAGAGGAGATGAGGCCAGATGGAGATGTGAGGGTGTGTGTGTGAGAGAGTGAGTGGTGATGTCCCTTGAGCTGACAGTGAGTGAGATGGCAGTGAATGTGAGATGGCCCTGTGGGCTTAGAGTGAGGAGATGGTTTCCTTACCCTGGCAGCACTGATAAGATTCATTTTCTGCACTGGATGACCGACCCCTTCTGTGCAGCATTGAAACTGATCACCTCTGCCACCACCTCGCAAGTCAGAGTGGTGAGACTGATGGGCCTCCTGCAGCCAGAGCGGAGGGGTAGAAAGACATCGTAACGGGCCTCCACAGCATCCAGAAGGCATTCCAGGGATGCATCATTGAATCGGGGAGCTGCACCCTCCTTTGATTTTGGGACCATGTCTTCAGTGGAACAGTTCTGGACTGCAGGCATTGAGAAGTGAGCATGTGGCTGCAGTTTAAATATGGTGCCCGGAGTGAGAAAGCAGCGAGATAACAGCGTGGTGGGAAAATCGGAGGCTGACTGCCAGTGAGCAGACGTATTTCCAGTGGCTGCATAATTAATGATGAGGCAGGAATGGGATGATATAGCGCGAAAACCCACCATTGCAGCCAGTGGGTAAAATGACTTTTTTCCCGCCTGCTACCGCACTTTGTGCAAATCTGGGACGATTCTGCCCTATGTCCCTTGGTCCTCAGCTCCCCAACCAGCGGAAATAGTTTCTCTCTTATACTCTGTGTCCCCCTTAATATCTTGAAAACTTTGATCAAATCACCCCTTAGCCTTCTAAATTCCAGGGAATACAACCTTAGTTTGTGTAACCTCTCCTTGTAATTTAACCCATGGAGTCCAGATCTGATTCTGGTAAACCTATGCTGCACTCCCTCCAAAGCCATTATATCCTTCGTAAGGTGTAGTCCCCAGCACTGTCCATAGGAGTCCAGGTGTGGTCTGGGACTTTATAAAAGCTAAAGCACGACTTCTACTCACTAATATTGTAGTCCTCTAGATAAAAAGGCCAGTATCCATTTGCCTTTCCAATTAATTTCTGTACCTGTTCAAAACATTTTAATGATCTATGTACCTGGATACCTAAATCTCCTTAGGTCTCCACTATTTCTAGCTCTTTGGCATTTAGAAAGTACACTGTTCTATGCCTTTTAGGTCCAAGATAGATAACCTCACATTTGGCCACACTGAAATCCTTTTGCCTCAGTTTTATTGATGCTCAGAGAGGGATCACAATCCCATAACATTCAAAGTGTGCCTCCATGGTTAGGGTGGAACTGGGATCAAATGCAAATGTTTCCTTAGTGTTGCTTTTTCAAGGCACATTTTTCAACAACAACTTACTAATAGGAACCATTAACCCCGTCTTCTGATACAGGGCTGTAATATTGGACTCAACTGAGTTGGAAATGACCTTTCCCAGTGGAAGTCAATGGGTCTATAATTGACTGCAATTACATCTAATGGTCTCCAGAAATCAAGTACTGACAGCGTAGGATGTACATTCAGACACAGTCCCAGGAGCCACACATCAAACAGCTCTATTTGCATGCCATTACGATGTCTGTGTCTACGTGCTGGACCAAATGTCGCCGGCTATCAGTTTATCATGTCAATTTACTGTCATCATTGGTCCTCCAACTCATCACATAACCAAAGTGCCTCAGAGGAATTGGTTGGTCCAATTTGGCTCATTCTTACCATAGAACCTGAACTTAGCTTGACCTAATAAAGTTGCTCCCTCCAGCGTAATGTTAGTGTTAACACTTCACCCAGTGCTTCTGTATCATCATTGCAAGTAAATGCTCCACATCTGTAGTAAAGACAGCTGGCTTGGTAGGGTAAAATTCGTCCCAGCCAAGCATTTAAATATTTATCTTACTGCTATATCAGTTGCAATGAAACACCAAGTGGAGACAGCCAGGTACCAAGACTGGAGCACCAGGGAGAAAGGGCAGCCATGTACCATCACCTGATTACTGGAAAAACAGCTATGTATCACCAATTGATTGGTGTGAGATAACCATAAGCTGCCAGGCAATTGTATATTTAGCAGCAGGTGCCTAGCAAGAGGCAACCATATACAAACAAGTGACTGCAGATACATCAGCATAGGCCCTCTCTTGCTTGCTATGTTGGCATTCAGAAAATTATGTTTACACCACTGGGTTTTGAAGGTAGAAACTACATAGCAGGAATAAAATTGGGCAGGTTGAATTGCATGTTAGTAACAGAGCCTGCCTCATTTTCCTTACTATTAATTTAAAATAAAAGGAAAATGGAGGGATCGATTATGGATCTGCAATCCTCCCTACTTGATTTTTTTACTCTGTACATCACTCAAATGACGACTTATGCCTAGATGGCACAGATGAAAATCTACCCAAACATATACAAAGTGCAAATTGCTCAAGATGGGCAAAATTTAGATTCTTTTAAGGAAACCTAAATCATCCAAATTGGGATTGATTCAGATTAGGCTCTTGGAGTCAGTGTCTGTCGCTAATGTTAACTTGCTTTCTGAGTGCAGCTTAATAGAAAAGGTCCCAGTTGAAGGAAGAATTTTAGAAGTCTATAGCAAGGAAAATATTTTCCACTCACTTAATACCTCTTACTTGCCTACATCACCTTCCAACCTAATATTCCTTTCCATCAACGGTCTCCATTCCAGTCTCTCCACCCCAAGCTTTTCCCCAGTCTGTCCTGAGGGCTAGTTATTCTAAGAACTTGCTCCCTTACCTCCGTGTTCCCCTTCACCTTCTATTGCTCATCATCCCCTATCCAAGAGGACAAGGCCTGCTCCTCACCCTCTGCCAGTGTTGGCTGTTGTGAGGAGCCAGTAGCAGCCAGCATGTGTGGTATGAAACTTAGTGGATCAGAAAGGCCATGATAAATGACTGGTGACTGCTCATTTGCTACAGTCTATGGGATATATTGTCTAATTAATCAAGATCAACTATGAGCACTTGGCACGCTGGTACAACAATCCTCTATGTGCCTTTTCTAGCCAAGCATTAACCTGTTTAAAACAAACAGGTTAATGTCTGCATGAAAATTGCATACAAAGTGCAGCGTTCATTACTGAACTTGCCCAACAAGAAAATGTAACCTCCAATGCACTTCTAAGATTCAATAACAGTTCCATCCTGTACGTTTTAAGAAGTCACTTGTCTAGTCGTTATAAGTTGATTTTTTTTTAAAACAGAAGAACACCCTCATGTTTTCTGTGGCATTCGCAGGCTCCATATAATTAACTATCAAAAACAAACACTTGCCCTGACAAGCAATAACGATCTCAAAATGATGTGTTCTTAACCCCACAAGTGTCAAAGGCTGACTCAATTGGCTCTATTTCCTGCTCAGTGATTAGCTAGCTCTTCAGCCAGTACATGTGAATAGGCTGGCCTCACACTCTCTTTTTGCTCACGGATTGTGGCAAGTGGTGACAGTTTTCATTAAATACCTGTGTTTTTTTAAACAAAATTAGAATCATTTCATTGAATGGCAATTCTGGGGGAGGCCTATCATTTAAAGTGTATGTTACCCGTCATGCGTCCATTGCTTCTATTAAAGTATTCTCA
The DNA here is from genome assembly GCF_964194155.1 of Cetorhinus maximus. Lineage (NCBI taxonomy): Eukaryota > Metazoa > Chordata > Chondrichthyes > Lamniformes > Cetorhinidae > Cetorhinus > Cetorhinus maximus. The sequence goes on from NC_135884.1 coordinate 64,273,540, forward strand.
CTTCTCTGCAGCCCCTGAAAGCTTATATGAGCACACAAGGGTAGATTCAGAGCTCTTGTGTTGCCAGCATTGAGTCACACTCAAAGGGAACCCTGATCTCTGATCCACACTCCCTTCAAACATGGCTCTTTATTCCTCCTAGCAAAGTGAACCACCTCACGTTTCGCTAAATTGAACTTTTATTGATCTGCCCACTCGACAAGTCTGAATTTTCTGAACTTTGGTGCAGTCCACAACACAACACCAATATTAAGAATGGCAGCTCCCAGTGAGGCAAAGTGGTTGCACCCATGTTTTTACCTTCTTTACACCACTCGAGATGTTGTCCAGATTGCAGGTCAGGAGGTAGTCCTTTGCAGCTGCGTAGAGTCTTCGGTTGTCCTCATCGAGGATTATGGAATGCAAGTTGGAAGCACTGAAGCTGAGTGGGATGATCCGCTTGTTTGACATCAACTCTAAGAAGCAATGTAATTGATTAAAAAAAAAGCATTATACAACACAGGACTGGATTTGAAATTATCAAAAGTATCAGCTCAGTGTACAAAATGAGGGCTGGCTTCTTTCACCATTAGGACCTGGAGTTCAATTCAGACTACGCTGAAGGAATAAAAGTCCCCTCCACTGCTGATAGTAAGAATCCCATATGAAATACGTTTGTGGTAGTCTCAAAGGAGTTCCTAGTCAAGCAGGCCAATGCCATAAAACAGTTTTGGCACTAATTATCAATCTGCCTAAAGTCACACCAATATTGGGTGTGGGAAAAGAAAAAGCCGCACTGTTGGAGATGTTTGAGGTTGGAGCAAAACCATATTGTTGGGGACAAGTGGAGGGAGCTTCACTCTCCGACAGCTCTGGGCCCATTTTCCCCTTCTGAGGCCAGGGAACGGTGAAATCAATTGTAAAGCCATCGCTGATGGCTAGCTAACTCAACACAGATCAGGCAATCACCTCCTGAGTCATTGGAGGAGCATAAACCACTTTTGTTGGACTGGCACAATGCCCATGCACTCACTGGCTGTTTTCAAAATGTGCCTGGTTGCAAAGGCTCCCAGTTATTATTTCAAGTAACACCTCTTTCCCAGTCCAGGTTGGGAGATATAGGGGTGGTTTTCACCTAACTCACAAACATGTGGAGCAATGGTTTTATACCCTGCCTAATATTGCTCTCTTTTGCCTTCAATGAAGAGTGAAATTGGAACGGGTCTTAAACCAGCTTTCTACCCAATCTCATGAGAATCCCGAAGGGTGGGTTAGGTTAAACTTCTCCCCAAAGTTTCCAGAACAGAAGGATGTGAGCTGATAGCCTAAGCAAAGTCATTAGCATGTTTAACTTTTGATACTGTAAAATGTTTAAGGTCATACAGGACTATTTTGGTAGTCGAAAGCCCCTTGCTGATCAGTCGGCTTATGAAAGGGTTAACTGTCTGGCCAGCTCTTTGTCTCAGTGCATGAAGCAAGGTAAATCCCAGCCCAAGTATAGGTATATAGGCTTGAGTTTGGACTCATGACTCCAACCAACCTCCACTCATTCCCCCCCTTCCCATAACACTACAAATAGCCACTCTATCCACTTCCTGCTCTTTAAACAAGGCTTGGTACCTCAGGTGGCAGCAAGAAGCACCTCAACTACCTTCCAGAGCAGTCCTTGTTGTAATATGCCTTTAAGGGATATCAGCATGACATCACTAGAAGGGGAATGTGTCATGTGATTCAGTCTTAGGCCCCGTCGTGGCAGGGAGATTCAGAAGCCCAGCCAAAAGCCCACTGGCTTTCAATGGGACCAGATGATCCCAGTGGTGGGCAGGGCTGGAAAATCCCATCCTTAGTTTTATTTTTGCTTAGCTCTGATGTCTTCAAGCTTTATTCCTACGTAGAACTGTTCTCATGTGCCTAGTCTTAATAAATAAACCCACAATGTGTTTACCTAATCCCTTATGAGCCATTGGTGCCTTGTGTCTTGTATAGTAAATAAGACCATGGTATTATATCATGATAATAACACGACAGTGCTGACCTCAGCCATGAGGTAAATGCTGCTCTCAAGTTGTAGTTTTTACACAAGACAATTGTCATATTATTAATAAAGGGAATAATTTCTGAATTTGCATCCCTATCATGCTGCTTGGCTTGCTGGGAAACTACATGAAGAACGCACTGAGAGTGCCAATCTTTGAGACCCCTCCATCCTCTGATTTTTCATTCCACAATTGCACAAGTTCATAAAATGACCCCTTACACATCAAGGAAGTAACGTGGGAGATGTCTGTGCTTTAATATGGATATGAAGTAAGTAATGAAATATGGACACCTTGGAGCAATTCTGTAGTCAGCACTTACTCATTCTACATTGTGTACCTTTGAAGTTTCAGCAGCAACAAGTAAAGGACAATGTTGGGAAAATTTTAACTGTGTTTGGTTTTAATTACAACCTAATTAAACCCACAAAGGACACAGTGATTCCTTCAGGAATGCTGGTTTCATCAGACTTGTTTGGGCTAGCCTGCTTGTCATAAACCATTGCAATTAATACTGTAGCTAATGCGTAGAAAAATGACAATGTTGTGCAAATTCCTGTGAAAGCAAGCAAGCCAAATATTCTCAGAAAAATAAACTTGCTTTAAACTAAAACCTTTGATCTATCATCCACTTCCATTGTATTTTGCAGATAGTAATGCTGGGTAGACAGATGAATGGGATTATGATGCGGAGCTCTGTTGCACAGATCACAAACATTGGCTAATTCATTTGTGACGTGTGGTCATTCAGAAAGATGTCTATCACTGTGGCATTCATAGGTTCTTTCAATCTCTTCTAATAATTGAAGACAAGCTTGGTAAAATCAGGACACGAGCAACAAGAGATCAATTGGCCATCTGTAAGTTACAAAGGTGGAACCTACGCCTGGTTGGGTGGAGAGTTCATGTTAATGCATAAAATAAAGAGCCCATCAGAATAGGCCAGCGCATATGTACACAAGAACACAAGGAATAGGAGTAGACCACACAGCCTATCGAGCATGCTCTGCCTTTCAGTAGGATCATGGCCGATCTTGGGCTTCAACTCCACTTTTCTGCCCACTTCCCATATCACTTAATTCCTTGGCAGATAAAAAAATCTGTATCCCAGCCTTAAATGTATTCAGTGATGGAACAACCATAACCCTCTGGGGTAGAGAATTCCAAAGATTCACAATCCTTTGAGCAAAATAATTTCCCCTCATCTCAGTCCTAAATGATCTGAGGCTGTGCCCCCATGTTTTAGATTCCCCGACCAGGGGAACCAATCTCTCAGTGTCCGCCCTATCAAGCCCCTTCAGAATTTTGTAGGTTTCAATGAGATCGCCTCTCTTTCTTCTAAACTTCAGAGAATATAAGCCCAATTTTCTCAGTCTCTCATTATAGGACAACCCCCTCATCCCAGGAACCAACTTACTGAACCTTCACTGTACCGCCTCCAATGCAAGTATATCCTTTCTTAAATGTGGAGGCCAAAACTGCACACAGTATTCCAGATGTGGTCTCACCAAAAGCTTGTACAATTGTAGTGAGACTTATGTATTCTTGTACTCCAATCCCATTGCAATAAAGACCAACATGCCATTTACCTTCCTAATTGCTTGTTGCGCCTGCATGTTAACATTCTGCATTCCTTCTATGAGCACACCCAAGTCTTTTTGAACATCAACACCTACAAATGCCAGTGAACGTGTGCTGGGCCTGAGTGTGAGAGTTTAGAATGATGAGATGGTTGCCATACCCTGGCTGCATGGATGGGATCATTCATCCTCTATCTGCATGGGTGGTCAACCTCTTCTGTGCCACATTGGCACTGATCACCACTGCCATCATCTACCAGGCTGTAGTGGTAATGTTACTGCCCCTCCTGCAGCCGGAGCAGGGGTAGAGGACATCACAGCGGGCCTTCAGGGCGTCCAAAAGGTGCTCTAGGGCTGCAGTCTTCTTGCCTTTCGGGGCCATGTCTTCTTTGCTGCAGTCCTGGACTGGAAGCACTGAGCATGACTGTACTTTAAACGTGGTGTCTGGCGTGATGAAGCAGTGAGGTGATGGCATGGCAGGCGAATTGGAGCCCACCTACCATGGAAATCCCAGGAATGCATAATTAATGCAATAGGTTTGGGACGATGCGGCATGAAAAGCCGCCATTGCCCACTACCGCACTTGTGCAAATCTGAGATGATTCCGCCCTTAGGCCAGCGGTAGTGAATTTACGTTAAAAACCTGGCAGTGCAATACTTAAGGGAATAACAGATACCACCGAACTCAAATAGATGTTTACTGCAAACGTAAATCTGTAACAGCTTTACTGATCTAAATTTAACGATGATGTTCCAAAAATGTGTTCAATTTTGAATTTTTACTTTCGACAGATGGTCTGTAGTTTTATTAGTGGTGTGGGCGAGTGCATGTAGAAGTTTTGGTGGGATTGGAAAATGCACACATTCTAACATTACATGTGGCTCACAAGATGTAGAGAGGGAAAACAAATCACAAATGGGCAGAGGAGGAAACGAGAAGGCAACAGATATGTACCAAGAGTTATTGAGTGGTGTGGCCTCTTTGTGGTTTGAGCCAAACATCTTGATTCACTAAAATCAGAGAATCCTACTCTCTGCACCTTGGAATCTTTTTCAACACATGTTCCTCCCTCTTTTTCTTACCTCTCCCCCATTTTGTTCCTGGTAATCACTGCCCCTTCACAAGTTGCCCTCAGTGTAGCCAATAACTGAGATAACTTGGTCCACATCACACAACCAAGATCTTGGCATATGTTAAAGTCTGATTGGAACAAATCGTTTGTTTTTTTTTTTAAACGGTGCCATCATTGTTTGTCCAATTTTCCAGCCAATTAAAAAGAATAGATGCAAATTTGTAAGAAATACTCTGGCTTATACATAGCTGCCGAGCATTAGATGGAAGGAAACAGGGGATATTTCTCTTAATCGAAGGGAAGGATTGAAACATTTTGCTTTAGATGCCAATTTGTAACCACCAACTGCTCCGTTCCTTTGTCCATTCTCATTGACTCTCATACAAAAGTATATCTTCAGTACAAAACTTCACCCAACACAAAAGGAATAAAATACTGCTGACCAGAAAAGCTTTCAAATAAAAAAGAGAAAATATTGGCAATACACGTATGGTCAGTCAGCACCAGTGTAGAGAAAATACAAGTTCTGGTATTTTGGGTGCATAGCCTTCACCAGAACTGACGACTTGAGGTCTTTTGGTAAAGTTTGGTGAAAAGAAATGCAGATAAAGGAAGGAAGAGGGGACCCCCCAGTGGCATTGGGGGCCCCTGCACCTAATAACGCCCTGGGGGCCCCTGCAATAACCCCCTCCCTCACCACCCCCTATCGTCAGGGCCTGCCTGACCCCAGCGTCCTTCAAAAAGCCTACATGTCTTAAATATCAGCTCAGTATTGAGGCACCCTCTCCCTCGTACTGCAGCCTCAGCAGCGGCCATTGAGAGTGGTGGAATGGCTGAGGCTGCTGAGCTGCCAGCCCTCTGATCAGCCCGCAGATCTGTGTGGGGGGTGGCAGCTGCACTCCTGAATTGGATAGACACCAGAAAAATGCTGCTCCAATGTCCTAATGCCTACTGGAGCAGGGTCAGCTCCCAATTTCAGCCCAGGCCGTGAGACTTGAACCTCAATGTTTCAGCCCACAGTTACTAAAGATTGTATTGAACATCTTTTGAATACTGCAGGGAAGTAAAGATGGTGGGTCATGTGACACACTGAAAACAGCAACAGTTGTGAATGGTGATGGACAATTAAACAACTCACTGGAGGTGGAGGCTTCATAAATATCCTCATCCTCAATGGTGGCGGAGCCTAGTACATCAGTGCAAATGACAAGGCTGAAGCATTTGCTACCATCTTCAACCAGAAGTACCAAGTGGATGATCCAGCTCAGCCTCCTCCTGAGGTCTCCAGCATCACAGATGCCAGTCTTCAGCCAATTCAATTCACTCCAAGTGATATTACGAAACAGCTGAAGGCACTAGACACTGCAAAGGCTATGGGCCCTGACAAAATTCCAGAAATTGTATTGAAGACTTATGCTTCAGAACTAGCTGCGCCCCTAGCCAAGCTGTTGCAATGCAACTAAAACACTGGCATCTACCCAGCAATGTGGAAAATTACCCAGGTATGGCCTAAACACAAAAAGTAGAACAAATCCAACCCGGCCAATTACCGACCCATCAGCCTCCTCTCGATCATCAGAAAAGTGACGAAAGGCGTCATTGACAATGCTAACGCAGCAATAACCTGCTCAGTTTGGATTCTGCCAGAGCCACTCAGCTCCTGGCCTAATTACAGCCTTGGTCATCCAAAGAAGGACAAAACAACTGAACTCCCGAAACGAGATGAGAGTGTCTGCCCTTGACATCAGGCAGCATTTGACCGAGTGTGGCATCAAGGAGCCGTAGCAAAATTGAAGTCAATGGGAATCAGGGGGAAAACTCTCCGCTGATTGGAGTAATACCTAGCACAAAAGGAGATGGTTGTGGTTGTTGGAGGTCAATCATCTCAATCCCCAGGGCATCACTGCAGGGGCTCCTCAGTGTTGTGTCATAGGTCCAGCCACGTCCAGCTGCTTCTTCAATGACCTTCCATCCATCATAAGGTCAGAAGTGGGAGAGTTCGTTGATGATTGCACAATGTTCAGCACCATTCAGGACTCCTCAGATACTGAAGCAGTCCGCATCCATATGCAGAAAGACCTGGACAACATTCAGACTTTGGGTGATAAGTTGCACTAGCATTCACATCACAAAAGTGCAAAGCAATGACCATCTCCAACAAGAGAGAATCTAATTATCACCATTCAATGGCATTACTGCAGTGAATCCCCCACTATCAACATCTTGCAGATTAGGATGGACCAGGAACTGAACAGCCATATAAATACTGTGGCTACAAGAGAAAATTTGAGACTGGGAATTCTGAGGCAAGTAATTCACCTTCTGACTCCCCAAAGCCTGTCTACCATCTGCAAGGCACAAGTCAGGAGTGTGATGGAATGCTCTCCACTGCCTGGGATAAGTGCAGCTCCATCAAGAACCAAGAAGCTCGACACCATCCAGGACAAAGCAGCCCACTTGACTGCCATCCCATCCACCACCTTAAACATTCACTCCCTCCACCACCAGAGGCAGCAGTGTGCACCATCTACAAAACGCACTACAGCAACTCACCAAGGCTCCTTCAACAGCACCTTCAAAACCTGTGACTTCTACCACCTAGAAGGACAAGGACAAGAGATACATGGGAACACCACCATCACCAAGCTCCCCTCCAAGTCATTCACCATCCTGACATCCGGGGAGCAGAAGATGCAGCTGCCCGACAGCAACCGGACCCTGGAGGAACATCCATCGCATGCTGGATGGATTCTCATGGACATGGCTCCGCCACAAAGCAGCTGAAGAAAGATGGAAGGTCACCATTGAGGGTCTGCTTCAAGACATCAGTGTCTTGGCCATGATCTGTGATGGATGATCGTCGAGGGGGTGGAGAGGAAGGTGAGTGGGACAGGGAGATGTACTGGGGGGTGGGAGAGAAAGATCTGGGTTTGACTGGGAGAGGAAGGTGTATCGAGGGGGTGAGGTTGGGAGAGGGGGAACAATAGTGTCCGGGGGGGGAGTGGCGAGGGAGAATGTGGCAACTGTGGAGGTAGATGCGAAGGTGTAAAGTGTGAAGGAGTAAGATGTAAAGGAAGGAGTTCGGAGGAAGGCAGGAGTTCAGAGGGGGGGCAAGTGTTCAGGGGGAGGGAGTCCAGGAAGAGGAAGGAATTTCCAGTGGGGAAGGAGTCTGGGTGGAGGAAGAAGTAAAAGGGGTGCTGTCTAGGTAAACGTGCAAGAGAGGGGTTTGTGGAGTCGATGACCCCTCCTGGGGAGCGAAATGAGGGTGGGCGTGTTAGCAGGGAATGGTGAGAATGACCGAGGGCAGAGTGAGATGGTAGGGTGGGAGGGTGAGGGTGTGACGGTAGCGGTAGAAGGGATGGCGAGGGTGGTCGGTGGGGACTCGGAGGCAGACACGGATCCTAGGGGTGGGAAGGAGGTGGTAGGGGAGGTCAATGTGGATGGGGGTGGGATTCTGAGGAAGGTAGGGTACGTGCACATTGGCCTGGACATATTGGAAAGAAAAGGTGATGGTGGGGTGGTGGAAGGTGATGCCGGGGGGGTCAACAGTGATGGGAGAAAGGACGGGGGTAGTACTATTTAGCCAAATCAAAAGTGAGCGGAGCCTCGTGTTGGATGGGCACAGGTGCTACGTGGGAGTGCGATCTGTGGGTGGGTGGAGATGCAGGTCAGCTCAGATGGACAACTGAACGAAAGAGAGAACCCCAGCAGCAGCATTGCAAATACTCAAACCGTTGAGATGAGTTTGATGGAGGAATGCTCCGTGTGTGTGGGTGAGTGCTAAGCTCTGAAAGGCGCACACGCACACACGCACCTTCCTCCACAACCACTTGTGGTCCAGCTGCGTGCAGCTGAACTGCTAGTGGGGGGATGCAGGGGGAGTATTCGCGAAGCCTGTCAGTGAAGCTGAGAGACACCATTACACTTATATTCACTTTCACTGAATATATTTTCAGCTTATAAAGTGACAGAATATGTTCACCCGTGCAACCACTTGTGATCAGAAATTCTTAACTTTTCTAGGCCTACCATTTCTTCCAGGTCCTACCCGGATATCCCCAGCAGGGGTGAAGACAGCCTGTGCAATAGTTGGCCCTGTTGTGTCTGATGACTTTGGCTTGGGTCCTCTGGGGGACTGAGGCCTTAGGGACCCGACTTGCTTTGGCTGTCCTTCTGTGGGCCAGCTGCTCTCTCTGAGGTGACAGAGGACGAGATTGAGGGGTGGTCACAGGCAAAGGGGACCCAGAGGGACAGACAGCCTCTGAGATTCCCGAGTGGACGACCCAAGGGTGTCCAGCTGCCGCTCCTCTTTCCTTCGGGTGTCTGAGGTCCGCAACTTGATTCCTTGACGGGAAGGAGCATCTGGAGGGACGTCAAAGTGCCCCGATTCCCTCTCCATTGCCACTGCAGGAATTCACCCATGGCTACCACGATGGAGCACAGGTCTGCACTCATCTCAAGTATTCTACTGGATCAGGGTCTCCATGGCTTCTGCCAACCTTCCTATGGAGACCTCCATTCATGCACATGTGAGCACAACTTTAACAGAGACCAGGAAGATGCACTCCTCCTATTGGATGCCACTCTGTTGAGGGCTTCCAATAGCTGTGTGTGAAGTTGCCCCTCCTTCTGCTGACTCTCCGTGATGAGTTGGAAGGCCAAATCCAGAGGCTTGTCATCTGACTCGGACCTCTCAGATGTCTGATCCCCAGCAGTCCTCCCGAGTGCCGGGCAGCTCAGCTGAACCTACCTCCTCCTGCTGCAGAACCGTGTCCATGCAGTGACCACCAGATTGTGAACCCAAGCCTGCTCTAGATGTAGGTCCTACCGAGGTGTGTGTCTCTGTGCTGGTGGAGAGTCTGGGTAAGCGCTGTGACGGGCTTCCAGGCTGCTTATTTCTAGTTCTTCAATGGAGGTGAGGACCTGAATGGAGTTGAGGGACTGGCTAGCTGAGGGTGTCGGTTGCTTGGCAAAGCTCCCTGTGAACCAATGTAGAGATGATTAGTGCCTGGCAGCAGAGTCAAAAATCAGAAGAGAGAGCACTGTGGGTTGTGTTGAGAGAGGGATGATGTGGCGCAAGATCCTCATGTGGGTGTTCGCTGCTGACCTCACTGTCACCGCAGGCACAGTCCACATCCTCACCAGTCAGCACGATGGCACGCTCCTCAAAGTATGCAAGGGGCCTAATGTGGGCCAATCCACCCCCCCCCGGTCTGGGACCTCTCCCTGCTGATGTGAGCCAGCTTCTCCTGCATGAAAACAGATGGAGAGAGTGTGAGCAGGACACATGGCACTGTGTGGAATATTTGTCTGGTGAGCGGAGCCTTGGATGGGATGAGGATGTGAGCTCCAGAGGATGTGAAGGTTAGTGGTGCTGTCCCTTGAGGTGTGAGATCCCTATGGATGTGTGATGGGTTTGAGAGTGTGTGAGTTGAGAGTGATGAGAAGAGAGTGAATTATCCTGGCGGAACGGAGGAGATCATTCATCCTCTTTCGGCACTGGGTGGCTGTTCTCTATTACAGGGTGTTAGCTCTGACCACCGCTGCCACTGCCTTCCATGCAGGATTGGTGACTTTGCTCGCTGGTCTTCACCCAGAGTGGGGGTAGAGGACATCACAGCAGGTCTTCACGGTGTCCAGAAGCCATTCCAGGGACACGTCATTGAATCAGAGGGCTCTTCTTGCCTTTTGGGGCCACGTCTTCTGTGCAGGAGTCCTGGGCTGGAAGCACTGAGAGGAGTGCTCGTGGCTGCACTTTAAATATGGCGCCCAGCGTGAGGAAGTGGCGAGGTGACGGCATGGCGGGTGAATCGGAAGCCAGCCACCAGAGAAACAGTGTGTTTCCCGGGAATACATGATTAATCAGGCGGGGTTGGGTCGATTCAGCACGAAAACCCGCCATTGTGGCCAACGGGTAAAATGTCCTTTTTGCCACCCGCTACCACACTTAGTGAAAATCTGCAATGATTCTGCCCTTTCTTAGAGGTGCTATATAAATGGAAGCTGTTGTCGTTAATCGTCAAGGAGTACGGGTCCAAATTGCTTTCAGTGGCAAGGGACTCTGCATGTCTCTATCTTCCTGCATTTTTCCAATTCATGCCCCGTTTCAAGAAGAATAGAGTTAGCTCAGGTAAGCTGACCTGTAAACAATAACTAAGGCTGCTCTGCCCTTCACCTGGCAACCGCCTCATCAGACAGAGGTCGGGGAATGGGAGGGGAGGTAGCAAAGAGTCAACTTTTCAAGCTAAAATGTCAAGAAAGGAACGAGCTAAATGTAACCCATCAACAAATCTTTATTTATGATATGCAACAACTCAGCTTGAACACCAAAATATCCCAAGGTCACCCACTTAATCAATGTGGTTTAAGTGGAGAGAGCACCTGCCTTTCCTCAGTTTTCTGATTACTCTCCCATGCTTTCAGGGGCTTAATTTGTCAATCATCTTACCCAAACACAGTCCATCGAAAAAGCCATGCATTGTAGTTACAAAGAAAGCTACAAGAACCAGATCCTTCACATGCTACTCCCGGTCAAGTATTTATTTTCAATGCAGTTATGGGGCTTGAAGACTATTTATTTAGAATACAACTACCCTAATTGCTAATTACAAACCTATAAAGTGCTGGAGTCCAGTGTCACTGAATTCCAGACTGGAGGCATTTTCTCTGCAGGAAGTGTGTGGCACACCGTTACCATGGATCCCACAGGCTGAGCTCTATGCCGGTGAAGATCCAGCAGTGGGTAATGGTCCTTTTCATCAGCTTGGCTAATCTTTAAAGACATGTCTTTTAAGCTTCTCTTCCCTGCTCCCAGGGGCCCCCTGACCAAACATTTGAAAAGGTAGGTCGAGGTCTAAGAAAATTTACCCAAAATGTAAGCTTGCCTAAAAGGAAAGCAGTACTATTGGAGGGGAAACTTTAATTTAAGCTGCCCATCAGGAATTGGACAAGATCGAGTGCAAAGCTGGTTTAAACACGACCTGATTTTACTGTCCATTGAAGTAGTTTAACCAATCCTGTGGGTTTCTTTCCCAAAGAGTTATGTTAAAACCTGCCCCTTCATTGCAGAAAATATGTTATAGCTACAATACAACAATGCATTATTGATTCAATAAATACAGAAAAAATCTTGAATACAGAATGCATCATGCAATGTTGACGGCTTCATGAACCCTGGGAATTCCATGAAAGATCCCTTCTTTAACAATGGACCCTGGTATGAAATCCTATTCCTGAAAGCACTAGTTACTAATGTTGACTCAGTCCTTGAAAACTGAAAACAAAGATATAAAAGCTTGGCGTTTAATGGAAGCATTGCCTGACAAATTTGTTCATTTAGTTGCAAAACCCAGGATGCAATGGAGCTTATCACATTGAAATGCTTCACTTGAAAGTAATATTGTAGTGATAAGAATTATACATTTGCTCCCCTCCTGCCTCAATTCTTGCTGTGCAGGATCTAAATCAGGCCAACGTGAAATGGATTTCTCGGGTCACCAGGCAGTGCTGTGCATGAAAGGTCAGAGAAAGGACTCAACAATATTAAGGTGTATTTCAACTATTTCTTATCAGAGTTTCTTTTTTTCTTTAAGATTCGAGCACTTAGGTTCACTTGAGGATTTGCGCCAATGGTTGCCGATTATTTTTGGCCCATGCACCGTTACTGGCACTAATGGAATACCCAATAGGTATCCTCCTATTAGAGGTGTTTGGAAGAAGAGGAGCAATGAAGCTGGCAGGCGGTTCACATGGCACAAAGTGCTCTGTGTCCACATTACCATCCACAGGAAATTTCGCTCCCTTTGGCAGATGACAAGTGCATGTGTGGCTCCAATTTTCCAAGGAAACTGCTGCAGAAAACCTGATGGAACCACTAAGGTATGAGAACACTCAACGAACTGTACTCAGCACCCCAATCACAATGTGCCTTGCTTTCAGCCGCAATACGCAAGAGAAAAATTTGCTAGGATGTCATAATGCAATTGGCCAAAGCTGCCAAGAGGCCACGAACAATACCTGTCAGTCTTGGCAATACCACAGGGTTTAGGTCAGCGAATAGGCAGCCATTTGCTTCAGCCACCATTCAGCATAGACCTGGCACATCCAATGACAGTAGCAGTCAGCTGTGGCTTGAAACTTGGCCTCTGCCTCTTGACAGGGATGCTGCAGTAGCAACCCATGAGGACGGCATATCAGAATGGCACAGAGGGCCATCAACCTCACAGCCAACTCAAAGCACCTCAATAAAAGCAAAATACTACAGATGCTGGAGATTTGAAATAAAAACAAATTGCTGGAAAGACTCAGCAGGTCTGGAAGCATCAGTGGAGAGAGAAACAGTTAACATTTCAAGTCCAATATGAGTCTTCTTCGGAATTGTCTTGTTCCATTTCCAGACGGTATTGTACCTTAGGTTTCCCATTCCTTCATTTTATCCTGTCTCTTCTTAGTTCATGCCACTTCAACCTAGACAAAGGTTGTAAAATTGGATGATATGCCTTTTGAGAATCTCCAAAGGCTTGCAGAATTATATTCCCCTTATTGTGACAAACTCCTTTAATTCCCATCCCTTTAAACTTTGCCGATATAGAATACCCATCCTTCTCTGAGCCTGAAGCTATACTAATAAGCTGACCTTGGAAAATTGGGTTCAAGCAGCACACTCCTATTGCTGTGTGCCTTCAATTCACAAATAGCCTTTTGCGCCTAAATTATGGCAATAGAAGTAAATCAATGCGCGTGTCTCTTTAATAAATAGCAAATCTGCCATTAGGTTTTTAAGTCCCATTTGTTTGAACATAAACTCATTCAAGTGAAGCAGTTAGCTATTGATCCAGCACTAAAACAGATTACATCAAAATGCTCTCGAAAGGCTGGGAATTGCAAAGACTGGCTTTACTGTCAAATTCTCACACCCAATGTTAATGGATTTGTGGAAACACTATCAGGAAATGTCATTGAAACAGAGTATAAGGATGAATTTGATGAATTTCTAGAGGGAGAAGGGATTGAGGGATTTGGTGATAGGACAGTTTGAAATGATTAATTTATCTAAAAAGATCAGTCTTAGAATCTTATAGTGCAGAACGTGGCCATTCAGCCCATTGTGCTATGCTGGCTCTTTGAAAGGCTTATTCAATTAGTCTGTTACCCGCTCTTTCCACACAGCCTTACAACATTTTTATTTTTCCATTATATTTATCTAATTCCTTTTTAAAGTTATTATTGAATCTGCTCCCACCACCCATTCAGTTAGTGTGTTTCATAACCTAACTCACTGCCCAAAATAAATTATCTTCTTCTCCCCTCTGGTTATTTGACTAAATATCTTAATTCCTGTTTGGGTTTTCCATATTCTGAAAAATGCTGGTGCTGCTGGCTGAATGTAAGAGAAGATGACAAAGAATTAAAACCCACAATGGCAACAGCACTGAGACCGGCAGCTAAGCGAAAAGAAAATGAGAATGTGGCTAAGGCAAAACATTGGATTAAAATATTTAAACGTCTTTAGAAATACATATTACATAGGAAAATTATAGTCATATACCCAAGAGCAGCCTTTATGAAAAGAACTTGGGTTGGCTTAGCTACACTTTCCAAGACACCACACCAACGTTAGACCACCACTTGAGTGCAGGCCCCTATTAGGAAAGAACAAATGAACTTGGATTTATACAGCACCTTTCACGTTCCCACAATATCTCAAAGTGCTTCACAACCGATGAAGTACTTTTGAAATGTGGTCACCACAAATTTGTTTACTGCAAGCTCCCACCAACAGCAATGAAATAAATGGCCAGTTAATCTGTTTTGATGATGTTAGCTCAGGGCCAGGACACTGGGAGAGCTCCCCTGCTCTTCTTCAAACAGTGCCATGAGATTTCTTACATCCACCTGAACTGGTTAATAGAGTCTCATTTCAAAGGCGTCAGCTCTGAATGTACAATTTCTTTACTGCATTGAGGTGTCAGCTTAGTTTATGGACTTAAATCATGGATTGGGCTTTGAAACCCGTTCTGACTCAGAGGCAAGTGTGCCAACACTGATGCAAGCTCATACATTGATCTAGCAAAAAACCAATATCCCACTGGCCGTTTATTGATCCTATAAACTCTTATGTTCTGTGAGATGTTAATGCGATTTACCTTTGCTTCTGTTGAGCTAGGACAGTTTTAATTGAGAGGTGGGTTTGTTCTAACTAATTAACCAGATGATGTGCAGCAGTGCTAGGAGTTTTGCCAGACCTGACTGGCTAATCTCTTTGTGAGAAGGGAAGCTGATTAAGATGTTGGCTAATATGGGTCCTTTGCAGCTATCACTCAGTTTGCTTTGCGGTGGGTATACAACGGAGTATGGACATTGGACCATCTCTGGATTTCACCCAGCTAAGCAATATGGTGTAGATAATATATAGTAATGTTTTGAATACTACATACATTGCTGTACTAACAGTTTAAATTGCATTTACTTATTATTCATCTCTCCTTATTTTTAATAATCATTTTATCTTTATGCACCATGACTATCCCTAATTGCCCTTGAACTGATTTCCAACTGAACACCATTTCAGAGGGCAGTTAAGAGTTAACCACATTGCTGTGGGTCTGGAGTCAAATGTAGGCCAGACCAGGTAAGGATGGCAGATTTCCTTCCCCAAACGACATTAGTGAACCAGGTGGGTTTTTATATCAATCAATGATAGTTTCATGGTCACTATTACTGAGTCTAGCTTTTAATTCCAGATTTATTAATTGAATTCATATTCCACCAGTTTCCATGGTGGGATTTGAGCCCTAGTTCCCAGAACAAAAGCCTGGGTCTCTGGGTTACTAGTCCAGTGACATTACTACCACCACCATAACAGGACATTAGGAGAACCAGATAGGTTTTTATGATAATTGATGATAGTTGTCATGGTCACCATTACTGAGAATAGCTTTCAATTCCAGATATTTTAATTGAAGTAAAATTCTACCAGGTGCCACGGTGAACCCCTGTCCCCAGAGCATTAGTCTGGGTCCCTGGATTACTATCCTGAGACATTACCACTACACTACCATCTTCCCCTACGTTATCCTTAATTCCTTCCTTCAGTTTGTCCTTTACTGTCTTTCCCTCCTTTATTGTTAGATTTCTATCATTTCTAGAAGTTGCTTTCGCTCTGTTTTTAGTTGAAAAACACCTAGTTATCCTTTCCAGTAGAGTCTTGGCCCCAGGCTATCCGAGCAGTGCAGCTCCCCATGTCCCAGAAAATAAACCCCATCTTTCCCACACTACACCTTTAGCCATGTTGACGTTTCTAATCTGTTTACAGCTGGGTCAGGTAATAATCGGGAGATCCTGCTTTTCAATTTAGTTCCTAATTCCTAATAGTCTTTTAACAGGACCTCCTCCCTAATATTTCCTATGTTCTTAGTTCCGAAGTGAATCAGAACAATTGAATTCAACAGCTTGCATCTCTGTAGGGCCTTTCTCAATCTCAAGACATCACAGGGAGCTTTGCAGATGATGCACTTTTTAAGTGTAGTCACTGTGGTAATACAGGAAGCACGGTTTTCAACTTCTACACAGTAAGATCCCATAAAGAGCAATGTGATAATGAGCTGACAATCTGTTTCAATGATGTTGAGTGAGGGATAAATATTAGTTCAGGGAGAACTCATCTGCTTTCCTTTGACTAGTACCATGGAATATTTTATGTACACCTCAGGGGTCAAACAGGGCTTTAATTTAATATCTCATCTGAAAGATAGTATCTGCAATAGTGCAGCAATCTCAATAGTGCACTGGAACACCAGCCTAGATTGTGCTCAAGTGTGACTTGAACCCACAACCTGCTGACTCAGAACTGACACAAGCCAACTCTAGATAAATGCCTTTCAGGGACACACAAAAGAGGGTGTTTTAGTCAGGATGTGATGTATAGAGAAGCTATCTTATATTATTTCCCCTAGTAATGAGGGTGCTTTGAACAATGCATGTTACATCAGATACTATGGTTTATCAGAGAATGTTTTGGTGAGTCACTAATGTTGTTCACAAGCTTATCTGAAGAAATACGATGAATAAGATCCTGTTGAAGGAAAAAGGACCGTCAGCTGAAGATCATCAATGTTAGACTAATGCCAAGTTGTAGTGCGACGCCAAGAGCGTTGGATAAATCTGATCTGATCTCAGTAGAAATGACTCCATCAGAAGAAGGATCAGAGTCAGAAGTCCCAGTGAGCTCATACTGCAATTAGTTCAAGGGACAAAGAGATTTAGCAGAACAGATGAAAGAAAGCACTATAAACCTCACCTGAAAGTATTTACACCGCTTGCCAATAATGTTTTTAAATCGATTACACTCAGTGTGGTGAGAATGTGGAACTCACTGCCACATGGAGTGCCCGAGGAGAATTTTCCACAAGCATTTAAAAGGAAGATCTGTGAGCACATGAGGGAGAAAGGAATAGAAGTGATATGTTGATGGAGTTTGATGAAATGAGGTGAGAGGTGGCTCATGTGGAGCAGGAACACTAGCACAGACGTGTAGGACCAAATGGCCTGTTTCTGTGCTATAAACTATATGTGAAAATGGTATCATTCAAACATTCTTTTATGGAACTGAGAGGCCAGTTGAATGAGTAGAGAAACATGGAGCAAAAAGACTAAGTTCCATCCAGTTTACCACCCAGTAGTTGTATGATGCAACAATAATGGAGTGGTTAATCAATCATAGCAACTAATCTCGATCAATTAATCTACAACTAGACCCAGACATGAGCTGGTGAAAGCCCCAGTGGTGGAGAGCTTTAGGAACCTTATGTTAACTGTTCCTTGCAGACTGTTCAACTTACTATATGTTATGTCTCAAATTACTCATATGCTGTCTCTCAAATGCTGAGATCTGAAAGCAATCCAATTTGAATGAATTAGCTATCTGTTTACACCATCACCATAAGGAGCCTGTTCCACAGATTGTCAAATGGATGAATTTTACCATCTGAGTGGGAACCCCTGACATCAGGGTGAAAAGCAGGTCCCAATTACAGGGCCAGCAGCTCTGAAGCCTCTTCAGTGCTCCTGGGAGCCAGGCCTGGCAAGTTTAAAAATGTTTTTTTTAAAACATTCATAGGACTGAGGGTCAGAGGAGGAACCCTTCTGGGGAGGCTGTTGGGGCCGCAGGTGCTGCCTTTCCTGCTGGTGGCCCCTTCTTTGGCCCGTAAGACCATCTACTACCTGGGCTGCTGCAGGGAGGCTGCCTGCATTTAGCTGGCAGCCTCCCTATGTGATAGGGGTGGGGTGGGGTGGGGGTGAACGGGGTGGGGTGGGGGTTGGTGTCTCCCTGCCTTCGACAATGATTAATTAATAGAGCGTTTACATATGTAAATAAGCTGCCCCCCTCCCTGGGGCCAGAAGCCCCTCTGCATCTGGTCCCACCATTGGTAAAATGCCCTGATGACGGAACCCCATCAGGGAGCCAATCTCACTGGATTCCTCATGATTTTTCTGCACCCCCCACCCGCCCCCCCGCACCCCATCCAGTACCTCTCTCTTCCTATCTCCCGTGAGCAGGTAAAATTCAGCTCAATGTTGCTGCAGATTTATTTTGAATTTAACTCCTTTGAAATGCAGAGCAATCCAACATTTTGGGCTCATTAAGGGTGAGTGATGTCAATGCTGGAGAATGAAACAGTTTCCACTCAAGTGTCTGCACTAAGCTCTCTCAGGTCAAATACAGAGGAAAGCTCACTCTACTTTGCATCAGCACTCAAACAACACTCCCTATTACATCAAGTTAATAACTTCCACTTCCTGCACCAGCCTCCTCCGAGTGCGCTTGTGGGTCAACGCCAGCTTGTGCACAAATTAACGTTGTTGGGCTGTGTACTCAAGCTCGGAATTCATTGCATCGATGACCCTTACAGCTGGAAAACAGAGCAGACTTTCTTCCCATCAGTTGAACCCAGGTTCAACTATGAACCAAACACTCTAATCACATGCTATTGATGTGATTCATGTCACGCCAAACATGCACTTCACACATGGCAATGATAGCACGGCACCTTGGCCAAAATGAATCTGTTATTCCCAATAACAGACAGTGAAAAATGTTTTAGCCTGTAACGCACTCGCAATCCTCTAGAACCTCTAAACAATTGTATTATAATTCAATACCACTCCTGTTCATCGTTAAGAGTTCTCCGACTGTCTTGAGTTTTCATGTATTGCTCTCCAAATACTTTAATCTCCCAATAACAAAACTACCAGTCTGCGCAAACATAAATGAACTGAGGAATGTACTAAATGCAGCATTACTTCCTACTCACTTTGTGCTGTTCTTCTGAATTATTTACAGGGTAACTCCCCAGTGACTAAGTGAATAACTTAATCATGTGGTGTGAAACTGGAGTGCCCCAGGTTTGATCCCTGGTCTCTGTGCTGATTTAGCTGGGGAGTGCTATAATTGGCCCTGGGGTGTCTTTGAGCTCAGGATGAAAAACAAATAAAGTAGACTTCCTGCTCCCAATTGCTGCCTACTGTCCAGGCTTGGAAAATGGTTGTCAAGTACAAACAGGAGGAAGCTCAACCATGATGTTCCTCGCAGTTAGATAACCCACCAAGTCTCACCACTAGGCTTGCACATAAATCATGGCGACTTAGATATGGATGGCAGCAGTGAAGGCTGCCAACAGGAGTGGGACTGAACTCCAGTAGTAGTAACCAGTGCTGCTAGAGTGGAGGAAAGTGAGGGACACGTACAGGTGCCAATATTTAATACAATGCTATGGTTGCCATAAGCTTTGACAGTGAAGTATAGACTTTGAGGTTTCACTTTTCTTAGATTCCCAAATTCTTTTTGTTGTATATTTTATATATCTCAGAGCAATGAGGAGATGCCACTAGTTTCTAAGTGTGCAACAGGTTTATTTACTAATTTTAAAAAATATTTCTGCAATTACAAAATGTCTGAACTCATGCTTGCAGCTTAGCTCCTAGTAGCTTCTGTAATGCTTGTTTTCTATGCTCTGAATCCACAACCAGTCTTAATCAATCAAGAACTGTGAGCATAGATCAGTTACCAACCAGACTCTCATAATCAAACACAGATAAATTTAACTATTGAAAACTGCACTTTTCCCTCTCTATTCTTCTGGGCCATGTCCCTCTTGCCTCTATTTTTTCCCCTGTCTGCAGCACAGCCAAGATCTGGAATTCAAGAGAGGTAGGGTTCCAGTGGGCTCCTCCACAATGCCCAATTTGATGTTGGTTGAGGGATAAATATTAATCAGGACACTGGGGAGAACTCCACTATCCTTCTTTGAAATAGTGCCATGGGATTTTATGTCTAGCTGAGAAGACAGACAGTGCCTCCGACAAGGCAGCATTCCCTCAGTACTGGATTACCAGCCTAAATTGTTATCCTCTCAGTCCCTGGAATAGGGCAGAAACCAACAACTTTCTGGCTCAGAGGTGAAAATGCTACCCACTGAATCACAGCTGACACCATTATCTTGTACTGTTGTTTACAAGGCAGGAGCAAAGTTACTGTTCAGTATGGCAGCAGTACTTCTTGTTCGAATGAATGGAAAACTCCAGCCATTGTACCATATGTTACTGAGTCTCTTGACTGGATGACTCAAATGATGTTGCTATCATACGATATTACTCATACTACAACCATTTACCATCTAAAGCACTGTAAGGGCATATCAGATGCTGTATGTAGAACTATAATATGTCGTATCAAAATCCAGCCTCGCTGGTGCCCTTTTGAATCCCCGTGGTGTGTGAGGGGAGGAAAGAAAGAAATAAAATTTACCATGACCACAACAAGACACTTGAAACTGCCATATGGAAGCCATTTGAAAAATACTGATGGAAAAGCTTCCCCCGACACTTCCCAGATATCAGAAAACGAGTCCCTCAGTTTTCACACTCAGGGTCTCATTTTCTTTTTTTCAAAACCTTCCCCTAGGTTGGGAATAATTATCTCCCCAATTAATTCTCATCATATAAATTGATGGCTGCCAGAGTAAAGGGAAGAAAAGGAAACTTTCAGTCTTAAATTAGGCAATTTGGGGAAAAATAAATATGGGAAAATTGTTACTAATAACACACAGAGCACAGTGGGAAGGATTTGCCACTGTGGAAATGGGATAAGGCAAGAGCTACAGGAAGGGTTTGTGAAAAAAAAATAATAGTTTCAATGCCTCACCTCTGTAAACTATTCCAGCCTTACAACCAGCTGAGCATTCTTCCCATTCTGGCCTCTTGTGCATTCCCCCAATTTCCTTCACCCCACCACTGCTGGTCATTCCTCCAGCAGCCTAGGCCCTTCTTCTGGAGTTATCTGCTGGAAAGTAGGTCCAACCCACAGTGCCACGGTCTCCAACAAGGGTAGGGGCAAGGAGGCAGGTCTCGAGTCCACCCCAGCCGGAACAGGAATCGAACCCCTTACTGTTGACATCAATCTGATCCACGCCAGCTATCCAGTCAACTGAGCCAACCAGCCCCTCAAGAAGTCCTCAAATTGCTTTTATATGCATGTTGTAGCCTGGAGCTATGGACAGTGATGGTATAGGCTCCAATTTCTTTCTGCCGCAAGGCTGACCAGAACTCCAGTTTGAGTGACAATCACCTTAGTTTTAAATTTATTTGAAATTTGGCATTCTTGCATTTGTCCCGATGAGTGCAAGACGTAAAGCTTCGACAACATGTCTCTCTTTTCAGCAATATGCTAGCTAATTGAAGGCTTAAGGTCAACACTCAAAGCAAGTTCTGGCAGCTAGCATGTTAATTTAATTCTAATCATACACTTTAATTTTTCCCTAATGTTAGGTCTGCCTGTAACATATATTTTCCCAAAGCTAAATGTTTAAAATTTAGATGATATTTCCAAAGTAAAGTTATACATGGCAAAAAGGAAATGCTCACAGGCACGGGAACTGCCAATGAGAATTTCATTTGTACGCAGATTAACTTAATTGCCAAACAGGATTAGATGATAGTCAATTTAAAACTAAGGTGATTGTCATTCAAACTGGAGTTCTGTATTCTAAAGCACCTCTATTTTTTTTTTACTCTGTTTCAGTCAGTCTCACTCACAGCTTTCAACACTCATACCGTTTCAATGTGGTGATATTATTTTGTTTCCATCACTTGGTGCTGTGCTTGTTCAACATATTGGTATGCTTTACAAACAGTTTGATTTCAGCACCGGCCGTTCGATACAATCTGACCTCGCCCTCCACCAAGCCAGTTTTAATCTAGCTCAGTGATTGGGTGTGGCCAATGAAATCATAAACAAGAGAGCAGATGTAATTATTTGTAGAATGTGGAATATTGTTTTACTGCCAGAACATGTGGAATACAGTAAGTGACTAATTCATGCCATCAGTGAACCACTCGACCAGACTGTCTCCCTCCCTCTCTCTCTCTGTCCCTCTCTCTGTCCCTCTGGGCTGCATTCTTTCTCAATCTGTTTCTGACTGTTTTGCATTCTCTGCCCCATCCTTTTACTTTGTCTTGACTTTTTTTTTAAGTGTTTTCTTATATTTGCTTCGAAACTAACACAGCCCTTCTCTCTCTCTCCTTTTCCCTGTCAATCTGGTTTATGTTATTTCTCTTTCTGCCTCCTCAACCTTGTCCACTTGCTTTGTCTTCACTCTGAGCTTTCTCTTGCTCACTTCTATCTGTAGCGCAGCCAGTCTCTCTCTCCCTGACCGGGATTTTCCAGTCCCACCAGTGGTGGGCATCATCGCAGGTGAGACAGTAAAATTTGGAGAGCAGCCAAAAGTTTCCAGTTTCGACCGTGACAATGACTGTCACTGACAGGACCGGAAAACCCCGTCTCCTCTTCCTCTCCCCCTCTCTGTCTTCCTCCCCGCACTCTTTCAATCTGCCTTTCTCCCTCTCCCTCACAAACATTCACACCAGCATTAAAATGCTTGTTTGGAAATTCCTGAGACAGAGAGTCGTGACCTATTACTGATTTTCTCTGGATACTCCATCCTCCAGGTGTGACTAATGACTTTTGTCTTAACTCACATGTTGACTCCAACTGCAATTAAAAACTGTATTTAGAGGCAGAAGAACCCTGGCTTTGATGGGACATCCCCACTCAATCGAATTAACTGATCTTAGCCGTGTCAATTTTACAAGTGCTTACAATTGGCCTCAGTGTCCCTGGGTTCAGGGTGAGAATATCAGCCAGACTTCCTGTTAATGCTCACCATCCACCAGCTGCTTGAAGTGTATCTATTTGGACACTGCATGAGAACAGGAGTGTGTGGAGCAATAAAAATTCCGTTCCCCTTCCTACCCGTCAGTGCTCACAGTCATGAGGAATGGTCATTTGATGAGATAATGTGAGGGTAAATAAGGTCATGGAACCCCACCAAGAGGCCTACACTTTAGAAAGGAGGGGGGTAGAATTTCTGAACCAAAACCAAAGGCTTGGAAGTAAAGGTAATATAACAACAGTAGAGGTGGAATTGGTGTATATTCATCTGGTGTTTAAACGCCAGCACAAACTAGTTGGACCGAAAGGCTTGTTTCTGTGCTTTGTATTCTACATCATTATGCACAATTACTCTGCACCTTCAACTTAGCTAAACATCCTGAAGAATTTCTTCAGCTGGTGAAAGGTTAGGAGAGGTGACCAAAAGATGTGGTGGTAGAAGAGGTGGATTTAAATGGGAAAAGGGATGTAGCAAGGATGGACTAGTGCGAGGGAGCTTAGAACCATGATGTCCGAGGGCTGTGGAGTGGAGGGGGAGGTTGTCCAGATTCTGTAGAGCCAAGAGTGCAAACTGAGGTTTAGAGCTCGGAGGAGGTACCAGATGTCAGATGGGCTGAAGTCATGGAAGAGTTTTTCAGACAGGGATGTAGCTTTTAAAATCAATGTGTTTCTGGGAGACAGAGAAGAGCTAGAACTGGGGTGACTGACAAGTGCAGCCTGGTAACGGACTGGATTCAGAGTTCTGACTGAAATGGA
This sequence comes from Cetorhinus maximus, assembly GCF_964194155.1. Lineage (NCBI taxonomy): Eukaryota > Metazoa > Chordata > Chondrichthyes > Lamniformes > Cetorhinidae > Cetorhinus > Cetorhinus maximus. Next base: position 64,297,190 of record NC_135884.1, read on the forward strand.
GGTAGTGGAGCTAAAGTAAATGCCGAGTCTGGAGTAACAGTCAGCAACAGTGGTGGGGGAGATACAGGCAGAGTAGGGAATATAGTTCCAGTGGCAGAAGTAAACAGTGAAAGGGTTTGAGTTCAGGGTAGAGTAGGACACTAAGGTTGCTCACCATCAAGTTCAGCCTGAGGAAGTAATTCAGCAAGGACATCAGAGATGAGAACTGGAGGAAATTCTGGTTTATCACAGACAGGGAATAAATAAATGATACATGCAGAGTTTCCCTTTTTCCCAGTTCTTCCTAGAATGGACTCCCTAAAACACTGCAAACACTCTTAGATCAGGAAAACAAACCTGACATGATTTAGCTCTCAAAGAAAAGCCACCCACCATCATTGAGCTAAGAAAGCCTGACCTCAAGATTAGATTTTTTTTTTCTTTCCTTCATATTTGCCGGGCAAATGGCTTTGTGCTTACTCCACCAACGTGTCATGCAGTTATTAATAAGATACACAAGGTAATCTTGCCAAGTTACCACACACAGGCAGCATTAAGAGATTACACAAGATTACATCTGTAATACCAGAGCTTTCAATAAATCAGAACCAACCGTAACCCAAACAAGCAGAAGCTGCTAAGAACCCCCCAGATCTTAACCCTTTTATGGCTGCGATCTCGCTTCTGATGCAGGATCCAGAAGGTGTGTGGAATTAGCTGCAGTGCCGTAAAGAACATAACTTGTCGATGTGTCAGCAAGCACTGAAGTGTAAACTTCTTCCAGTAATCCCAATGTCACAAGTTCACTTACTTTCCCCTATTCCTAGCCAGTAATTCTACTGGTGTTACGGCACCAGGGCTGTCAAATTGGACACAAGCGGTGTTAGATTTTCAGTCTTAAGCAGTATAATTAAACTGTCAATCCACAGGAAAAATAAACAGAGCTAAATGCAATAAGCTACTTGTACCTCATGAGCCATAGAGGTTGGTAGGTGGCATCTCCGCTGTCCTGGCCAAAATTTATCTCAATGAACATCACTAAAAACATATTATCTGGTCGTTAACTCATTGTCATTTCTGGCGATTTGCTATAATGTCCTCCATTAGAACAGTGACAATGCTTCACACAGTGCCAACACACAAGGAAAAGTACTTCATTAGCCTTAAAGCGCTTAGGAACATCCTGAGATTGTGGAACGTGTTATAGAAATACAAGTTCTTTCTTTCTAATGCAGTTCTGTCTCACTTTTTATGTATTCCTCGTTAACCCTTCACAGTCATCCTGGCTGTAGAATTTGTAAGTTCTTTATCACGCTGGAGGGCAAGAGACCCATATGGAGGTTGAACCATCTCCACACTCATTTTCATAGTGAAAACCTACAGTCAAAAAGAGAGAACAAGCATGGAGTGATAGGAGGCAAAAGCTTATGGAAGGGCAAGCTAACTTCACTGGTATGAAGGATGAGAACCCTCCTTCTACTGGCCAGAAGTCACTTTTTTGATGCTTGTGCCTTTTTCAGTAGTATTTGCACCTACAGATTTTTTTCATTCATTCATGGGATGTGGGTGTTGCTGGCTAGGCTGGCATTTATTAACTGCCCATGAGAAGGTGGCGGTGAGCTGCCTTTTTGAACCACGGCAGTCCCTGTGGTGCAGGTTGCGCTGTCAAGATCCAAAAATCACCGGCTTCTATGGCGCACACATCATCTTCAGGAGCAGGAACAGCAACATCTACTCCGTGAGTTTTCAAATCCCTCCATAAGTTTGCCCCTCCTATCTCTAATCTCTTCCTGTCCTACAACTCTGCGGGATCTCTGCACTCCTCCAGTTCTGGCCTCGTGTATCCCCAATTTTCATCACTCCACCACTGGCAGCAGTACCTTCAACTGTCAAGGCCTAAAGCTCCGGAATTCCCTCCCTAAAGCTCACCACCTCTCTACCGCTCTCCTCTCCTCAAAAACTACCTCCTTGACCTAGACTAGTCAATTGTCTTAATTACAGAATTATAGAATCATACAGCACAGGAAGAGGCCATTCGGCCCATTGTGCCTGTGCCAGATGTTTGAAAACACTATCCAATTAGTCCCACTCTTCTGTCCTTTCACCATAGCCCTACAAATCTTTTCCCTTCATTTATTATCCAATTCCCTTATGAAATCTGCTTCCTCCACCCTTTCAGACAGTGCATCCCAGATCATAACAACTGGTTGATTTTTTAAAATTATCCTCATCTCCTCTCTGTCATCTCCCCTCTATTTGTTTTTGCCAATTACCTTAAACCTTTGTCTTCTGGTTACTGACCTTTCTGTCACTGGAAACAGTTTCTTCTCAATTATTCTTCATGATTTTGAACACCTCGATTAAACCTCTATACCTTGTCTGCTCCAAGGAAAACAAGCATTTTCACCCTGTAAGTGGCTCAGTGTCAAATTTTCTCTCGAGAATGCTTCTGTGCAGCGCCTAGGGATATTTTACTATGTTAAAGGTGCTATATATAAGTGCAAGGTGTTGTAGTTGTTGTTTACATGTTTAAAAAAGTCGAGAGAATTGATGGGACTTGACTCTTCCGCCTAACAGGAGAAACCAAAACAAAGGGTGATATCTTGTGTTTGCCTTTAACCAGTAGAATTTTAATTTCAAGAAAAATTGCTTCACACCAGAGGTGGAATGCATTGTTCTAGGAGAAGGATGGGGAATCAATTGTAGTGCTTGAAAAGAAAGCAGAGACTTGGGGCAGGATTTTCGCTCAGCGGGTGGGCGTGTGCCCGCCTTGCTTGAATGTAAAAATGACGCGCGATGACGTCAGGCGAGCGTCCCAACGTCATCGCTCACTCGCGTGATATTTTGGTCGGTGGGCACGCGCAGCAGTCGACTGCGTGCCCGCCGACAATTAAAAGGCCTATTAAAGCCATTTGAAATGCAGTTGAGTTAAACTTTTCGCTGCCCGTCCAACCTGATGGTTGGCAGGCAGGCAAAAAGGCCAAGCGGCCTTCGCATTTTTTGCGAAACCTCATCCATGGGCAGGATGAGGTTTCGATCCGTCATTTAAAAATTTTTTAAAATTTCATCCTAGTTTCTAACATGTCCCTGCTCATGTGACAGAGTCTGTGCCTCAGGGAGCTTTTCCAGTGCGTAACCGCGCACATGCACGAACTTGTGCTCTCACCCTCCTCCCTCCAACACAGGCAGCACTGAGCGCTCCCGTGCGCGTTTCACACTGGGCGGGCCTTAATTGGCCCATCAGTGTGAAAACGCGGTGCAGCCCCAATCACAGGTAGCGGTCAGCTTCCCGACCACTCCCACCCGCCCCCGCTGAGGGAAAATTCCTGGCCTTGGGAATTTGATGGGACATAGAAAGACCTGCATTAATATAGCACCATTTACAACCTTAGGATGTCCCAGAATGCCTTACACGCAATGAAGTATATTTGAAGTGTAATCACTGCTCTAATATGGCAAACATAACATAACTGGGCTATCGAGACCAGCAAGATCACAGAATTAACAACTGATAAATGTTGTATTAGTAGATTTGAAATGGAGCTGTGGTAGTGTTTCAATAATTGACCTCCACCCAGAAATTAGGGAGGACAAAACTGCACAGGGCTTCTACTCCTGGTCCCTACAGAGTGATCTCAATGTGAACGATCCACATGTGAATGTTGGGCGGGGATGGGATCAGGCTCAGCTCTGGTGCCTGTTGTAATGGAATAACTTGCAGCCACACACTATCTAGGTTTAAACATTAAACTTTGCACACAGCAAGTCACCACAAACAGCAGTGAGATTAGGACCTGATAATCTGTTTCAATTAAGGGATAGGGAGAAAGAATATGGCATTGACAGTAAAAGAAAAGAGACGGCTTTTGATCAAAGGAGCCAGTGGATTAAGCTGGTGCCAAACCACTAACATGAACATGCAGCAAAACTGAGCCCACATAACATTCACATGTACAGGCAAAGATTATATTCTTGAAATTATATGCTGAAAGGGCACCAAGGAAGGTGAAATATATATATTACAATACCCATTGTGTACCCCTCGAGTTATTACAATGTTAAGTATTCATTTGTGAAGCCGGCTGAGAATTCTGGCATTTATCACATTTATTATTGGATTTTGACAAGGGGTTTTGCTTAGGTTCCCAAATCAACACGTGAACTGATTTAAGTTAGTTAGGTTATCCTCGGATCTCAGCTGTTTCAACCAGTAAATAACTGAGCCATTGATAGCAGGAAGGTCACAGAATTAACAACTGCTATATGTGTTTGTAGATCTGAAAGGAGGCTGTGATAGTGTTTCTATAATTGGCCTCTGCTCAGGAGTTAGGAAGGGCAAAACTGCACAGGGCTTCTGCTCCTGGTCCCTACTGAGTGATCTCAATGTGAATGATCCACATGTGAATGTTGGGCGTGGAAGGTATCAGGCTCAGCTCTGACACCAGCTGTGATGGAATAACTTGCAGCCACACACTTAACCATTAAGAACTGTCACATTTTATGTTTACTTTCGAGAGGTGGGTGTAACTAGTCAGGCTGGAATTTATTGCCAATCCCTACTTGACCTTGAAAAGGTGACGGTGGGCCCTCTTCTCGAACTGTTGCTGTCCATGTGGTGAAGGTCCTCCATAGTGTTTTTGGGACAGGCTTCCAGGATTTTGACCCAGCAATGATGAAGGAACTCAGGCAACTGATGCCTGTGGAGCTGTACCCTGATGAAAATACCTTCAGAAGAAGGTTGGTAAAATGATTGAAGGAAAGCGATTACTGTGAGGTCGTATGACTTCAATGAACCGTGGAACTAGTTGTATTCAGTGTGGTCTGTGAACATTGTCATCTAGTAAGGCCTGAGTTTGTAGATAATTTGAACAATTCAGTTTATTACCATTTTCCAACTGCATTTGCAGTGAATGAATGAATGTGTGAAGCATTGTACTTCATGAACTTTCTTGCATGTTCACAGCTTATTTGCAGGATGGGGGTGGACAATTGCTTATTATTATGTTATTGCTGAAAGTCCAAATATACAACGCTTACTTCCAAAAAAAATCAGACTTCATTGGCATACTGGTTTGGAAGGTGGAAAATATGGGGTTGAGAAGGGGGAGGGGCGGGGGAGGGACAGGGGAGGGCACAAGAGAGGGGCAGGGACAATGGGCAAAGGACAAACATACAGAAAAGAAGAAACAGACACAAAAAGACTTAACAGTAGAAATGGGGGGCAAACACTTGTGGGAAATTGTAACATAAAAAAGGGTGTGTTTGGGTCAGGTTGGTCTGGGGGTGGGGAGGGGAGGGGATGCAGTTAAAGTGTGAGAAACCTGCTTTTTGATCTAAATCCACATTCAACCTGCCCACTTCTTGCTTTAACTGAGGCCCACTCCCAGGAGACAGTTTGGAACTTTAACTATGATAATGAGGATGAAAGTCTCATTGTCATTCAGTTTTTCACTTCACTCAGAGGGTTGCGCGTCCTTGGAATTGTCTATCCCAGAGGGTTATGGATGCTCCATCATTGACTATATTTAAGGCTGGGATAGACAGATTTTTGGTCTCTCAGGGAATCAGAGGATATGGGGAGCCAGCAGAAAGTGGAAGAGATGGAAGCTCAGCCATGATTGTATTGAAAGCTGGGGCAAGCTCGGGGGGGGGTTTGCGGCACACAGAGTGGTCACAACACAGAAGGAGGCCATTTGGCCCATCTTGTCCATGCCAGCTTTCTAGAGCAATTCAGCTAGTCCCACTCACCCACCTTCTCCCCATAGCTTTGCAAATGTTGTCTCTTCAATAATTATCCGATTCTCTTTTGAAAGCCACAATTGAATCCATCTCCACCTCAACTTCAGTCCATGCATTCCAAATCCCAACCACTCGCTGTGTAAAAAGGATTTTCCTCATGTCACTTTTGCCAATCCTTAAATCAGGGTCCCCAGTTCTCGATCCTTCCGCCAGCAGGAACAGCTTCTCCCTCTCGTTTCTGTCCAGATATACAGTCTACTCCTCCTATTTCTTAGGTTCTGATGTTCAATTTTAACTGCTGTTGGCTGTGACTTGACTGATTCAGGAGGTAAGTGCCTTTACACTACCTCCTGGATCCAGGTGCCTGCCCGACAAGCCTCTGTACACTCTCAACACTAAACCCCACCCTTTCCATCCAAGTCTCCGATCCCACTGCAACCACTCCCCTTCAAGCCTCCAATTCCCTCCCCCACCACAACCATCACCAAGCCTACCAAGCCGCATCAGGCCTCCAACCTCCCCCCATAGCAGAGCCTCCGATCTCCCCAGCTCTAGATCTGCAACCTCCAAATCGCCCCACTCCAGGATTGGGAGCCCACCTGATTGCCCACTCCAATCGACATCAAACCCCTACAGATTGATCAACCCTGCCCCTTACCACCCACCTCCTCTCCACAGCGCAGACTTAACTACTCCTGCGGTCTCCACCGATCAGCTCCCTCCCCGGCTGGTGGCCAAACTTGTCAATCAAATTGGCCTCCAAGTGAGGAACTGATTAGTGATGTCAGGAACAACAGCATGTGGATTCCAGGTTTCCCACGGCTTTCTGACTGACCTGGTCCTTGCGGGTGGGGTCAGGCAGATAAATTCGGTCCTTAATATTTCTTTCTTTGTTTGCTATTCTAGTGACGGCATTAACCCATTTAAAACAAACTAGGCTACAGAAATGAAAATAAAATTGTAAAACAGAGCAACACACTAGAAATATGCTTAAAAAATTGAAAGAAAGATGAGCACAGAAAGAGAGGGTGGAATCTTGTTGAGGCGCCAGAGGTCTAGCCTTCCGGCGAGACCCCTGCGCTGCCTCTCTTCAGGAAGGCCCGCTGAACCACAAGCCAATCAGGCAATGGCGAGGTCACTGGTGGGCCCTCCCTTGGTGTCAAGGCCTGGGGGCAGAACTCTCACCTACCGAAAGCTGGAGACCAATCAGAGGCTGGCAGCTGACGTTCAACAGCACCAAGAGGGAGGCCGTGGCTGCTGCAGGAAGGACAGACATTGGAGTCCAAGGATCGCAGAGTGACCCAGGCCACAGGTAAGTCATGAGGAATTTGTTTAACAGGGTGGGGGTCACGGGCAGAGAGGTGGGGCAAAATCTGCCGCAACGGCAGAGGGGTGACTCTCAACGGAATACCCCCTTCCCAAAGTCCAGTCTCTCAGCCAAACCCCGAGTGCCTTTGATCGAGCTATCATTCCCGGAAGTGACAAGCTAGCCACAGGGTCTTAGTAGCCATGAGTGCCGCATGGCAACAGGCCCACCTGCAGCTAGTTTAATACCAGCGGCGATGAGCTGAGGCCCTTAAGTGGTCATTAATTGGCCACTTAAGGACCTCAGTTGGCAGCAGGGCAGGAAGATCAACCATGGGCCTTCCCGCCCAGAACTTATTTCTGGCACATGTGGGAAGGCGGCAGGGTTCCGTTACACCACCATCCCACCTAAGTAAATGCTCTTCCTGCCTCCAAGCTCATCACCAGAGAGAGCAGAAGATTTCACCCAGAGATTGGGGCGAGACAGATGAAGAGAGTGAAAAACCCAGTGAAGGACAGAAATAAAACCGTAGAAAGATGGAAGCAGAGAAAAAAAAACTGTTGTCTGCACACGTATAGGAGAGAGGGCCAGACTGATGGAAAGATTTATACACAGAGACAAAACAGGCAGAAAGAATCAGACAAGTGATGGATGGAATGAGGGGGGCTGAGAGACTCAAAAAATTAATGTGAGAAAGATTGGAAGAAATGAGGCAAAGCAATCATAGAACCCATTCAAATGGCACGTACACTTCACACTGTGTATGAAGCCTGAGAAACCTTTCCCTGATTCCACCTGCTGTGCTGCACATCCAATTCTATCTAACTGGGACCGAGTCGAATAGGGGCACAAGGCCAAGGCTGGGAAATGTAACTCAATGAGTGAAACAATTTAATTCCACGGAGCCTATACAAGCAGCAATGGAGTCAACAGCTGTAAAGTTATTACATGACCGGCATTTCATCATGACCCTCGGAGAGCAATAAACATTCTGGCGTTGACAACCAGCATTGTGTGTTTGAGGCACAGGGTGGGGTGATTCTCTATTCATTATTGGCGCTGGGTTTTACTGGCAATCTTAAGCTAACACTTATCACTATTTACCTGACATAGGCAGAGGGAGCACCTGGAGCATAACCTGATCTGAACTTTGCAAATTCAGGAAACTTGGTGGCAAGCAAGCATGAAAAGAGACATGCATTTATATAGCCCCTTTCATGACTACCAGTCATCCCTAAATGCTTTACTGCTAACTAAGTACTTTTAAAGTGTAGTCACTGTTGTAATGGAGGAAATGAAGTAGCCAATTTGCACACAGTAAACTCCCACAAACAGAAATTAGATAAAGATCAGATAATCTGTTTTAGTAATGTTGATTAAGATTAAATATTGGCCAGGAATAACTCCCCTGCTCTTCTTCAAAATAGTTCTATGGGATCTTTTACGTCTACATGTGAGCAGATAGGGCATCAGTTTAATATCTTATGTGAAAGACAGTACAGCACTCCCTTAGTATTGGCTGGAGTGTCAGTATTGATAGTTAAATAGTTGCCGTTAAGTCCAGATGTTGAACTTGAACCCACAACTTTCAGATTTGGAAAACCAAGAGCATCTGTTTTTTCACAATCACAAGAACAGAACACCTTCTAGACCAACCCTGCAGAAAAATGGACAGCTGCCACCACTTCCCATATTTCAAGAGATGGTGGATTTGTTCTTAAAAATCACATGAAAATTTCCATGAAACAGGCACTGAAGGAAATACCCATACCATAAAGAGACAAGTGGGTGAGCATTTCGCACAGGCCTCTAAATACCTCAGGATGTGGCTGTAGGCTTGTTCTCTCACAACAGCTGGGGACCAAATACGTTTAAGCCCTAAAAAAGCTACAATAATTTAATAAGAAACATTGAGACCAGAATAGAGATGCGTTAGACTGTAGGGAACGTTGGAGAAATATCCCCCAATTCCTCCACTCAAACTACTGACATGTGAGGCTCTGTTGCAGGATCCAGCCTCACTGAATTTCCCTTTGAAATTTCAGATTAGAATTACTATTGCTCCCTACTATGGATTTGCTCCTTAAAGTCATGGAGGAACAGTTCTCCTTCTTCAGGTATCATGCCCTAAGAACGCAATGCCTGAATAGGCGTCGATTACCGTAGCAAGAAGCTAAGCTAGAGAGTGACTCATCACAGCTCTATATAAGAAAGGGATTTCTAAAGTGCAGAGTCAGTAAGAGGTGCACGATCAGTGAGAGGACACTTCGACCTGAGTGAGACAGTGACCAAGTGAGTATATTTGGAATTTGGTTCAAAGTGGTAATTCAGTTCATGGGGTGGGGAAAGAGGTGCTTTAGGTAAGGTTTATTGCAAGAAGTAAAGCGTGCTGAGTGGAGAGTTCGATGAAGGGAGGGGAGGAGGTGCTTTTTTTCTTCTACTCTTTTTAAGCCTCCAGTATTTGATTTCCACTTTGGAACAGCAGAAGCAGCAGGTATTATTAGTTTCATTAGCATTGTAAGTACTGTATTGTTTTATGAGTATTGTGAAGTTTATTGGCAGTGCCTAAACCTATTGGAAGGTGTAGACTTTATTAATTTTAATTAATCAATTAGCAATTATTAATTAATTAACACATATTTGACAAAGCAGGACAAGTAATGTGCTACGATTGCAGGATGTGGGTGCTTCTGGATACCGGTGTGATCCAGGGCAAACACATCTGCAGTTTGTGTTTGCGGCTGCAGGAATTTCGGCTCCGAGTTATTGAGCTGGAGGCCAGGCCGCAGATACTGCAGCTTATCAGGGAGGTGGGTGGGGGGTGGGGGGAAGAGTTACCTGGATAACTTTATTCTAGGAGATGGTCACACCCCTTAGGATAGAGATTTCTGATTTGGTCAGTGGTCAGGGACAGGAGGGTGTGACTGCAAGTAAGGCAGGAAAGGGACCCAGAGGATAGGAGTGCAGGAGCCTTGGCCCATGCAATTGTCCAACAAGTTGAGGATTTTTTCAGCTTGTTTGGATGAGTGGGGGCTGCAGGGTGGATGAGCTAACTGGCCATGCCGCCATGGCACAGGAAGCCATTAAGCGGAGCGGGGTCACAAGGAATGTACTGGTAGTAGAGGACAGTATAGTCATAAGAACATAAGAAATAGGAACAGAAGTAGACCATTCGACCCCTCGAGCCTGCTCCACCATTCAATAAGATCATGGCTGATCTTCTTGTGTTTCGATTTCCACATTCCCATCTAACTCTGATAACCTTTGATTCCCTTGCCTAACAAGAGTCTATCTACCTCTGCCTTAAAAATATTCAATGACCCCGCCTCCACCACCTTCTGAGGCAGAGAGTTCCAAAGTCGCAAAACTCAAAAAATTTCTCCTCAACTCTGTCCTAAAAGGGCAACCCCTAATTTTAAAACAGTGCCCCCTAATTCTGGACTCAACCACATGAGGAAACATCCTTTCGACGTCCACCTTGTCAAGGCTGCTCAGGATCCCGTTTCCTTCAATCAAATTGCCCCCACTCTTCTAAACTCAGTGAAAACAAGCCCAGTCTGTCTAACCTTTCCTCATAAGGCAACCCACTCATTCCAGGTATCAATCTAGTAAACCTCCTTTGAACCACCTCCAACGCATTTACATCCTTCCTTAAATAAGGAGACCAAAACTGCACACAGTATTCGAGGTGCGGTCTCACCAATGCCCTGTATAACTGAAGCATAACATACTTACTTTTATGTTCAATCACTCTCGTAATAAAAGATAGCATTCCATTAGCCTTCTTAATTACTTGCTGGTCCTGCATACTAACTTTGAGACTCATGTACTAGAACACACAGATCCCTCTGCACCTCTGAATTATGCAGCCATTTTCCATTTATGTAATACTCTGCTTTTTTGTTCTTCCTGCCAAAGTGAACAACTTCACACATTTTCCCACATTAAACTCCATTTGCCAGATCTTTGCCCACTCATTCAGCCTACCTATCTGCAACCTCATGTCCTCTTCACAACATACTTTCCTATCTACCTTTGTGTCATCTGCAAATTTAGCTACCATGTCTTCATTCCCCTCATCTAAGTCATTGACGTAAATCATAAGAAGTTGAGGCCCCAGTTAAGACCCCTGTGGGACTCCGCTCGTCACATCATGCCAATCAGAAAAGAACCCATTTATGCATACTCTCTGCTTTCTGCCAGCCAGCCAATCTTCTATCCAGGCTAATATGTTACCCACTACACCATGTGCTTTTATTTTCCGTAATAATCTTTGATGTGGCACCTTATCAAATGCCTTCTGGAAATCCAAGTACAGTACGTCTACAGGCTCCCCTTTATCCACTGCGCATGTTACTCCTTCAAAAAATTCCAATAAATTAGTTAAACATGATTTTCCTTTCACAAAACCATGCTGACACTTCCCGATTGCCTTGAGCTCTTCTAAGTGCCCAGCTATAACCTCCTTAATGATCGATTCTAATAACTTCCCCATGACAGTCGTCAAGCTAACTGGCCTATAGTTTCCTGTTTTCTGCCTAGTCAGAGGGATTGACACCATTCTCTGCAGCAAAGAACGTGAGTCCAGACAGCTGTATTGCCTGCTCAGTGCCAGGATTCGAGACAGCTGCTCTGGGCTGGAGAGGGACTTGCAGTGGGAGGGTCAGGACCCAGTTGTTGTGGTCCATGTTGGTACCAACAGCATAGGCAGGACAAAGGAGGACATTCTGCATAAGTCAGTATAAAGAGCTTGGCACCAAATTAAGAAGCAGAACCTCAAAGTTCATAATCTCTGGATTATTACCTGAGCCACATACAAATTGGCATAGGACAAATCAGATTAGGGAGATGAGTACGTAGTTCAAAACCTGGTGTGGGAGAAGTGGGTTCCAGCTTGTGGGGCACTGGCACCAATACTGTGGAAAGTGGGATCTGTACCGTTGAGACAGTCTACACCTGAACCATGCTGGGACTGATGTTCTTGCAAGCCGCACAACTAGAGAATTAGAGCGGGGTTTAAACTAAGTAGTGGGGGGCAAGGGATCAAACTTGGTAAGATGGGTAATTAAAAGAGTAAAGACAATGCAAAAGAGAAAGGTATTATTACAGAAATGAAAAACAGACCATTACAGTAAGAGATAGAGTACAAATCTAACAGTAAATCAACAGATGAAACTAGAGGTGATAAAAAGAATAAAAGGATAAAACTAAAGGCTCTGTATCTAAATGCATGAAGCATTCGAAACAAAACAGATGAACTGAGAGTGCATATAGAACTAAATAAGTACGATTTGATAATCATTACAGAGACATGGCTGCAGGAGGACATCAATTGGGACCTGAATATTGAAGGGTATAGGACATTTAGGAAGGACAGAAAGCAAGGAAAAGATGGTGGGATGGCCCTATTAGTTAATAATGGTATTAGCACAATAGAAAGGAATGGTCCAAGTTCAGGAAACCTGGATGTGGAAATATTTTAGGCAGAGATGAGAAAAGGGAAAGGCAAGAAGTCACTTGTGGGAGTTGTGTACAAGCCCCCTCATAGTAATCGCATGGTAGAATGGAGCATAAAAGGAAGAAATAATGGGAGCTTGTCAGAAAGGCATGATGATAATCATGGGAGATTTTAATTTACATGTAGACTGGAAAAGTCAGATGGGCAATGGTAGCCTAAATGAGGAGTTCATAGAATGTTTCCAGGATAGTTTCTTAGAACAGCATGTTCTGGAACCAGAGGGCAGGCTATGCTAGACCTGGTATTGTGCAATGAGATGGGACTAATTAATTATCTCATAGGCAGCAGTGAACAAAATATGATTGAATTTTACATTCAGTTTGAGGGAGAGAGGAGTGGGTCCGAGACTATGTTTTTAAACTTAACTGAGGGTAATTATGAGGGCATGAAAGCAAAGCTGACTAAAGTAAATTGGCAAATTAGGTTAAGGGGCAGGTCAATGGAGATACAGTGACTAATATTTGAGGGGATATTTCAGAATACACAGAATAGATACATTCCAACGAGTAAGAAAAAGTCCAAGGGATAGACACACCATCCATGGTCAACTCGAAAGGTTAAAGATAGTATTAAACTTAAAGAAAAAGTATATAATTGTACAAAGATAGGTGGAAGGCCAAAAGACTGAACAGAATATAAGGAATAGCAAAGCATGACTAAAAGATTAATAAGGAGGGAAAAATTAAAGAACAAGAGAAAGCTAGCCAGAAATATGAAAACAGATAGTAAGAGTTTCTATAAATATTTGGGGAAAAAACATGAGTTAACAAATTGAGCGTTGATCCTATAGAAAGTGAGTATGGAGAATTAATAATGGCAAACAAGCAAATGGCAGATGAATTGAACAGGCATTTTGCATCAGTCTTCATTGTAGAGGATACAAGTGACATCCAAGAAGCAGCTATAAATCAGGAATGGAAGGGAGGGAGGAACTCAGGAAAATTACAATCACCAGAGAAGTGGTACTGAGTAAATTGTTGGAGCTGTGGGCTGACAAGTGCCCAGGTCCTGATGAACTTCATCCTAGGATCTTAAAAGAAGTGGCTAGTGAGATAATTGATGCATTGGTTTTAATTTTCCAAACCTCCCTAGATTCGGGGTATGTTCCATTAGATTGGAAGATAGCAAATGTAATTCCACTATTCAAAAAGGGAGGGAGACAAAGCGGGAAACAACAGGCCAGTTAGCTTAACATCTGTCGTAGGGAAAATGTTCGAAGCCATTATTTAAAAAGCTATAGCAAAGCACTTGGATAAGTTCAAGTAATCAGGCAGAGTCAACATAGTTTTGTGAAAGGGAAATCATGTTTAACCAACTTATTGGAGTTCTTTGAGGAAGTAACATGCGCTGTGGATAAAGGGGAACTGGTGGATATACTATACTTAGATTTCCAGAAGGCATTTGGTAAAGTGCCACATAAAATGTTATTACGGAAAATAAAAGCTCATGGTATTGGGGGTAACATATTGGCATGGATAGAAGATTGACTGGCTAACAGGAAGCAGAGAGTAGGCATAAATGGGTCTTTTTCAGGTTGGCAAGATGTAACGAGTGGTACGCCACAGTGATCAGTGCTGGGACCTCAATTGTTTACAATTTATATAAATGACTTGGATAAAGGGATGGATGGGATGGTTGCCAAATTTGTTGATGACACAAAGATACGTAGGAAAGTAAGTTATGAAGAGGGCATAGCAGGTTAAGTGAGTGGGCAAAGATCTGGTAAATGGACTATCATGTGGGAAAATGTGAAATTGTCCATTTTGGCAGGAAGAATGAAAGCGAAGCATATAATCTAAATGGTGAGAGATTCCAGAGCTCCAAAATGCAAAGGCATCTGGGTGTCTTAGTGCATGAATCGCAAAAGGCTAGTATGCAGGTTCAGCAAGTAATTGGGAAAGCTTACAGAATATCATCATTTATTGAGAGGGGAGTTGAATACAAAAGTAAGGTGGTTATGCTTCAGTTATACAGAGCACTAGTGAGACCACATCTAGAATACTGTGTACAGTATTGGTCATCTTATTTAAAGAAGGATGTAAATGCATTAGCAGTTCAGAGAAGGTTTACCAGACTAATACCAGGAATTGGTGGGTTGTCTTACGAGGAAAGGTTGGTCAGACTAGGCTTGTATCCATTGGAGTTTAGAAGAGTAAGAGGTGATGTGATTGAAACATATATGGTCCTGAAGGGTCTTGACATGCTGGATGTGGAGAGGATGCTCCCTGTTATGGGAGAATCTAGAACTAGGGGTCGCTATTTGAAAGTAAGGAGTTGCCCATTTAAAACGGAGATGAGGCAAATTTTTTTCTCTGAGGGTCGTGAGTCTTTGGAACTCTCTTGCCCAAAAGGCGGTGGAAGGAGAGTCTTTGAATATTTTTAAGGCAGAGGTGGATATATTCTTGATAAGCAGGGGTGTGATAGGTTATCAGGGGTAGATGGGATGCAGATTTGAGGTTACTTTCAGATCAGCCATGTTCTTATTAAATGGCATAGCAGGCTCAAGGGGCCAAATGGCCTACTCCTGCTCCTTGTTCGTATGTTGGTGACCAGGAACATCCATTGGATTGGTCCATGATTATGCTTGGCTAAAGTTCTGCATTGGGTTGTCGTCGCCTTCTGCAGTATGGCTGACTAGGAAACTCTTGCACTCTTACCACCTGCCATCAGGCATATTGGAAGGATTTACAGGCTGATAATGAACCAGTTTGGCCACATTATGAATGCACCTTCCATGGCCATCAAGTCCTGAAGTGGAAATTGAACCTGGAGCTTCTGGCCCAGAGATAGGGACACTACCACTGCACCACAAGACCTCCCTGGAGGAACAGTAGTGCTTGGTGATAAGAAAAAAGTGAATTTTTAGCATTCTGTCAGGATCAAACACTCACAGCAAGTACTGTGAACCAGTAAGAAGTACTGTAGCTTGACCCTTCCTCCATCTTATCCCCAGCATCCGAAGACTACCCCCACGCCCGCCCCCCCACCCCGCCCCCTCCCCCCCCACCCGCCCACCCCACTGCACCAGCCTGAAATTTCCATTTCTCACACAATCTATCTCTGGGGCCTCTCTGAAAGATGCTTAAATGTGTGCCAATTTGTGTTGACTTATAGGCAGTTTTATGTTGTGGACTCAAGCCCATTGGGTTCAACTGTCCCAGACTCAATTTATTTAAGATCCTCATAGACATCAGAGGGAGTGAAACTGAAATAATTAGTCCAAGATGGATCCAAGCCAGATCCAAGAGGTAGAAAGAGAGCATTCTCACTCATTAGGCGGTCCTTTGGACCAGCATTTCTATAAACTTCAGATGAAAGGCACCATTTGGAAAGTCTTCAGTACCATAGTCTGTGATCATTCACTTAGCTATTCAATGTGAATAAAAACAAACAGAAAATACTCATAAAAGATAAAGTATTTTACACACAGCAGATTAACCTTTGTCTGCTGTTGCCTCATGTGGTTTTGTGGGTGCTTGACTGTGTTTTGTGCTATGAACGGCTGAGAACAATTATGTTTGGATCAACATCTTGTTTCCCAGTGTTCAGCAGGAATTTGTAATGTAAGTGTGAACGGGAAAGAGTTTGGCCAATTGGAATTGTGTACAGTGGGAATTAGCTAGATGTAGTCCATTCGAAACAAAAGCACAATTGGCAAGGGGTTTAGTTTCTTGGAATTTTATGCATTGGGGATGAACGGAAGTGTCATTGATCCATTTAAATTCTGTATGACAGGAGTAATCGCAAAGAGGTTGGCTCTCTGGAATTCTGTAAGATCAAAGTGAATGCAACTATTACTGCATTGGAATTCTATACAATTGAATGAGAAAAGGCAATTCCTTTTGTTCATCTTTCTCATAGCCCTGTCGGACCTTGGCCTTCCCTATCTCTGTAGCCTCATCCAGCCCTGCAAGCCTCCAAGATCTCTGCATTCCTCCAATTCTGGCCTCTTGTACATTCCCAATGCTAATCATGCTATCTTTGGTGGTCATGTCTTCAGCTGCCTACGCCCTAAGCTCTAGCATTCCCTCCCTAAGCCTCTCCACCTCTTTTTCCTCCTTCAAGGCACTCCTTAAGACCCAGCTGTTTAGCCCAGCCTTTGGTCATATATCCTGGTGTGGTTCAGTGTTAAATAACCCACTTGTGAACCACCTTGGGCCATTTTACTATGTTGAAGGCAATGTATAAATGCACATTGTTGTTGAATAGGGGGTGTTTGGGCCCATTGGAATTCTATAGAATAGAAATTAATGGGAAGTATTCTGTGGTTGGATTAGAATCACGCTTGATTTACACTGAGATTGAGAGTAGCCCATATTATAGTGTATTCGAGCGCTTTGTCAAAGAGTGCGAGGATATGAACATACGAAATAGGAGAAGTAGACCATTTGGCCCATTGAGCCTGCTCCGCCATTCAATAAGGTCATGGCTGACCTTTTGTATTTCTAATTCCACATTCCCATCTACCCCCATTAATCTTTGGTTCCCTTGCCTAACAAGAATCTATCTATCTATCTATCTATCTATCTCCATCTTAAAGATATTCAATGACTCCGCCTCCACCACCTTCTGAGAAGGAGAGTTCCAAAGTCACACAGTCCTCAGTGAAAAAATTTCTCCTCATCTCTGTCCTAAAAGGGCGTCCCCTAATTTTAAAACTGTGCCACCTAGTTCTAGACTGGCCCACAAGAGGGAGGATCATTTCCACGTCCACCTTGATAAGACCGTTCAGAATCTTATATACTTCAATCAAGTCATCTCTCACTCTTCTAAACTCCAGTGGAAAAAAGCCCAGTCTGTCTAACCTTTCCTCATGGACAACCCACTCACTCCAGGTATCAATCTAGTAAACCTCCTCTGAACCGCCTCTAATGCATTAGCATCCTTTGTTAAACAAGGAGACCAAAACTGCACATAGTATTTGAGATGTGGTTTCACGGTATAACTGAAGCATACTATCCTTACTTTTATGTTCAATTCCTCTTGTAATAAAAGGATAGCATTCCATTAGCCTTCTTAATTCCTCGCTGTATACTAACTTTTACTGCATACTAACTTTTTGTGACTCATGCACCAGAACACTTAGATCCCTCTGCACCTCGGAATTCTGCAGTCGTTCTCCATTTAAGTAATACTCTGCTTTTTATCCTTCCTGCCAAAGTGAACAACTTCACATTTTCTCACATTGTACTCCAACTGCTATATCTGCTGGAACCTCCTTATGTTCTCTTCACAAGATACTTTCCTACCTATCTCTGTGTCATCTGCAAATTTAGTTACCATGTCTTCACTACCCTCATCTAAGTCATTGATGAGGGTTTGAACCTACGATTGACAATAAGGTGAGTTTCCAAGGTTAAAGTAGGCTAGCAGGGGAAAGCAGCAAGCTGTCAGCTGCTTAGCCACAAGGAGTAAAAAGAAAATGGGAAAACATGTGACTCACTGCGGGTTATCTCACTAACAGCCTACAGGTAGCGATGTAACAGAGCTATGCACGAATCAGGAGAGCGCTTAAAAAGGAATCAATTGCGAATTCTGCCCAAAAACCATTGTTTTCTTGGCAGTGGAAAATAGGTCACCACGGATGGACCCATCCTGCTGGAAAATACTTTCAAATTCCACATAGATTTTGAAGACGTTGAGAATAGACTATTAAAAAAATATGTTCCACAACACTTACTGAACAATTGCAGACCCATTTTTTATTTTTATGAAATAATTTTTCAAAGTTCATTGCAGCAAGATGTCTATCTCACTATCTAAAATCTCAGTATTTCAAAAATATGCCTGTCATCTCTGGAATTCCAATCTGGACAAATCTGTATAATTTTGCTTGGAATTTATAGTCATATGGTTTCAATATGCTGTGTATTATGTTAAGTTGTAATGGTTTAAAATTTAGTCAGTAAAGATGAAAATCTAAGACCGCTGCGTAGCCTAATGATGCTTTTAGGACACGCCAATTATTGGCATCCTCTAGTTATTTTCACCTGCGAGACCCCCAGGTGAGTATCATCACATTCCTAAAGTGTATATCAAATGTAAACGTTCTGTTTCTTGACGTGTTTTCTGGGCATCAGTCTCAACAAGTCCTGGCAGCTTTTACACTTGGCTTAAGCTGACTGAGTAAGGTCCATACCTCCTGACCTCCCTTGGACTTTCCTCTCTCTTACAATCTTCAGACTTTTGTAGCCCAAACTCGGCATCCCCTAATTGCTAACAGCTTATTTACCTCATTTTCTCTTTTCTTCTGCTCAAAATTGATTGTGTTCTGCAGTCACATAGAATCTTAAAGCCCATTTAGCCCATTGTATCTGTACCAGCTCTTTGTAGAAGCTATTCAGTTAGCTCACTTCTATACCCTTTCCCTGTTGTCCTGTAATTTTTCCCCCTTAAGTATATAGCCAATCCCTTTTGAAAGTAATCATCAAATCTTCTTTCAGGCAGTGCATTTCAGATGATAACAACTCACTGCATGAATAAAAACTCCTCATCTCCCCATCTTGTTCTTTTACCAATTATCTTAAATCTGTGTCCTTTGGTTACCAACCCTCCTGCCAGTGGAAGCAGTTCCTGCTTATTTACTCTCAGAAACCCTCATTATTTTGAGCACCTCTGTTAAAACTCCCCTTAAACTGTGTTCTTCATTTCGTTTTTTTTTAAATGGCTGTTTTTGTACCAGTCTTTGCGTATTCACTTCATGTCTCCCTGCACTGTAAAGCTGTAACTTGTCTGTAACTTGGTTGAGATCCTGGGTAAGTATAATTTTTCAGGGTTTCTGTCTGTGGAAGGAGGTAACTGGTGGCTGGGAGAACATCAAAAGCAGAAGGGTTGAAGGTCACTGAAAACAGGCCGGGCTGGGTTTGTGAGGTTATACAAAGTGTGCTGATGTGAGTATCAAATGCAGACAGGGTCCGAGCTCACTTAAAACAAATGGGAGATTCTCGCTCGGGTTCATCCATTTGAACTAAGCTCCTTCCACTACAATGGGCACTTCCCCCATGACAGTATATCTGGTTTAGGATTTCAGACATGTGCCTTAAGCCCTGGTTGCATCCTCCTTCCTGAATGCCTGCTCAGGTACAACATGCCTGTGCTGCCCAAAGTACCTAATTCTGAAGCAATTTGGGACATTTTTGCTAAATCAAAAGGAGTGACATAAACATATCCTGATGTCACACATTAGAGACAAGAGATTACTTCCCAAATTTACTGTTCACCTCTTACAAAAAGACTAGTGATTAGTTCCTATATTACCACAAAATAATGTAAAAACACATGACACAAGAAAAGGAGATTCAGCCCACAACCCACTCTTGCATAGAATATGTACCATTTACCCTATCATGGACTCAACTCATTTAACCTTCTGAAAAAAGTTTTTGAAAATTCCTTCCTGAGCTAGGATCTTTACCCATCCCAATGTCTATTCTTTTCATACCTAGCCAGCTGCTCTCTGGAGGTTACAATGTTCACCCCAGTGATTACAGTGTGACCTGTGGAGCGTTCGATAATCTCGGCTCACATCTGTCCTACACACCTTTAGTCCCATCATCAAGCCGATCCCCTGTGGCAACACTGATACACCCAGGCTACAGTTGTGAAATTTGGCTGCTAACGTGGAGCTGTGTTTAACCTGCCCTGTCCCTTTAAGGCTACTGCTTAGGTGTCACTGTCGGCAAATTATCTTGATGGACCCATCCTGATGTCAACAGAGGCTTATTGCCAAAGGGAGCTTCTGTAGATTGGTGGCTGCTCGTAAATCTCTGCTCCTGCCTTTGGGTTACTAAGGTCAGAAAATAGAAAACAAAGAATGGTTGGCTTTCTTTCTCCTTTTTAATATGTTAACATTATATAGTATGACGTCTTAAGCATGAAGACTTTGATTGCAAAAGCCTAATTTGGTTAAAGAATAGAGCAGCTTCTCCAAAGAGGATACTATTAATGGCTATGGAAAAAAAATCCCTTCTGTTGCCTGGCATTGGTTTTTGATTTTCTTAATTTTCACTGGCATGGCTAACATTTATACCCACCCTTGAGAGGGCAGTTGTGAGCTACCTTCTTGAACTGCTGTAGTCTGTGTGGTGTGGGTACTCCTACAGTGCTGTTAAGCAGGGAGTTCCAGGATTTTGACCCAGAGGCAATGAAGGAATGCTGATATGCATCCAAATTGGGATGGTGTATGACTTGGAGGGAACTTGTAGGTGAGGGTTCCCAGACGCCTGCTGCCCCTGTTCTTCTAGGTGGTGGAGGTCGTGGGTTTGGGGAGAGCAGACAAAGAAGCCTTGGTGAGTCGAGGCAATGCATTCTGTAAACTGCATACATGATGCACCAGTGATGAAGGGAGTTTAATGTTTAAGTTAAGCTGTTGTGGAGTCGACAAACATTTAATAAGAGAGCCGATACCATATCATAACACAGTGCAGATATCTTCCCCCTCAGGAAGAGTGTCAACAATTCATTTGCTGGAACCTTAGGATGGAGCTACTAGATGTACATATACTGGATTTATGTTAGATAGTTTCAGAACACCGGCAAAAACAAAGATAAATTGATTTAACCCTAGATTACAGTGCATTGCTGATCCCAGACACAATGATGCGAGCTGACATTTTACATCAAGATCATGATAGGTCTTTCAATTTCAGAGGCTAGACAGCGCAGGTTATCTAGTCAAAATTAAATATATCTGGAAGAGTATCAGCAAGACAGACTCCAGTCCCAAGTGGGAGCCTAAAACTCATTACTAATCAGTGTTGTGAAAGAGCACAGGATGGTAAGTAAAATCTACATCCTAATCTCAGAATTTCCATTACAGAAAACCAGTGTGAAAAGAACAATGATAGACAAGAACAGGCCCTCTAGTCAATCCAGACAGTGTGTCAGATATACACACGCCTGCCTCCACCTAAAACTGTGACGTGCTGGGAGAGACCAGAAACCAAATATTTCCATTACCCTAGGGTGACGACGACACTTTCAGGAACAATGAATGTGCAGATGGGAAAAGAATTGCGTGGACTCCACTTGCAGTTTCTCAGAATGTGCATTCAGAAAACCCAAATTCCAAAGCAATCAGAAAATGTGAAATATCCCATTTCCTAGCATGGGAGCCCATTACCCTGAATGGAGATTAAGAAATGAAAATGTAGCTGTGAATAAATGTCACGTACTCACGTACTTACAATGAATTATGCAATAGTTAAACTGAGTTATCCTCACACACTCCTCTCCTGATTGAATGAGTTCATTCATTCACAGAATTGTTACGGTGCAGAAGGAGGCCACTCTGCCCATCGAGTCTGCACCGGCTCTCCAAATAATTATTATGACTCAGTGCCATTCTCCTGCCTTTTCCCTGTAACCCTACACATTACTTAAATAGAAACAATCATCTAATGCCCTCTTGAATGCCTCTATTGAACTTGTCTCCACCACACTTCCAAGCAGTGTATTCCAGACCCGAACCACTCGATGTGCAAAAATATTTTCTCTCATCACATTTGCTTTTTTTGAAAATCACTTTAAATCTGCGCCTTATCATTCTCGATCCTTGTACGAGCAGATCCAGATCTGCCCTGTCCAGCCCCCTCATGATTTTGAGCACCTCTATCAAATTTTCTCTTAGCCTTCTCTTCAGAGAACAGTCCCAATGTCTGCAATCTATCCTCATGGCTGAAGTTTCTCATCCCCGGAACCATTCTTGTAAACCTCTTCTGTACTCTCTCCAATGCGTTGACATCCATCATAAAGTGTGGCGCCCAGAACAGTACACAATATTCCAGCTGAGGTCTAACTAGTGTCCAAAACAAGTTCAGCCTAACCTACTTCCTCTTGTACTCTATGCCCCTATTAATAAAGCCCAGGATACTGTATGCTTTACTAACTGCTCTCCACCTGCCCTGCCACCTTTAATGATTTATGCACATATACACCCAGGTCCCTCTGTTCCTGCACACTCTTTAGAGTTGTACCCCTTATTTTATGTTGTCTCTGCATGTTCTTACTACCAAAATGAATCACCTCACACTTCTCTGCATTGAACTACATCTGCCACCTATCTGCCCACACCACTAACTGTCTATGTCCTTTTGAAATTCTACACTGTCCTCCTCACAGTTTACAATGCATCCAAGTTTTGTATCGTCTGCAAACTTTGAAATTGTCCCCTGCACACCAAGGTCTAGGTCATTAATATATATCAGGAAAAGCAAGAATCCCAATACTGACCCCTGGCGAACTCCATTACAAACCTTCCTCCAGCCCAAAAAATGTCCATTAACCATCACTCACTGTTTCCTATTACTCAGCCAATTTTATTTCCATGTTCCGATTGTCCCTTTTATTCCATGAGCTATAACTTTTCTCAAGTCTGTTGTGCGGCACTGTATCAAATGCCTTTTGGAAGTCCATGTACACCATATCAACAGCATTACCCTCATCAACCTCTGTTATCTCTTCAAAAAACTCCAGCAAGTTAATCAAACATGATTTTCTCTTAAGAAATCCATGCTGGCTCTTCCTAACCAACCCACATTTTTCCATGTGACTATTAATTCTATCCCAAATATTTTTTTCGTGAAGCTTCCCCACCACCAAATTTAAACTGACTGGCCTGTAATTGCTGAACGAGGGCGTAATGTTTGCAATTCTCCAGTCCTCTGGCGCCTCCCCTGAGTCAAGGGAAGACTGAAAGATTATGGCCAATGCCCCTGCAATTTCCGCTCTCACTTCCTTCAATATCCTTGGATGCATCTCATCTGGTCCCAGCGCCTTGTCAACTTTAAGTACTGACGGTTTATCTAATACCTCCTTCTTATCAATCTTGAACCCTTCTAGTGACAGAGTTTCCTCCTCTATCACCATGGCCTGGGTAGCAACTGCTTTCTTGATAAAGACAGATGCAAAGTATTCATTTAACACCTCAGGCATGCCCATGCCTCCATGTGCAAATTCCCTTTTTGGTCCCTAATTGGCCCTACTCCTCCTTTTACCATCCATTCATTATTCATGTGCCTATAGAAGACTTTGGGATTCCCCTTTATGTCAGCTGCCAGTCTTTTCTCATAATTGCTCTTTGCTTCTCATATTTGCTTCTTCACGTCTCCTCTGAAGCTTCTGTATTCTGCTTGATTCTCAATTGTATTTTCTACCTCACACCTGTCACAAGCGCACATTTCCTTCTTTATCTTAATTTCTATCTCCTCTTTCTTCCAAGGAGCTCTGGATTTGTTTGCCCTAAATTTCCCTTTTGAGGGAATATACTTTGACTGTGCCTGAACCATTTCTTATTTGAAGGTAACCAGTTGTTCAGCTACAGTTTTTCCCACCAACCTTTGGTCCCAATCTATCCGGCCCAACTCCATCCTTGCCCCACTGAAGTCGGCTCTCCCCCAGTTAATTATTCTTACTCTGGATTGCCTATTGTCCTTTTCTACTGTCATCCTAAACTTTACAAAACAATGATCACTATCTCCTAAATGCTCCCCCACTGACACTTGATCTACTTGGCCCACCTCATTTCCAAGAACCAGATCCAACAGTACCTCCTTTCTTGTTGGACTGGTTACATAATGCTGTAGAAAATTCTCCTGAACACAATCTAGGAACTCTAGCCCCTCTCTGCCTTTCACATTACCACTGTCTTAGCCTACATTCGGGTGATTAAAAAGTCCCCCATTATAACTACTATAATGTTTGCATCTCTCTGTAATTTCCCTGAAGATTTGTTCTCCTACATCCTTCCCACTAGTTGGCGGTCTATAGACTACACCGAGCAATGTAATTGCACCCTTTTTGTTCCTTAGCTCTAGCCAAGTTGATTCTGTCTTTGAACCCTCTGTGACATCCTCTTTCTCCAGCACTGCAATGCTCTCCTCAGCCAATACTGCCACCCTTCCTCCTTTTCTTTTTTTCCTATATTTTCTGAACATCTTTTACCCACCCAACAGTGACACAGAATAAATACTGTATTAAAACTCCAGTCCCAAGTGGGAAACTAAAACTCATTCCTAATTAATGTTGTGAAAGACATGGGATGGCAAGTAAAACCTTTGTCTCAATCTCAGAACGCCCATTGCAGAAAACTAGTGTGGAACTGGCTCATTTTCACCATCCAGTGACCTCAGATTAACACAGCCCTCTGTCACAAACTAGCAGAAAGTATGAGTGCCTGCATTGTTCAACATCGAATTACAAATTGGGCAGAGTCAATGCTCCAAATTGCTTGGGCCACCACCTCCCCAACTTTTAGGTTCATCACAAGTCATCAGTATATATTCAGCTCTCAATCCATCTTGCACAACACTTGACATGACCTCAACATTTGCTGTTTTGAAATGCTGTCTTAGTGTGACTCACTATTTGGCACTAAAATTTGATTAAAGGCATGAGACTGACCCACCACCCCTCTTTAACTGATACAAAGAAGTTAAATTGCCAATTATTATAATGAGACTAAGCTATTGACCCAGTCCCAGCTGACATGGTGGAATATGCAAATTTACAAAAAAGAATTGGGACATTCAACACAATAGAGATCCTGAATTCAGTGGGCATTCTAACACAGTTCACTTGTTAAAAAGGGACAGCTTTCATGGAAAATATTTTGTCTGTCTCCCACTGCAGTGTGACATGGTACTATACAGCCCATGGGAAGCAGAGAATGGGCATTTTAGAACACATCTTAACCGTCAGCTGGTAGCTTGAACGTCAGCTCGGCCCAGTGGTAGCATGCTCACCTCAGAGTCAAAAGGGACTTGAGCATTATTCAAGGGACTTAAACATATAACCTGGGCTGACACTTCAGCGTAGGACCAAGGGAGCACTGCTGCAACCGGAGGTGCTGTCTTTCAGTTGAGAAGTTATTAGCAGACGGACATAGAAGAATCCATGACATTATTTCAAGGAGGCAGAGGAGGCTCCTTGTGTCCTGGTCAATATTCCTCCCTGAACCTATATCATCAAAATAGATCAGCTGATAATTTATTTCATGTTTGTGAAACTTCTCGTGTGCAAGGTTACTGTTGCATCTACATTGCATAATAACTGTGACTCCAATTCAAAATAATACATTGGCTCTGAAGTGTGTTGCAACATGTGCAAGGCACTATGTAAAAGAGACTTGGTGTGGAGCAGGAACCAGTTGGGTTGAATGTCTTGTTTCTGTGCTGTACATTCTATGCAAGTCATGAACCTACAACATTCTAACTCAGCAAATGGCATATCAATGCCAAAAGTCCTGAGTGAAAGCTCATCTCAAAATGTTACCATGTGCAAACAAACAGCGGCTATACCTGCTCTCAAAATTGGATGATGTAGAAAGTTTTACATTTTGGTCCCTTGATTTTTTTCCCCCCCCCAGAAGTTCTACCTGACAAATCAGAAGTGAGTTTCAAAAAAATTGAGGTATCCTACTGCATATTGCTGTGGTGGGGGCTGTGCAGGCAGTGTGAAAGTGGAATTTTGTGTTGGGTGGCCCATAAATCATTTTTCTTTGTGACTTTCTTTAGTCAGATTAAGAAATGTCTCCGGTCCAATGACAGCAGGTAATGAATCCACTGCTTGATTATTTACAGTAACTTGCTTCATCGGCCAAGTGCCTGCTGATACATTCAGCCTAATGGTCTGTGACCCAAACAATAAAAGACTTGTACAAAGAATGAATAACAAACACTGAAGACAGATCCGATCTTAGTGATGCAGAGGGTGAAAACTTGTTTTATTCTGAACGGTAAATGAGCTGTTGAGTGGTTTGGGCTGTTTATAGTTATCAGGCTTGATGAGACACTACTTTAAACAACATCAGTAACACCCATTCAAAATTTCCACTCCCAGTATTTTAGCCTTACATTCACATTTCTGGTCAATGGCCCCACTAACCATGACTGACAAATTCCATAGTTTAAACAGGGTAAGATGTTTGGAGACTGTCACTGGTTTCAGTAGTCCAAAAAAAAACTTGCATTTAAACAGCACCTTTCACAGCCAGCCTCAGGACATCCCAAGTAAGTTAACCAAGGGGATTTTGAAGTATAGTCACTGTTTTAATGTAGGAGATGCAGCAGCCAATTTCCACACAGCAAGATCCCACAAACAGCAATGTGATAAAGACCATATCATTTTCTTTTGTGTGGGGTTGGTTGATGGATAAACGTTGGCCAGAACATTGGGGAAGACTCCCCTGTTCTTCATTGAATTAGTGCCATGGGATCTTTTACGTGCACCTGAGAGTACAGCTGCAGCCTGGATTTAACACCTCATCCAAAAGACACAACACAATGGGGTAAATTTTCGTCTTAACAGCACAGGTAGTAACCTGACAGAGCAGAACATCCACCTGTCGTAGAACCCACCTGCTGATATGAATGGAATGAAAATTAGCGGGTTCTTCAAGGGGCAGTAAATTACTCCTAAGCCTTGAAGTGTGAAAAAAAATTCATTATATCATATCCTTTGTGCATTACTTCATTCTGACAAAAATTGGCACGTGATTTTTCTGGCTCTTTTTCCTTCCCACAAAGGGGAGGAAAATGTTTGCCAAAATTGCTCATGCTCAGACAATGCCCTTTTATATTGGTGCCGGTTCAAGAAGACAGCTCATCGCTACCATCTCAAGGGCAGTTCGGGATGGGCAATAAATGCTGGCCTAGCCAGCGACATCCACATCCCAGTAATTAATTTAAAAAAATAACAGCCACCACACTGAATTTGTGCTTGTCCATTGGAAGGCACCAGGCTGCAGTGTTTTTCTCTCTCTTCTCTCTCCCCTTCCTCCCTCTGTCTATTGCTGACTGTCTTACCGGGCCTTATGTGAAACGAGTGGCAGTGTACAAAGCGACACATCAAACCAAAACCTCCCTTAAAAACCTCAGGAGAATCTTTGGCCGGGATTTTCCGTGCCTGCCAGAGTCAGGCATGTTCGATAGCATGAGTGGACAATTGCGATTGTCCATTGAGCCCGCCAATGGCGGGCCGCATTTACCGCCATCGGATGTCGAGAGCTTCATTGGAATACATCAGCATATCATTATAAGGCCAGTCCGCCAGACTCACCCCCCCACTGAATCGTCTGCCCACATCGGTGGGAAAACACACATAAGTGGCGTGCACCTGGCAGGCTGTACGTCGCTTGGGACTTCAAGGTTTATTTGCCTACCTTGCTTTGGTCAGTACTCGCAGTCATCAACACCAGGCTTCACACACAGCACCACATCACTTTTAGGGGAGCTCATGGCAGGTCTCTACCTACCAGACCAGCCATATGTGGGTGGCTTTTCAATTGCTGCAGGGCTAGGGCTTGCTTGGGAAAGGGAGGAGAAGTGGCCTCAGGCAAGGGAAGAGGCTGCAGGATGAGGGCTGAACTGGGGAAGGAGGATATCCCAGGCTGTGTTTGCAGGAGTGGGGGGGGGGCACATGTTGATCAATATGAGTGGTCTCAAGATGGTGAGGGCTGAGGAGGCAGTCTCCAGAGGAGATGAGGCCAGATGGACATATGAGGGCATATGTGTGAGAATGGCTGGTGATGTCCCTTGAGCTGGCAGTGAGTGAGATGCCAGTGAACATGTGATGGGCTCGAGTGTGAGAGTTTAATGTAATGAGATGGTTGCCATACCCTGGCTGCATGGATGAGATCATTCATCCTCTATCTGCATTAGATGGCCAACATCTTCTGTGCAGCATTTGCACTGACTACTGCTGCCACCACCTGCCATGCTGGATTGGTGATGCCGCTGCCCGTTCTGCAGCCAGAGCAGGGGTGGAGGACATCACAGCGGGCCTCCATGGTGTTCTAATGGCATTCCAGTGACAAGTCGTTAAACCTGGGGGCTGCAGTCTTTTAGCCTCTCGTGGGCATCTTCTCATCAGTAGTCATGGGCTGGAAGCACTGAGATGCGCACGTGCGGCTGGACTTTAACTATGGCGCCTGGCATGATGAAGCGGCAAGGTGATGGCATGGCAGGCGAGTGAGAGCCCGCCTGCCATAGAAACAACTTGTTTTCCGGGAATGCATAAGTAATGCGGCAGGTGTGGGATGATATGGCGTGAAAACCCGCCATCATGGCCGGCAGGTAAAACATCGTTTTACTCGCCTGCTACCGCACTTAGTGCAAATCTGGGACGATTCCACCCTTTATTGCTCTGACCGTGGATCTGACAGATGATCTACAATGATTCCAATTTCCAGAGTTACTTTGAATTAATCTCTAGCATCATGATTCATCTGAAAGAAAGCCTTGCATTTATATAGCACCTTCATGACCACAAGACATCCAAAGCACTACACAGCCAACGCAGTGCTTTTTGAAGCATAGTCATTGTTATAATGTAGGAAATGCAGCAGCTATTTTATGCACAGCAAGATCCCACAAACAGCAAAATGACCAGATAATCTGTTTTTCTTTATGACGTTGATTGTGGGATAAATATTGTCAGGATACCGGGATAACTCCACAGCTCTTCTTCAAAAATAATACCATGGGATCTTTTACATCCACCCGAGAGAGCAGACGAGGCCACAGTTTAACGTCTCATCCAAAAAGGTGACACCTCTGACAGTGCAGTACTGGGGTGTCAGTCTGGATTGTTGTGCTAAAGTCCTGGAGTAGGACTTGAACCCTAAACCTTCTGACTCCGAGGCAAGAATGCTACCAAATGAGCTACAACTGACACCACTGCACTGCAAAACAGACTATACTGAAAAAGTACTTAATTGGCGGTAAAACACTTTTAGATGTCTGGACGTCATGAAAGATGCTATATAAATGAAGATTCTTTCTTCTTTCCATATTGTGGCTTCACAGGCCAAGAAGGGCCCAGGTTCAATTCCTGGTTTGTCCTAAGTTAATATATTCCAGTTGAAGTGGTGCTGGGAATGCTGAGCTCGGGATGGGAGAAATTTCAGCAGGATGCTGTCTGCTGATTGCTCTCTAGTGACCCCTGTTGGAAAATGTGAATGCTCAGATGTCAACTGAGGGCACTTTTAGGGCCAGCTGTAATCATCACAGAAAAATTCCAAGAAAAAGGGCGAGGTAATCTGCTGTTTAATGACCGAATGTATTTTCACCTAGCACTCCTGTGTTTGCTGACCTACATTGGCTCCCAGACCTGCAATGTATCAATTTTAAAATTGTTACACTGATGTTCAAATCATTCCATGGTCCTCTCCCCTCCCTATCTCTAACTTCCTCCAAGACTTTCTCTGATGTTTGCAATGCTCCACCTCTGGCCTCTTGTAAATCTCCCATTTCCTTCATCCAGCCATTGGCAGCTGTGCCTTCAGCGGTCAGTGCCCTAAGCTCTGGTATATTCTCCCCAAACCTCTCTGCCCCTCTCCTCTTTTAAGATGCTGCTTAAAAGCTGCCTTTTTGAACAAATGCTTGGTTGCCCATCCTAACATTTCCTTCTTTGGCTCAAAGTCAAATTTAGTCTAACAATGCTACTGTGAAGTGCCTTGATATGCTCTTTGCCAAAAGGGACTATATAAATGCAAGTGTTGTTTTTAACCAGCAGACCTTCCTTTTGAGGTGTAATGAGTGAACAATACTTTGTCATGTCACTAACACAAGGCCATTATTGTATATTTGTTCACAGTACTGCAGCATATTTACTACAGGTGACTACATCATACTAAACTCTGCTTTTCCAGTGCATTTTATATGTATTTAAAGAGGAATCAGTGTATACTGCTCCCCAAGATTGTGTCAGACTCCCATTGTTGAACATTAATTTCTGATTTTTTGTGCCTTATTCGATTCCATCACCTGTTGGCCTTTTCATATCGAGTTAGCCTAATCTTAGCTATATCCTCAGGGCAAAAACTTGGGGGAGAGGGAAGTGGACAGCAAATAAAAAGGATTAAGGGAAGGCGGGAATCAGCAAATTGAACATAGGACTTAGGAGCAGGAGTAGGCCTTTCAGCTCATCAAGTCTGCCCCACCATTCAATAAGATCATGGCTGGTGGTCTCAACTCCACTTTCCTGTTTGCCCCACCCCCATGACCGTTAACACCCTTGTTTATCAAAAATCTGCCTAACTTTGCCTTGAATAAATTAAATGACTCAGCCCCCACTGCTCTCTGTGGAAGAGAATTCCACATACAAATGACCCTCAGAGAAAAAATTTCTCCTCATCTCAAAAGGGAGACCTCTCATTCTTAAGCTGTGTCCACTGGTTCTAGATTCCCCCACAAGTGAAAACATCCTCCTAGTATCTACCCTATCAAATCCCCTCAGGATCCTATCTTGGGCAATAAGGGAGAAAAAGAAATGAACAACAAATGAAGGGGAGGCAGATAGAGGGAGGAGATTGGTGAGATATGGAGGGAAGGTGATGAGAAGGATGAGATAATGGAAGGAAGACGATAAGAATGATGGGACAGTCACATAATGGAGAGGGTAATGAGGGAAGTGATGAATCAGAAAACATGGAGAGACAGCTTAGGGGAGACATGGGTCAGATAGGGAGGGGAAGTGGCAAAAGAGAAGCCTTGGATCATATAATCATAATAATCATACAATGGACACAGTTTAAGAATAAGAGGTCTACCGAGCAAGAAGGAAATTGGAGAATTTTTTTCTCTCAAAGGGTAGTTACTCTGTGGAATTCGCTTCCCCATAAAGCAGTGGAGGCTGGATCATTGAATTTATTCAATGCAGAGTTAGATAGATTTTGGTAGACAAGGGAGTCAAGGGTTATAGGGGAAACAGATGGCATAGCGGAGTTGAGACACAACAAGATCAGCCATGATCTTATTGAATGGCAGAGCAAGCTCAAAGGGCTGAATGGCCTACTCCTGCTCATAAGTCCTATGTTCCTAATGAGGAGAGGGATCAAAATAGAGGGTCTGGGTAGCATTAGGAGGGGGAAGTGGCAAAAGGGAAGAATTAAATCAAATAACAAAGGGAGGTGGTAGGAGGGAAGATTTGGGTTACATAGTGGAAAGAAGTTGGTCAGCAGTGGGGTAGTCTGCAAAGGAAATGGAGGCACTTCATGGGAGGAGGGCAAGAAGGCAATGGAGGAGAGATACTGAGCAAGAGGTGGCAGCAGATAGAAAATATATTTGAGAGAAGGAGATGTAAACTGAAGTGAGGAGCTCAAGGGGTGAGTGTAAGTGTGAAGCCAAGATATTTCTCCACAGAGAAAGAGGAAAATTTTGTCCTGTTGTCATTAGTAAACGGTTCCTGCTTCAGGTAAGAATTAACAAGAGGTAGGACATTTAATTAGGAGAAGAATAACAAACACCAAAAAATGAATAACATTTGTTTTTACTTGGAATTGCTGAGCTTCCCACTATGCATTCCACGTATTCCACATTGCTGGAATTGATTACTGGAAAGCTTCCTGTAATACAGCTCTATGAAAAACAGTTTTAATCGAGAGCTGTTCATGGAAAGATTGAAGGGTTGGGCAAAATATTCCTCGAGGGAGGAAGAAGAATCAGAACACCTCATTTCGTTTTCATCATGCGCAAGTGAGATTGTAGGCGGAATTTAATAACACACACCCACCACCCCCGCCTTCCAGAGCAGGTTCAGAGGCCGGGGGCGGTTAGATTGGATGGGATGGTATGGGGTGCGGACTCTGCCAACTTCTCAATTCCCCCCATCCCCCAATCAAGCTCCAAATGGGAAGGGTGGAGGACATATTTGATTAGTCAACAGCTCCCAGGGGTGGGGTTTCTTCCTTTACTTGGGCTTAAATGCAAGGGAAGCCTGATACTGTCTGAGTAAGTGCCTGATTACCTGGTAATTCTGTCAGACCTCCTGGAGAGAAGAAACATGGAGTTCCCACCAGTTCTCCAACCAGTGGGTGATACCCCCGTTGCACTCACTAAATTCCGCCCAGCACGTTTAACGAATATGTGTCTATGCGTTGAGTGTTTGAAAGTAAATTTATGAAAAGGTTTGTTTAACTCTTTTTGCGTGCCATTTGGGTTCAGCACTCTAACTTCCAAGTCAGTAGCTTCTGGGTTCAAGTGCCATCCAAAGACTGAAGTATTAAATCTAGGCTGACCGATCAAGAGAGTGCTGCAAATTGTTGGGCAGTGCTATCTTTCAGAGGATACTTTAAACCAAGGCCCTATTCAGGTGCCTATTAAGCAAGTAATTCTCCCATTCCTCCTCAAGTAATACTATCAAAATAAACTAACTGACCATTTGACTAATTTACTCATTGTGAGATCTGCTTATGCAAATTGGCAGCCACATTTCCATGCACTCCAAGACAATTCATTGTTTGTGCAGACGTGATAAAAGTGTTATAAAAATC
Source organism: Cetorhinus maximus (assembly GCF_964194155.1). Classification (NCBI taxonomy): domain Eukaryota; kingdom Metazoa; phylum Chordata; class Chondrichthyes; order Lamniformes; family Cetorhinidae; genus Cetorhinus; species Cetorhinus maximus. The sequence goes on from NC_135884.1 coordinate 64,330,001, forward strand.
ATTGATCTTTCTTCCTTAACAAAAACAAAAATACCTGGAAAAACTCAGCAGGTCTGACAGCATCGGCAGAGAGGAATACAGTTAACGTTTCGAGTCCTAATGACTCTTCATCAGAATTGATGAATCTAGTTCTGATGAAGAGTCATTCGGACTCGAAACGTTAACTGTGTTCCTCTCTGCAGATACTGTCAGACCTGATGAGTTTTCCCAGCTATTTTTATTTTTGTTTTGGATTTCCAGCATCCACAGTTTTTTGCTTTGATCTTTCTTCCTTTCCTGGAGTGTTGCATGTTCTTAGCATGTGTTTCTTGGGCATAAAAACAAAGCAAATTTTAAATTAATCGCTGAAGATTGCATCAGCCCAGACTATGTCTGTCATTGCTGTTACAGTGATGTATTCAACTATTTTTTAAATACTCAAGGGGGGTATTACAAAAAGGCTGGCTCTGCTAAGGTTAATCTGTCTCACCCAAGCATTAAGCAAAACATCATGCTTCAAGCTCAAGGCAAATTAACCAACAATTCCACAGGCCTTTGAAGTAATGTTTTGTCTTGTTGATAGATGATCTTTCCTTATCCTAAGACAGGGGGGAAGAAATCTTCAGCATGTTTTAGCAATGTGCTGAGAGCCAGGTTTGGGATTCCCCATGGGCTTCTAAGCAAACACAGCAATCAATTTGTTAAGGGAAACCGCTGGACACCCATTCTACTTTATTGAGTTGTGCAGGTGCCTGATGATGCCATTGCAAAATCTGCGAATGGAAGCAAGCACTTAGCAACTTCAGTGAGCTAGGTAAAAGGAAGGTTCTCTCTATTGTCAGGATAAAACAAGTGGTACCCCCCAGGGAATTGTACTGGGGCCATATACATATACATCTCAATGGCTTGGATGAAGCATTAGAGAGTTGTATACCCAAGTCTACACATGACACTAAGTTAGAAGGCAGAGTAAGTTGTGGAGACGGGAACATTTGAAGGGACATAGACTAAGTGAGTGGGCAAACTGTGGCAGATGGAGTTGAATTTGGGGAAGCGTGTGGCCATCTAATTTCAATCCAAAGACATAGTTTCTCAATGAGGAGGCTCGGAACTGTGAAGGGATTTGGATGCCTATGTGCCCAACTCACTAAAAGCTAGTGCACAGGATTAAAATATAATCAAAAGGCTAATGGGATCTCAAGGTGATTGGAATACAAATCTGAGGAAATGATGCTTTAAATTGTACAAAGCCTTGGGTAGACCCTATCTGGAATACTGCAGTTTTGGACACTGAACCACAGAGAAGACATATCACTCTTAAAGAAGCTCCAGTACAGATTCTTTTTTTCATTCTTTCATGGGATGTGGGCATCACTGGCAAGGCCAACATTTGTTGCCCATCCCCAATTGCCCTTGAACTGATTGGCTTGCCATTGAAGAGGGCAGTTAAGAGCCAACCACATTGCTGTGGGACTGGAGTCACATGTAGGCCAGACCAGGTAAAGACAGCAGATTTCCTTCCCTGAAGGACATTAGTGAACCAGATGGGTTTTTACAACAATTGATAATAGTTGTCATGATCACCATTACTAAGACTAGCTTTATTTTCCAGATTTATTAACTGAATTCAAATTCCACCAGCTGCCATACTGGGATTTGAACCCATGGCCCAAGAGTATTAGCCTGGATTTCTGGATTACTAATTCAGTGACATTACCATGGCACCACTGTCTCCCCTTAATTATCAGAATAAGAGGGTCAAATTATGAGACTCAGTTGCATAACCGAAGTTTACATTCCCTTTCATTTAGAAGGTGCAGGGGTGATCTAACCAAGGTATTTACATTATAAAAATAGTTCTGTAGGGAATACAGAGAAACTAATCTCCTCTTGTGCAGGAAGCCAGAAGAATGAAGCAAGATCTGAAAGTTAAAGCAAAGCTTTAATGTGAGTGAAATCAGGAGGCACCATTTCACACAATAGTGGAAATCTAGAACCCTCTCCCAAAAATGCTGTGGATGCTGGATTAATTGAAATTTTCAAGACCACACATAACAAATATCTTCACAAGAGAAGTTGAAGAGATAACTCTACTGCAATGAACTTCAAACTCAGACTGGATTTTAGTTCCAGGTCCCAGCCCCAATGTAAGCCTGAATCCCGGGTTGGGAAACCAGCAGTGGCCATTACGGAATCCTGGAAGAAATTTGAGGAGGCAGCCACTCATGCAGCTGCGTCTAGGAGTCCCATCAAATTAAGGACAGCAAGCGGGTTCCATAGTCAGGAGGTCCAATGGAAGCACCTGAGGCTGTGGGTGGCTGGCAGCCTCAGTGGGAGAGCTGCTGATGTAGGTGGGAGAATGAGGGGATGCCTCAAGATGGTGATGCCCTCTGGAGACTTTAGAAAGTTAAAAAAAAAAAGTGCCATAGTTGCCAGGCCTTCACAAAGTAAAGGGAACCCCTTTACACAGCTGTAGCCCTCTGGTATCCATGGCACCAGTTGTGGGGGGGGGGCGCAATTAAAGGATGCTTCACTGGGTCCCCAGCCTGGCACTGGGAGGTTGTCTCTATCCATATGCCGGGCTTCAGTCTCAGCGGGGTGTCTGCTTGGTATCCGAAAATTCCAGGTGGCATATAATGATTGCCCTCATTTGGTGCTTTAATGGGCTATAATGGCTATCTGCCACTGGGCAGGTAGCAGTTACCCCAGAAACAGCTTCATTGAAAAATCAGCTGGAGGCAGGAACACGGTGGCTAGTAATGCAAAATTAAAGGCACGCCCACCTCCAAACTCATCATCACTGTAGAAACAGCCCATTGTCTCTGTCTCATTCATGGCACCCCACCTTCACATGCGAGTTAGAAATTGGATAATTCTTGACTGTTAGTCAAACAGCCTTTTACTGACCCCGCCTCCAATAGTTTCATAACTATTAAAAAGATTTTTTTTTAAATGGAAAAAAGCACACACACTGGGTGAAATATGGGATGGTAAGAATTTGTACTGGCCACACTCCAGTCTGCAAACAACCTTCTTTCTTAAGGAATTTAAAAAACTTAAACTAAATATCAAAAATTAAGGAACTCCCTACCTAACAAGATTGCAGGAGAACCTTATCAGTTAAAGGAGGTAGTCCATCACAACCAGAAGGACAAGTAGGGATGGGCAATAAATGCCAACCTTGCTAATTATGCCATTATCCCCAGAATGAAAAAAATCCTGTTGATAGTATTACTTTCTTTTTGAATCAATGGGTAAATTTTAATTTAGATAGCAGTCACTTAGACACCAACAGCAGGCACTACGCACTAGAATAGGTCAACAATAAAGTTTATGAAGATGTTCTCATGATGGATGGAAAATGAGGTGGACAATGGCCTTGGGTGAGTAGGCATATCAGATCAGAATGTGAAACATCAGATTCTTATTTTACAATGAACTGTGAGGAACGCCTTTGCCAGAACACCTGAAAAGTAAAGCGTGCACCTCTATCAGCAGACTACCAAGGGTGACAGATGATCTGATTACCTGAACATTCAGCAATAGAGGTGCATATCTAACGAGACCCCCCCTCTGCTTCCCCACATTATTAGATTTTCAAGGACAGTGGAACACAAAAACAAGCAGCAATTCACCTCCCTCTATTTATGCAGTCTCAGATGCCCCCACTGGCTACCTCAAGAACAGCATAAACAGGTGTGAATTAACAAGAGTTATCCGGTTAACCCCTCATGCACAACAGGGAGCTCGAAGGTGCCTCAGTGCTCCTAGAGGGGAGCTCCACTCAAGAGGAAAATTGGCACTACATTACTGGAGCCCTCTCTTCAACTTGCAGCCCTTTCGAGTGCATTTCCTCACTGGATGCTTGATGTTGTCAACTTTACCCTTTAGCATTGTCACTGGATTTTACTCAAACATAAAAAGATTCACATGTGAACCTTTCGCACTATATATAAAAAAAGCACAAGCTGCTCAACTGTAGGTTTCAAAATTAATTTGTATAGTTTGAGCTGCAGAGCACTAGGGTTCAGTACTAGCAGCTCTGGGAATAATTTGCAGTGATGAACTTAGAAACCTCATTGTGCAAGATTAGAGTGCCTGGGACTGCAGCGGTTCAAGACGACAGCTCACCACCGCCTTAAGGATAGTTAGGGATAATCAATAAATGCCATTCTTGCCAGTGACACCTACACCCCATGACTGAATTAAAAAAGTACAATGTTTCTGAAAGTATACACTAGGAGAGTTCTCCCAGTGTTCTGGCCAACATTTATCCTTCAAGCAACACCTAAAACAGATTCAGAAAATGCTGGAAAAGCTCAGCAGGTCTGACAGCATCTGTGGAGAGAGAAAAACAAAGTTAACGCATACGGACTCGAAACGTTAACATTGTTTTTCTCCCTCCACAGATGCTGTCAGACCTGCTGAGTTTTTCCAGCATTTTCTCCCTCCACGGATGCTGTCAGACCTGCTGAGTTTTTCCAGCATTTTCTCCCTCCACAGATGCTGTCAGACCTGCTGAGTTTTTCCAGCATTTTCTGTTTTTGTTTCAGATTTCCAGCATCCGCAGTATTTTGCTTTTACCTAAAACAGATTGTCTAGTCATTATCTCATTGCCATTTGTTGGGGCCTTGCTTTGCACAAAGTGCCTGATGTGTTTCTTACATTACAATAGCGACTGCACCTCAAAAAGTATTTAACTAGCTGCAAAGTGCTATGCAGCATTCTGAGGTAATGAAAGGCACTGTATAACTGCAAGTATTTTCTTTCTTCTGACATTGGTATTGTCACAGAATTGTTGGCTGGATAATGGTTTCTGTAATGACCATTTTGAAATGTTTTGTAATGTTCTTTTAGATATTTTATGAATAGAGCTTATGTTTGCAAAGAAAATAGCTAGATAATGGATAATGAGCATCAGTTAACTTTAACACAGACCAACCAGCACCCAAACATTAATGTGATGTCAGAAAACCATCACTTGACCATACCCAGGTAACACATTCAATATAATTAATTTATTGATGTGTCTCTGACAGGGAACACTGAGATTATATCAAAAGGCATTTTTCATTTATAACACATTTTCTTTTCACTATGCACATGTTAAAGCAATACAAGTTACATGTTATATCTGAGAGAGACTACAATTACAGGATTAAGCAGTACACTAGGGGGAAGTGTAACAGAGGGAAGCAGACAGACAGACACAGAAGGTAAGAGACATGGAAAGAAATGAGACAGACAGATACAGGGAGCAAGAGGCAGAAACTGAAGAACATTCCATGAGTGCTTGTGAAAGGGAGAGGCACCAAAAGGTAAAAAAGACAGACAGAAAGAAACACAAGAAATGAAAAGGATCAGTCACAGAGAGAGAGAGAAATACAGAGACAGAAGCACAGAAGAGAGAGAGGGAGATGCAGCCAACGTTTGATACAGAAAAACAGTGGGCCAGAAACAGACAGCACAAGAGAGAGGCACAGAGACAGATGAAGAGGAACAGAGTGAGAAAAAGGCACAGAAAGAGAGAGCGACCACAACCACAGAGTAAGATAAAATAATTGGAGGTCTACCTGAGAAGGTGAGCCGGAGCCGGGCCTGTGAAGGTCTCCATGCACTGGTCAGTCGTTCCCCAAGGACAGACAGCAACAGGACCTGAAGGAGGAATGCACTGAGCCACCAGAGACCGAGGGTGAATCCATATCCACTAGAACGCAAAGGTAAATGGTGAGCCTTGTTAATCCACATTGTATAGCGCACAGTCACTTTTCTCTTTCGTTCTTTCCAGAAGTAACTTCAACAAGTCACAATAGCAATTCTTCAAAGCTTGACACTGTCCCAGTACAAATCTGAGTGAAGGGGTTGACAGGAGGAGAAAAGCAGAAAACAGCTGCGAGAGGGGGGGGCGACTTGTAGGTCTCAGCCTGACTGACCTCTCAACCCAAGAGGTCAACAACAGAAGTTTCAGCTCTTGTGCCTCTCAATTAAACTCTTCGGATATGAGGGTCACGGGCGCACAGTTGGAGTCTGTCACCAGCACTCTCGACCTTTTCCCCGGTACACACTCAACACACAGCAGCCTCCTCACAGTGCCTGCTCTATGTCTCTCCCCTGGTGTAAAGTGAACTTTTGGACAGGAGCTATCGCCTTCCTCTGATTCTTGGCTGCTCTCCCCCTTTGCCAGGTCCTCAGCGACAGCTCGCACTCAGTGCATGTGTCCTCTGACTGTCCGCCTGTCCCTCCTTAACCAGAGCTGGGGAGGGAGGGAGGGAGAGCCAGGCACACGCCCCTCCTCTCTTTCAGCCGTCAGTGGCATCACTGGAGAAAGTTAAATGCAAATCACATGTTTGGAATTCTGCCTTAATACTTAAGAGACAGAAACCCTGTTAGATTAACCCCCACACATGTTTTGATTATTCCCCAACTCCCCGCCGCCGCCCCTCTCTCTCTTTGCATCCCCCCTGTGCAAAACTCCACCTGAAGGTCAGAGTAAGCCGGTTAAGATAAATGGCTTGCCAATACCAATGAAAGAATGAAGTCGCTTTTTTTCTTTTAAGTCCACAGTCAAATAATTCCCCTAGCAGTGGGCTGTAAGTGTGTGTGTAGGATGATGTCCCGTTGTGCTCTCATTGAGAGGTGCACTTGACTCACTTTCTGGTCACTGCTGAAACGGCTCCACATCGGCAGTGTGGGTTAGTCAGCGAGGCTCCTGAGGCACGGATACCAGAGTTATTAATTGCTTCCTTACACGGAAGTACTTGACAGCGTCCCTTAGTGGCAGTGTTACAGGAGCGTTGATCATCAGAGCCGCTGAAGCTCAGATAGGATGTGTTGGTCTTGGAGGGGGCGCAGCTCAGATACAGCATCATGACACCGAGGCTACAAAGGTTAAATCATAAGGCCAGGTTGCATAAAGTTGCCTTGTATTGCCTTGAGTTTAAAAGGTTGTGGGTGACCTGAGGGAGGCGGCTGAATGGTAAAGGAATTCTATAACAAAAACAGAATTACCTGGAAAAACTCAGCAAGTCTGCAGCATCAGCGGAGAAGAAATCAGTTAACGTTTCGAGCCTTCATGGCCCTTCGGCAGAACTGGAATTCTATAGGTTACCGGGAAAGTATTTTCTCCGGTGGGGTAATTCTGAAGGAGGGGGCACAAACTTAAATTTAAAATTAGGCTGCTTACAAGCAAAATCAAGAAACACAGGGAGGGTAGTGGAAATCAGGAAGGCTGTGTCTTGGGTCAATTCAAGCTTTCAAGTCTGAGATTGATAGATTTTTGTTGGGTAAGGGATACAAATCAAAGGCAGGTAAATGGTATCCAGGTATAAGTCAGCCATAACCTAACTGAATGGCAGAACACACTCCATGGCTGATCATTTTTCCCAAGTTCAAATCACATTTAGTGCTTTTTCTCGCCAGAGCATGATATCATAGAAAGTCCCACAGACCTGCAATGAGGGAGCTGGGGGAGTGGTGCAGGCTGTTCCTTAAAGTTAGGGTACAGGCACACTGAAGGGAGTATTGGGCTGGCTTCTTGCCCATGTTACACATATTGGGGTAAATCTTGACCTTGTAAAATGGGGGACATGTTTTAAAGGGTTAACAGATGGGGTATGCCAATGTATGACATAGATGATGATGTACCGCTGACACTAGTCAGTCATGCCTTGGACTGTCTCCAGAGAGAGGTTGGAATCATGCCTTGGAGCAAAACGCCTATTCTGTAAACTGTTTAGATGTAGTACTAATAAACAAGTGTTAAACAGATAACAGAGTATGTCTATAGTCTGAAATAAAAACAGAAAATGCTGGAAAAACTCTGCAGGTCTGACAGCATCCGTGGAGAGAGAAACAGAGTTAACGTTTCTAGTTCGTATGACTCTTCTTCAGATTCTAGATTTTAGATTTCCAGCATCTGCAGTATTTTGCTTTTACCTAGTCAATTAACCAAGTCTCAAACCTAGGATCCAAGATAGAAGGGCACATCTCAGAACAGGTGACAGTGATTCAGCAGCCTGCTTAACATCTGTTCCGGGTTTTATTTCAGCTGATTTCAATAGAAACAAAAATGATAAGGGATGTAAAACAGGCTGGCAATTCACCATCACTCATTTTATATAAATTGCACAAAGATCGACTCCATTGTCTGTGAATGAAACATTAGGACAAGCTTTTTCAGCAGCCAGCACTGCCAAGTGAGGTGTGGTGCAGGTTATATTTACATGACCTGAGGTTAGATTATGGGGAGTGTGTTGGGTGATGGGTGAGCAGGGTCCGAGTATTTTCTTTTTGTGTGGGTGTTACTTTTACTGCTGTAAAATCTGGCTGATGGCTGCCAACATTACTACTTTTACGTCACAGCGTGCACAAAGTTCTGGCTATAATTTCGATACTCATCCAGCAGGTAGTGTCCTATGCCCAGGGACTTGAGCACACAATCCAGGCTAATACTCCAGTGCAGTACTGAGGGAGTGCTGCACTGTCTGAGGTGCCCTGTTTTTGCTTGAGATGTTAAACTGAGGCCCTGCCTGCCCTCTTGTGTGGATGGAAAAGTTCTCATGACACTGGGTGAAGAGGAGCTGGCGAGTTCATCCCAGTACTGCCTTGAGACCAGCATCCATTAAATGAGATTATCTGCTCATTATCCCATTGCTGTTTGTGAGATTTTGCTGGTCACAAATTAGTTTATGTGTGTCCCTACATTACACTTCAAAAGTACTTCATTGATTGCAAAGTGCATTGAGACATTTTGAAATCTTGAAAGGCATAAATGTAATGTCTCTTCCTTCCTTTAGTTTTCAGCTATAAAATCAATTTCTTGCCACCCAGTCCTTAATCTACATCAGCAGTGCAGACGGTCAAATTACGACAGAAGACTTGTACCACTAAGCAGACACAGCGAGTAAAAATATATTTAATTACTGGTAAACTTCCTCAGTACATTTTCTTTACAAACATCCGCAATCTCAGATTATATCAGTTGCCATTGGTGTCTATTGAAACGTGGTTGAACAGAGGGACAATGACCAATACAGTAGCTATTCTTAGACAGCTGGATACCTTGCCAAGTTGGAACGATGCCCTATCCGGTGGGGTGTGTAGGATCTCACAAAGGGGACAGGAGAGATCTAAGAAGGATATGCTTCACTTGCAAAAATGGGATAGGGAAGGGACATGTGTTGAAGATTAATGGTGCGGGAAAGCCAGTACCTTTTTTTTGAATCAAAGCTGTAGACATTTTCACTTGCACTTGATTGTTACCTATCATGGGAGCATCTTGTTAGAGACGCCAAGCGGGGACCAAATCAAGGGTTGGCGGCCTCACTCCACATTTCAGTCTGGGCTGTTTGACAGATAGGGGTTTGTGTGCAGTGTGAATATCTACAGCCAACAGCAGAGTTCAGTGTTCAAGAGGCCATTAGTCACATATTTCCACAGGAAGTCATTTACTCAATATATATGTAGAGAGGGAAAGAGAAAGAGAGAGAGAGAGCAATCACTTGCCTGACATAAAGCAGAGCCTCACTGCCATCTACAGGTCAGCAATGACTCTGAGTGATGGACAACAGCCCTAAATGTGAAATCCTCTGTGCAGTCCAACAGTGAAAGCAACATTATGATTTAACTTGACAAGTTTCCTTTGTTGTAATATAGTTTGGGTGCTTATTAGATTTTCACCTCTAAAAATGGGCACCTTTAGTTAGATTTTTTGTGTTGATGACACTGGGGCAACCCAACATCTCCTTACGGATAGATCAAGAAGCATACACTGGTAGAGAAGAATTTGGTAGACAATATAAATATGATTAATATTTAATTGATAAGTTTCCTTTATTTTTGCTTACATTTTCTATTAATTGTGTCTCCCCCCTCTCTGCCCCCAAATGGGTCACTTTTGTTAGGTATTTTCTTATTCATTTTAACGTTTTTTATTCAATTAAATTGACTTGTGGTAACTGATTGGGTAATCCAGCTTTGTTTCACTACTAGCAGTCTCACCTCGGAGTCAGAAGATTGTGGAGACAAGTCCCACTCCAGGGATTTGAGTGCAAAATCCAGGTTGGCATTTTAGTGAAGCAGTGCTGACAGTTGGAAGTGCCATCTTTCTGATGAAATTGTTAAACCCAGGGTCCGTCTGTCCAAAATTGAGCAGCATCCCGCGTTCCCTGTTGTCCTGGACAGTACTTATCCCACAGCCAACAGCTAAAACAGATTATCTGGTCACATTGCTGTCTGTAGTACTTTGCTGTGTGCAAATTAGCTGCTGCTAGTATTGCAACAGGGGCTACATTTTTAAATTACTTCATTGGCTGTAAAGTGCTTTGGACTTGAGAGACACTATATAAATACAATCTTTCTGTATTATCTTTGGCATAAACCACAGTGATGGAAATACTGAAACAAAATAACGAATATCATAATATACTGAAATGCTGACAGACTGATGTCAAAACCAAGTAATTTATTTATTTTCTAATTATTTCATGGGATGTGGGTGTCGCTGGCTAGACCAACATTTGTTGCCCATCCCTAGTTGCCCTTGAGAAAGTTGTGGTGATCCGCCTTCTCGAACCACTGCAGTCCATATGATGCAGGTGTATACACAGAGCTGTTAGGGAGGGAGTTCCAGGAAAACAGAACAGTTTAAGAAAAATAAATGGTGCAACAATTCTGTTGGTGTGCACTGTCTGAATAACAAGCATTAACAGTGCAGGAACTAACTCCATGGGCTGGAGATTCCTGATCCTACTCATCCACCCACCTCCCTGACCCTAATCCACTATCCTGAGTTGGGGCCATTTAGTAACATGGGTAGTCTCACTAAGCGTTCTCTGCAATGGAGGAGTCCAGCCAATGTCTATGATCCCAGTGACAGGTAGGGGACCTGATACGGGACCAGGGGAGTTTGGGGGGCGGGGGGGGGGGGGTCGTGGTGGGGGAACAGGGATCCCAGGAGGGTCCGTTTCCCATTCCCTGGGAGTCTTCCTATGGGAAGGGACTGATGAGTGAGAGCTTTGGGGTGCCAGGGAAAGCACTCCTATTCCTCCTGGTCCACAAGCAGTGTTATAAAGGCACCTCCCTACTCCCTGAAGCTGTCATAACCTCCCTAAAACTGCTGGGTTTAATGAGGCCTGTGGAGAGCAGGTTGGTTGCCCAGCTCTTGTCCGGCCTTTGTTAAACATAGCTTGGAGGCTGTTTGGGTCAGATCTGATACCTTTACAGTTGTAACATCCCATCTGACTCAAATCCATCCATTTCTGGATGTTAAAATATACCCCTATGGATCAGTGCCATTAGTGATGAATCAACGTGAACGCTATGGGTCAGGCCGGTTGCTGATTGATCAGCAGGAACTCTATGGCTGATATTTACTGGGGCAAGATTTCCAAGCTGGTCGGGTCATGGTTTGGATGAGTTCTGGTCCTTCGCATGTCATGAGGCGTACGTTTTATTTTAAAACAGATTCCCCACCTGTAAACCCAGCCTGTCAGATGGAGAATGCTACAGGAGAGGCAACAACCTAGGAGCAGTTAGGTTTCGTGCTGCTTGGGGGAGAGATTGGTAGTGGAGAGGAAGCTGGGTATAGAGTGGTTTTGAGAATTGAGGAGTCAGACTGAGTTGGGCCTAGAAATGGTGATGGGGTTAGGAGATATCGTAGGGGGGATTGGAAAGAGATTGGAGAGAGAGATGGGGAGTCACATAAGAATTGGTGATTACAGGCAAATTGATGATTGCTGAGGTGGGAGGGGGGTTTTCAGTGATTGTGGTGGTGTGGGAGGGAGGGAATTGCGGGAGGGTGTGTTGGTGACCATAGAGTTGTCAGTAATTGTGGGGGTGATCAGTGATCATGGCAGGAGGAGTTAGTGAGAGCAAGGGTGTCAGTGAGTATAGGGTGGTTAGTGATTGTGGGGGGGGTCAGTGATTGCAGAATGGTCAGTGATAGCAGGAGGTCATTTCAGTGATCGCAGGGGTTATCAGTGATCATGGTGGGGAGCAGTGATTTTTGGGGGCGGGTGGGGTGGTGTTCAGTCATTGTGTGGAGGGAGTCAGTAATTGCTGGGGAGTCAGTGATTATGTCGGGTGGTCAGTGATAGCGGGGGTAAATGATTGTGGGGGAGCTCAGTGATTATAGGGGAGGTCAGTGATTGTGCGGGCGGGTCAGTGATAGGGGGTCAGTGATTATAGGGGAGGTCAGTGATTTTGCGGGCGGGTCAGTGATAGCAGGGGGTAAATGATTGTGGGGGAGCTCAGTGATTATAGGGGAGGTCAGTGATTGTGCGGCCGGGTCAGTGATAGCAGGGGGTCAGTGATTGTGGGGGAGGTCAGTGATCGTGGGGGGGGTCAGTGATTATGAGGAGGTCAGTGATTGCACAGGGGCAGTGATAGGAGGGGGCAGTGATTATGGCAGGGGGGTCAATGATTGCACAGACCAGATAGTGATAGCATGGGGGCAGTGGTAGCAGGGGGCAATGATTTTGTGGACAGGGGGGTCAGTGATTGTGGGGGAGTCAGTAATTGCAGGGGAGGGTCAATGATTTTGCAGGAAAGGGCAGAATGTGTGGGGTTTGTCAATGATTGTGGGAGAGAAGTTAATGATAGTGGGGTGAGTTGGTGATCTTGGCAGGTATTGGCAATCATGTGGGAGGGGGTCAGTGATTGTGGGTGGGGGAGGACTATGATCGCAGTGAGTGATGGCTGGGGGAGATCATGGAGGTGAATGTGATATTTACTGGGTAACGTGTAGGGCCAGAAAGAAACACTCATACTCCTCCTGGCCCACAAACAGCACTGTAAAAACACTTACCTGATGGAAATGTGGCTGACTGTGGTTAAAAATATAAACCTTGCTAAAATGGACTCACACAAGCCCTTTTAAGAGGTTTCAAAGACAAACCCACCTCCTTGGAGTGGATTAGCCATCTGCACTTGACATGTTTGAGGTGTGTTGGGGTTCTGTTTCAGATTGTTACCATTTTAACTTCCCATCCAAACCCACCCATTTTGGATTAAAATTAACCCCTATGGGTCAGCACCCATTTATGCGATTCTCCTTACCTGCTTGTAATGCTGTCCCCATCATACTCTCGCAACTCACTGTACGGAACTCCAAGGGAGATGCATGAGCAGTATTAAAGAAAGTTTTCAGCCTGCCACATTTTAGACTTCTCACACCGACTAATGTAAATATCTTTGTCACTGCTGAAATGTGTAAAGATATAGTCATTTTGAATGTACAAACTCCCCTCATATACAAAGCTAGGGTTCCATTGATCTCAGTCTTCAAAGCTCCAATTGTCCTAGTATCCCCAAAATTTTGGGGAGAGAGTTCCAGATTTCCACAATCCTTTGTGTGAACAATACTTCCTGATTTTACTCCTGAAATGCCTAGCCTCAATTTTAAAGATTGTGCCCACTTGTTCCGGATTAGCCCACTGGAGGAAATGTTCTTGTTGGGCCAGAATTTGTTGTCATATAACAGCAACTTCAGGCAAAAAGCAGATGCGCAATTCAATATGAATGTCCAAAAATTGCAACCCAAGTTGTGCTCTCCACTGTTAGCTTTGTGAAAATGGCATCTCGTGCTTGGTCTCCTCTTTTTTTTTAGGACTTTGTTGCATGTGCCCATTAATTGTCCATTAAACTCAACACAGAAAGTTAAGTTTTGCCATTACACGCATAAGTATATTATTAACATGATAAATGTTAATGACTGCTGATCAACCTCTCTGGCATAGAAAAGGTAGCTGTTACAAGTGTAGAATCTCATCCCATCAGCTTTTGGTTTTAAAAATACCAACTTTTAAATTAAAACATTTTTCTGACTTATCCTTTCTGCCTCCTCTTTCTATTTTTCTTAATCCAATCTTTCTTTTCCTTTCTTTTAATTCTCCCTTTCTTCACCTGATATGATTCCAATTCAGCCACCTTCTCAGTCAATCCATTGGGCAGAATTTTATGACAGTGGGATTTTACGTTCCCGCTATCATCAATGGGATTTATAACAGCCCGCTGCATTTTTCAATCCCGTCCCCACCGAAACGGGGCCGTAAAATTCTGTCCATTGTTTATCTCCCTATATTTTAATCTCAAGGAAGACTTATGGCAAGAAAATAAACTTTGCGGGTAAACTAGCAAGTAATATAAAAACGGACAGTAAGAGCTTCCTTAAAAATAAAAAAAGGAAGAGAGAGGCCAAAGTGAACATAGGCCCCTTAGAGAATGAGGCTGGGGATATAATAATGGGGAACCAAGAAATGGCAAAGGAATTGAATCAATACTTTGCTTCAGCCTTCATGGTAGAAAACACTAATAGCATTCCAAAAATACTAAATAATCAGGGGGCAAAAGGCGGGGAGGAAATAAATACAATAACTATCACTAGAGAAAAAGTACTAGGGAAACTAATGGGACTAAAGGCCGATAAGTCCCCTGGACCTAATAGGTTGCATCCTAGGATATGAAAGGAAGTAGCTACAGAGATAGTGGATGCATTGGTAGTAATCTTCCAAGAATACTTAGATTCTGGAAAAGTCCCAGGGGATTGGAAAACTGCCAATGTAACACCCTTATTCAAAAAGGGAGGGAGACAAAAACAGGTAACTGTAGGCCAGTTAGCTTAACATCTGTCATTGGGAAAATGTTGGAGTCGATTATAAAGGATGTAATAGCAGAGCATTTAGAAATACATAATCTAATCAAGCAGAGTCAGCATGGTTTCATGAAGGGGAAATTATGCCTAACAAATTTATGAGAATTCTTTGAGGAAGTAACAAGCAGGATAGATAAAGGGGAACCAGTAGATGTAATATATTTAGATTTCCAAAAAGCGTTCAATAAGGTACCGCACATAAGGCTACTTAATAAGATAAGAGCCCACAGTGTTGGGGGTAGTATATTAGCATGGATAGAGGATTGGCTAACTAATGAAAGACAGAGAGTTGGGATAAGGAGGGCATTTTCGGGATGGCAACCTGTAACTAGTGGAGTGCCACAGGGATCAGTGCTGCGGCCTCAATTATTTACAATATATATTGACATAGATGAGGGAAGTGAATGTACTATCGCCAAGTTTGTGGATGACACAAAAATAGGTGCAAAGGCAAGTGGTGAGGATGACACAAGGAGTCTACAGAGGGTTATAGACAGGTTAAGTGAGTGGGCAAAAACTTGGCAGATGGAATATCATGTGGGAAAACATGAGATTATGCACTTTGGCAGGAAGAATAGAGGAGCTGAATATTATTTAAATGGAGAAAGACTGCAAAAGGCTGCAGCACAAAGGGATTTGGGAGTCCTTGTGTATGAATCCCAAAAAGCTAACATGCAAGTTCAACAGGTAATAGGGAAGGCAAATAGAATGTTGGCCTTTATTTCAAAGGGAACGGAGAATAAAAATAGGGAAGTCTTGCGAAAACTATACAAGGCACAAATTAGACTAATTAGAATACTGTGAACAATTTTGGTCCCCTTATCTAAGGAAAGATATACTGGCATTGGAGGCAGTCCAGAGAAGGTTCACTAGGTTGATCCCGGGTATGGAGGGATTTTCTTTTGAGGAGAGGTTGAGTAGGTTGAGCCTGTACTCATTGGAGTTTAGAAGAATGAGAAGCGACCTTATTGAAACATATAAGATTCTTAGGGGGCTTGACAAGGTAGGTGCTGAGAGGTTGTTTTCCTTTGTGGGAGAGTCTAGGACCAGAAGGCATAATCTCAGAGTAAGGGGGCACCCATTTAAAACAGAGGTGAGGAGGAATTTCTTCTCTCAGAGGGTGTCAATCTGTGGAATTGTTTACCGCAGAGTGCTGAGAGAATATGCCATCAAGCATATTCAAGGCTGAGATAGACAGATTTTTAAAGGAATCTAGAGTTATGGGGAAAAGGCAGGAAAGTGGAGTCGAGGATTATCAGATCAGCCATGATCTCATTGAATGACGGAGCAGACTTGATGGACTGAATGACCTACTTCCGCTCCTACATCTTATGGTCTAATGGGTACTGTCCCTGCCTCTGAGCTAGAAGCTCTGGGTTGAAGTCCCACTCCAGGACTTGATGGCCAAGGATCGTGCATTCATAATGTGGCCAAACTTGTAATCAACTTGTAAATCCTTCCAATGTACACCAATGGCAGGCAGTAAGAGCAGGAGAGATTCCTGGTCAGATACATGATAGAAATAAATTGGAGTCTCTGCCATCAATACCCATCGCTCCAGACTACTAAAATTGAAAGTGCACACTTATGTGCCAGAGTTCCCTTTCTGACTATAACGCCAACATACAACAGAGGCCCCTCCCGAGACTGACTGCTCCCCCTTACCACACACATCAGGAAAGACACGCCCATATCTGGGTGGGGCTCCGCTAGGATACGCCCACATTAGCATGGGTTTACCGTTGGGAGACGCTCACAGCAGGGTGTGGCTCCGCTAGGAAACGCCAACTGCAACAAGCAACTTGTTAGGACACACCTCCTGATTGATTGCCTCGTTCCATTGGTTGCATCAGTGTGGCCCCGCCCCAGAGTTGCACATGCGCGATGCCGTTGTGTTTGAGTTGCTATGGGAACAGTCGTACCGTCCGTTCGAGCAGGGAGATGGCGGCTGGTCGGGTGTCGGTTGTGCTCCTCCCGGTGGAGGTTGCAGGATACGCGCAGAGTCTGCAGGAGTTCCCCCTTAAAGACATCGGCAGCGCCCGGTGAGGGAACGGGGTGCAGTGGAGACCCCGGGGGAGAGTGAGAGAGGAAAAAGAGACCCTGGAGGTTCGGGAGTGACCCGGGGTGGGGGATGAGGGATCCTGGGATGATTGGGGGGGGGGGGAGGTGGGAGTGATCCTGGGGGTGGGGGGAATGAGTGATCCTGGGGTGGGGAATGAGTGATCCTGGGGTGGGGAATGAGTGATCCTGGGGTGGGGAATGAGTGATCCTGGGGTGGGGAATGCTTGATCCTGGGGTGGGGGAAGTGATCCTGAGGTGGGGAGGAGTGATCCTGGATAGTGGGGAGTGATTCTGGGGTGGGGTGGGGAGGGGCCGGGGGAGAGTGATCCTGAATGGTTGGGGGGGTGTTGGGGGAGAGTGATTCTGGCTGGCGGCGACAGGAAAGGGAGATGGTTGGGGGGAGGGGGAATCCTGGGGTTCAGGGGAGGAGACTGATCCTGGATGGGGGGGGGTGATCCTGGGGTGGGGTGGTGAGGAGAGAGTGATCCTGGATGGGCAGGGGGAGGGTGATCTTGTGATGGGGGTGCAGGGAGGGCGATCCTGGATTGGGGAGGAGTGATCCTGGGGGTTGGGGGGGAGAGAGTGATGTTGGGGTGGGAATGATCCGGGGGGGAAGATCCTGGATGGGGGGATAGTGATCCTGGATTGTGGGAGGGAGGGGGCGGGACTGATCCTGGATAGGGGGGGGGGGGGGGGGGGTGGCGGAGGTGATCCTGGGCAAGGGGTGTGATCCGGTGGGATGGGGGGGGAATGATCCTGGGTTGGGGGAGTCATCCAGTGGGGTGAGTTATCCGTGGTAGTGAGGGGGGGTGAAGTGATCCAGGGGGTGGGGAGTGATCCGGGGGAGGGGGGGAAGTGACCTTGGAGTGGGCGAGAGTATTCCTGGCGGAGGGGGGGAGAATAATCCTGTGGGGGTGTGTAGAATGTGATCCAGAGGGTGGGAGGCATGGGAGCAAAATGTCTTGGGGGGAGTGTGTTGCAGGATGAGTGGGAAGTGTGACAGTGGCTGATCACCAGGCTGTAGCCTCAGAGTGCCCTTTATTCCACTTCCCTTCAGCCATCCATCCAACCCATTATATATTAACATGGCTTCTGCTTCAATTGCTAACTCTGGTGGTGTGTATCACAGTCTCATAATCCTCTGTGTAAACGTTGTTTGTTCTCAATTAATTACATTTAATTCATTGAGAGGCTCTCAATCACTGGACTGTCTGTTTCCACCTATTCTGGAATAGCCCTTCAGAATTATAAATGCCTCGATGAAATTGGCCCCTGTCTCCTCCGAGGTAATGTCCTTCTCGGTCTCTCTGCTGCCTTTGACATGGTTGACCACACCATCCTTTTATGCCTCTCTTCTGTAATCCAACTATATGGAACTGCACTCACCTGGTTCTGTTCTTACCTGTGAGAATCGTCTGCAATGGCTTCTCTTCCCATTCCAGCGCTGTTACCTGTGGAGTCTTCCAAGGATCCTATTTCTTATCTACATGCTATCCCTTGGAGACACCATCCGAAAACTTAACGTCAGGTTTCACACGTATGCTGATGACATCCAGCTCTAGCTCATCGCCACCTCCCTCAAACCCTCCACTTTCTATAAGTTGTCAGATGCTTGCCCAGTACTAGATGAGCAGAAATTTCCTCCAACCAAATATTGGGAAGACGTAAGCCATAGCCACAAACTCCATTCCCTAGCCACCGACTCCATCCACTTTCCTGACCAATTTTCTGAGCTGAATCAACCTTGGTGCCATATTTGACCTCAAGATGAACTTCTGACTAAAGTGTCAGCCCTGGCTCACTTGGTAGCAAACTTGACTCTAAGTCAGAAGGTTCTGGTCCCCATTCAGGATTTGAGCACACAAATCAAGTGTGCAGTACTGAGTAAGTGCTACACGACCAGAGGTGCTATATTTTAGGTGAGACATTGAACCAGACCCCAGTTTCCTGATTGATATTTATCAGCAACATCACAAAAAACATTATCTGATCATTTCTTGACTGCCGTGGTCCCTACATTACAACAGTGACTACATTTCTAAAGTACTTCATTGGCTGTACAGTTTGAGATGCCCGGTGGTCGTGAAAAGTGCTATATAAATGCATTTTTTTTAGCTACGCTATCACTAAGACAGCCTACTTCCACCTCTGTAACATCGTCTGATTCTGCCTCTGCCTCAACTCATCTGCTGCTGAGCCCTTGATCCTTGCCTTTGTTACCTCAAGACTAGACTTTTCCAAAGCTATTCTAGTCAGCCTCCCATTTTCCATCTAATAGTACTTACACTTCAAAAACTACCTCATTGGCTATAAAGTACTTTGGGCTGTTCCATGGTCATGAAAGGTGCTATATAAATACACTTCTTTCATTGCTTTTAGCTTTTTTTTAATGATCTGATATAGTTGAGGTGTTCCTTTTAATGTCTCCTGAATCTGTAGTGTTCTCATGATATTGTGCATGTTTCCTGATATCAGGCTCATGTACCCAATGGTGCACACTCACAATACCACATCCTTGGGATGTCACGTAAGACCTTCCTGCCTCCATTCTCTATCCATAGCATTGCTTGTTTTATTTTATTAAAATCTGTGGTAAGAAAAATAATGGAATCCTTACTAAAGGAGAAGATAGAAGAAATATAATAATGAATAGTCAGCATGGATTTCAAAAGGGAAAACCTTGCTTGACCAACTTCATTGAATTTTTTGAGGAGGTAACAGAGATACTAGACAATGGTAATGCTGTAGATGTAATATTTGGATTTTCAAAAGGCCTTTGATAAGGTGCCCCATAATACACTAATGGATAATGTCAGTGAATGTGGAGTTGGAACAAGTGGCAGAATGGATTGCTAGCTGGACAGAAAGTGGGAATAAAGGGCAGTTATTCAAGTGGCAGAGGTGGGAAGTGGTTTCCATAAGGATCAATGCTGGGACCATTGCTGTTCGCAATTTATATTAACGAGTTGGACTTTAGAATCAAAAACACAATTTTAAAATTTGTTGATGACACCAAATTTGGAGGTAGTCAACACTGAAGAACACTGTAACAAATTACAGGAGGACATTAATAAACTTGCAGAATGGGTAAATAATTGGCAAATGAAGTTCACCACAGATAAATGTGAGTTAGTACATCTTGGTAGGAAGAATAGGATGGTCACTTATTACTTGGAAGATGCAAGATTAGGTGGGGTAAAAGAACAAAGGGATCTCAGGGTACAAATACACCAATCACTAAAACCTGCCCCACAGGTTAGCAAGATCATAAAAAAACGAAACCAAACACTAGACTTTTATTTCTAGAGGGATAGAATTGAAAAGTAGGGAAGCTATGCTAAACCTGCGTCAAACCTTTTTATACCGCACTTTTAAAAAATACATTCATGGGATGTGGGTGTCGCTGGCAATGCCAGCATTTATTATAGAGTCATAGTTGTAGAGTCATAGAGTTATACAGTGCCGAAACAGGCCCTTCAGCCTATCGTGTCTGTGCCGGCCATCAAGCACCTATCTATTCTAATCCCATTTTCCAACACTTGGCCCATAGCCCTGTATGCTATGGCATTTCAAGTGCTCACATAAATACTTCTTAAATGTTGTGAAGGTTCCTGCATCTACCACCCCCTCAGGCAGTGTGTTCCAGATTCCAACCACCTGGGTGAAAACATTTTTCCTCAAATTCCCTCTAAAGCTCCTGCCCCTTACCTTAAATCAATGCCCCCTGGTTATTGACACCTCCACTAAGGGGAAATATTTCTTCATATGTACCCTATATATGCCCCTCATAATTTTGTATACCTCCATCAGGTCCCCCCTCAGTCTTTTCTGCTTTAAGGAAAACAACCCTAGCCTATCCAGTCTCTCTTCATAGCTGAAACGCTCCAGCCCAGGGAACACCCTGGTGAATCTCCTCTGCACCCTCTCCATTGCAATCACATCCAGAACTGCACAGTACTCCAGCTGTGGCCTAACAAGTGTTTTATACAGCTCCGACATAACCTACCTGCTCTTATATTCTGTGCCTCAGCTGATAAAGGCAAGCATCCCATATACCTTCTTAACCACATTATCTACCAGTGCTGCTGCCTTCAGGGATCTATGGACATGTACACCAAGGTCCCTCTGATCCTCTGTACTTCCTAGGGCCCTACTATTCATTGTGTATTCCCTTGCCGTGTTAGTCCTCCAAAAATGCATCACCTCACACTTCTCAGGATTAAATTCCATTTGCTACTGCTCTGCCCATCTTACCAGCCCATCTACATCGTCCTGTAATCGAAGGCTTTCCGCCTCACTATTTACAACACCACCAATTTTCGTGTCATCTGCAAACTTACTGACCTTACCTCATATATTCAAGTCTGAATCATCAATGTACACTACAAACAGCAAGGGTCCCAGCACTGATCCCTGCGGTACACCACTCATCACAGGCTTCCAATCGCAAAAACAACTTTCGACCATCACCCTCTGCCTCCTGCCACTAAGCCAATTTTGGATCTTATTTGCCAATTTGCCCTGGATCCCATGGGCTCTTACCTTCTTGACCATTCTCCCATGCAGAACCTTGTCAAAAGCCTTACTGAAGTCCATGTGGACTACATCAACTGCACTACCATCATCTACACAACTACTCACCTCCTCAGAAAATTCAATGAAATTTGTTAGACATGATCTCCCCCTGACAAAGCCATGCTGACTATCCCTGATTAATTCCTGCCTCTACAAGTGGAGATCAATCCTGTCCCTCAGAATTTTTTCCAATAGTTTCCCTACCACTGATGTTAGACTCACTGGCCTATAATTACCTTGTTTATCCCTACTGCCCTTCTTGAATAATGGTACCACATTAGCTGTCCTCCAGTCCTCTGGCACCTTTCCTGTGGCCAGAGATGATTTGAAAATTAGTGTCAGACCCCCTGCAATCTCCTCCCTTGCCTCACACAGCAGCCTGGGATACATCTCATCTGGGCCTGGAGATTTATCCAATTTTAAGCCCCCTAATACCTCCTCCCTTTCAGTGCCAATTTGTTCAAGTATATCACAGTCCCCCTCCCTGATTTCTACACCTACATCGTCCTTCGTCATAGTGAACACAGGTGAAAAGTAATCATTTAAAGCCTCACCTACGTCCTCCGACTCCACGCACAGATTGCTACTTTGGTGCCCTAATGGGCCCTACTCTTTTCCTGGTTATCCTTTTGCCCTTAATATCTTTATAAAATGCCTTGGGATTTTCCTTTATCTTGCCCGCCAGTATTTTTCATGCCCCCTCTTTGCTCTCCTAATTACTTTTTTAAGTGCCCCCCACATTTTCTGTAATCCTCTAGGTCTCCCACTGTTTTTAGCCCTCTGTACCTGCCATAAGCCTCCTTTTTTGCCCTTATCCAATTCTCTATATCCCTTGACATCCAGTGTTCCCTGGACTTGTTGGACCTACTCTTCACCTTTATGGGAACATGTTGGTCCTGAACTCTCACCATTTCCTTTTTGAATGACTCCCACTGGTCTGATGTACACTTTCCTACAAGTAGCTGCTCCCAGTCCACTTTGGCCAATTCCTGTCTTATCATATTGAAATCAGCCTTCCCCCAATTCAGGACCTTTATTTCCAGTCCATCTTTGTCCTTTTCCATAACTACCTTAAATCTTACAGAGTTATGGTCACTATCCCCGAAATGCTTTCCCACTGTCACTTCTACCACTTGCCAGCTTCATTCCCTAAGATTAGATCCAGTAACGCCCCTTCGCTTGTAGAACTTTCTACATGCTGTCTTAAAAAGCTCTCCTGGATGCACTTTAAGAATTCTGCCCCCTCTAAGTCTTTCACAGTAAGACTATCCCAGTTAATATTGTGGAAGTTGAAATCCCCTACTATTATTATCCTATTATTTTTATACTTCTCTGAGATTTGCCTACACATCTGCTCCTCTATCTCCCCCTGACTGTTTGGAAGCCTATAGTACACTCCCAGCAAAGCGATTACCCACTTTTTGTTTTTAAGTTCTACCCATATGGCCTCATTTGAGGAACTTTCTAAGATACCATCCTTCCTTACTGTGGTAATTGACTCCTTGATCAATAGTGCAATGCCACCTCCTCTTTTACACCCCCTCTGTCACACTTGAAGATTCCATACCCTGGAATATTGAGCTGCCAGTCCTGCCCTTCCCTCAACCATGTCTCTGTGATAGCAACAATATTGTAATCCCATGTGTTAAACAACGCCCTCAATTCATCTGCCTCACTTGTAAGACTCCTTGCATTAATAGAGCAATCCAGCCTTGCATTATTCCCTTGTGCCTTAACAGGTCTATATTTACTCTGCCTTCCAGACTGACTTAGTTTCTCTTCTATATTTGGCTGTTTATCACCCACTACTGTACCTCCACTCTATCCCACCCCCCTGCCAAATTAGTTGAAACCTCCCCCAACAGCATTAGCAAATCCCCGCAAGGATGTTGGTCCCGTTCCGGTGCAGGTGCAACCCATCCAACTTGTACAGGCCCCACCTTCACCAGAAACAGACCCAGCGATCCAGTAAACTAAAGCCCTCCCTCCTGCACCATCTCTTCAGCCACATGTTCATCATCTCTATCCTCCCATTCCTATACTCACCAACACACGGCACAGGGAGTAATCCAGAGATTATAACCTTTGAGGTCCTGCTTTTTAATGTGCTACCTAGCTCCCTAAATTCTTGTTGCAGAACCTCATCCCTCCTTCTACCTATGTCGTTGGTACCAATGTGAACCACGACCTCTGACTGTTCACACTCCCCCTTTAGACATGTGACATCCTTGACCCTGGCACCAGGGAGGCAACAAACCATCCTGAGGTCACATCTACGGCTGCAGAAGCGCCTGTCTGCACCCCTCACTATTGAGTCTACTGCCACTATTGCTCTTGCACCCTTACTCCTCCCCTACTTGTGCAGCTGACCACCCACAGTGCCGTGAAGTTGGCTCTGGCTGCACTCTCCAGAGGAACCTCCACCCTCACCGTTTTCCGACACGGAAAAATGGTTCTCGAGTGAGATGCTCTGGGGCTTTCCTGACTACCTGACTGCCTCCTTTCTTCTGACTGGTGGTCACCCATTCCCACTCTGACTGCACTTCCTTAAGCTGCGGAGTGACCACATCTAAAAACATGCTATCCACGTAACCCTCAGCCTTGCGGATGCACCGCTGTGTCTCCAGCTGACTCAAGCTCCAAAACCCATTGCTCAAGCTGGTCAAACTGGTGCCACTTCCTGCACATGTGATCGTCCAGACGGCAAAGAGTGTCTGACAACTCCCATATGCTTCAGGCTGTACAACACACAGGACTGAGCTCCCTTGCCATACATTTTGTTTGTTTTTAATTAAAAGACTATTTCCTTAAATTTAAGCCAAGTAGAAAACTATTTAGTTTTTCTTAAAAAAAAATGCTGAGACTCTTACCTTCTGTAATGTTGCTTTAAAGTGGAAAAAAAACAACTTACCCGCTACCTACCAATCAGCTCTCTCCTTGTCCTGACGTCATTCCTTTTGAATTCCAGCGCCACCAAGTGACTGGGTGAGAATAGGCTTCCTCATAGGTAAACTCTGCCCTGCTCTTTATACAGCCGCTCTGCCTATTATTATTGCACATTCTGAATTGCCCTTGAGAAGGTGGTGGTGAGTTGCCTTCTTGAACCGCTGCAGTCCATGTGGTGTAGATACACCCACAGTGCTATTAGGGAGGAGTTCCAGTGTGTTGACCCAGTGACAGTGAAGGAATATATAAGGCATATATTTCCAAGTCAGGATGGTGAGCGGTTTGGAGGAGAACTTCCAGATGGTGGGGTTCCCATTTATCTGCTGCCCTTGTCCTTCTAGATGGTAGCAGCCATGGGTTTGGAAGGTGAATTCCTGCAGTGCATCTAGTGGATGGTACACACTGCTGCCAGTGTGCAATGGTGGTGGAGGGACTGAATGTTTGTGTATGTGGTGCCAATCAACGGGCTGCTTTGCCTTGGATGGTGTCAAGCTTCTCGAGTATTGTTGGAGCAGCACTCATCCAGGCAAGTCGAGAGTATTCCATCACACTCCTGACTTGTGCCTTGTAGATGGTGGACAGGCTTTGGGGAGTCAGAAGGTGAGTTACTCGTCACAGGATTCCTAGCCTCTGACCTGCTCTTGTAGCCACAGTATTTATATGGATAGTCCATTTTAGTTTCTTGTCAGTGGTAACCCCCAAGATGTTGATAGTGGGGGATTCAGCAATGGTAATGCTGATGAACATCAAGGGATGATGGTTAAATTCTCTCTTGATGGAGATGGTCATTGCCTGGCATCTGTGTGGCCCGAATGTTACTTGCGACTTGTCAGCCAAGCCTGGATATTGTCCAGGTCTTGCTACATTTGGACATGGACTGCTTCAGTATCTGAGGAGTCGCGAACGATGCTGAACATTGTGCAATCATCAGCGAACATCCCCAATTCTGATCTTATGAGGGAAGGAAGGTCATTGATGAAGCAGCTAAAGATGGTTGGGCTGTGGACACTACCCTGGGGAACTCCTGCAGTGATGTCCTGGAACTAAGATGATTGACCTCCAACAATCACAACCATCTTCCTTTGTGCTAGGTATAACTCCAACCAGTGGAGAGTTTTCCCCCGATTCCCATTGTCTCCAGTTTTGCTAGGGCTCCTTGATGCCACACCTGGTTAAATGTTGCCTTGATGTCAAGGGCAAGTCACTCTCACCTCACCTCTGGAGTTCAGCTCTTTTGTCCATGTTTGAACCAAGGCTGTAATGAGATCAGGAGCTGAGTGATCCTGGCGGAACCCAACTGAGCATCAGTGAGCAGGTTATTTCTAAGCAAGTGCCACTTGATAGCACCGTTGATGACCCCTTCCATTACTTTATTGAGAATCGAGAGTAGACTGATGGGCCGGGTTGCGTTTATCCTCCTTGTGTACAGGACATACCTGGGCAATTTTCCACATTGCTGTACAGTGTTGTAGCTGTACTGGAACGACTTGGCTGGGGGCATGGCAGGTTCTAGAGCACAAGTCTTCAATACTATTGCCGGAACATTGTCAGGGCTCATAGCCTCTGCAGTATCCAGTGCCTTCAGCCGTTTCTTGATGTCATGTGCAGTAAATTGAATTGGCTGAAGACTGGCGCCTGTGATGCAGGAGTCCTCTGGAGGAAGTCAAGATGGATCATCCAGTTGACACTTCTAGCTGAAGATTGCTGCAAATGTTTCGGCCTTATCTTTTGCACTGATCTTCTGGGCTCCCCCATCATCGAGGATGGAGATATTTTTTGAGCCTCCTCTTCTAATCAGTTGTTTAATTGTCCACCACCATTCACGACTGCATGTGGCAGGATTGCAGAGCTCAGATCTGATCCATTTGTTGTGGAATCTCTTAGCTCTATCTATTGCATGCTGCTTTAGCTGTTTGGCACACAAGTAGTCCTGAGTTGTAGCTTCACCAGATTGACACCTAATTTTCTAGGTATGCCTGATGCTGCTTCTAACATGCCCTCCTGCACTCTTCATTAAACCCTGGCTTGGTGATAATGGTAGAGTGGGGGATATGCCGGATCATGAGGTTACAGATTCTGATGTTGCTGATGACCCACAGTGCCTCATGGATGCCCAGTCTTGAGTTGCTAAATCTATCCCATTTAGCACGGTGGTAGTGCTACACAACACGATGGAAAGTATACTCAATGTGAAGATGGGACTTTGTCTCCACAAGGACCGTGCGGAGGTCACTCCTACCAATGTGTCATGGACAGATGCATCTGTGGCAGGTTCTCTTGTTGGTTCCCTGCTGCAGACAAAGTCTAGAAGCTATGTCTTTTAGGGTTTAGCTAGCTCGGTAATTAGTGGTGCTACAGAGCCACCTTTGGTTTGGATGTCGAAGTCCCCCACCCAGAGTACATTCTGCACTCTTGCACCCTCAGCTGGTGTTCAACATGGAGGAGTACTGATGGTACGTGGTAATCAGCAGGAGGTTTCCTTGCCCATGTTTGGCCTGATGCCATGAACTTCATGGAGTCCAGAGTCGATGTTAGTTGATGTCCCTCCTGTATACCACCTCTACTGGGTTTGTCCTGCAGGTGGGACAGAACATTGATAGCAATGTCTGGGACATGATCTGTAAGGTACGATTCCTTGAGTATTACTATGTCAGGTTGTTGCCAATTTTGGCACAAGTCCTCCAGATTTTAGTACAGAGGACTTTGCAGGGTTAAGAGCGCTGAGTTTACCGTTGTTGTTTCCGGTGCCTAAGTCAATGCCTAGTGGTCTGTCCGGTTTCATTCCTTATAGACTTCATAGCAGCTTGATACAACTAAGAGTCAACCACATTGCTGTGGATCTGGAGACCAAGTAAGGATGGCATATTTCCTTCCCTAAAGGGCATTAGTGAACCAAATGGCTTTTTATGACACTCGACAATGGTTTCATGGCCATCATTAGACCTTGTGGTAGGGTTCAAACCCGGGTCCCCAGAGCATTACCCTGGGTTTCTGGATTACTAGTCCATTGACAATATCACTGCGCCACCGCCTCACCCATTTAGACCACTGTATGCAATTCTGGTCACCATTCTATAAAAGGGACTTGGGAAGGTGCAGAGAAGATTTACAAGGATGATACTAGAAACGTTTGTGCATACATATCAGGAAAGAATTGACAGGCTGAGTCTCTTTTGAGAAAGGAGGCTGAGACCTTTAAAATTATGAACAGTATTGATAGAGAGAATGTTTCCTCTTGTGAACTAGAGGCCATCAATATAAGAAATTTGATAGGAAAGTCAGAAGAAACTTCTTTGCCCTAAGAATGTGGAACTTGTTACCACAGGGAGTGGTTTAAGTGAATAGTACGGATGTATTTAAAGGGAAGCTAGACAAGCAGATGAGGGAGAAGGAAATAGAGGGTTACAATGGTAGATTTAGATGAAAAAAATGGGAGGAGGCTCGCGTGGACCTCTGGCATGAACTGGTTGGGCTGAAAGGCCTGTTTTTTGTGCCGTATATCCTGCATAATCCTATGTTATTTTCTTATCTATCCATCTATCTAACCCTTTACATTTGCCTCCTCATTTTCATTTTTCCTAAATGTTCTGATTGTTCACAGGTGGTTCAGACAGCATGAGTACATTGAGAAGCTGAATATGCAGGCCATCATCGATGCCACTGCCGACCAGGATGAATTTGTCAAGGAGACCATTTACTCTCATGGGAAGGTAGGGATTTCTTTTAAAGAGAAAAGACAAGTTAATGTTTTGGATGTACACTGTCCATTCGATTCTGACAACAGGTGTGCACCAATGCTCAGTTCAAAATGTTGTTGTTATGTGTGGTACCTTTAATTTTTTTCCATGACCTCACATGCTTGCAGTTTAGTGGGCATTTTGCACCTGAAAAACTAACTCTCCATTCTTGTTATAGATGTTGTTAGACTTGTATTGTCTTTCCAGCATTTCCTGTTTTAAATTTCAGATATCCAGCATTAACTATTTGATTTTTTTTATTTGTACTGCTGATTTGCTTCATTGTTTGAGCTGCCTGTGTAATACCAGTGTCAGGATCATTCAGATTCCTCATTGTAGAATTGTGGAAAATGCATTAACCACTTGGAGAAACCAATATGATTGGGGAGTTTGTTCATATTTCTATTAGTTTTGCTTTTGAAACCACATCACCCTGCACGTATATATTTTCTCTCTTTTTACTGGGAAAGGAAATCATTCCCACTGTTAGTACATTTTAGATTTTCACCACTCAGTGAGTATAAACTCTGCATTTTGTGAAACTCTAATGACTAGTTTTTTTTTAAAATCACAAGTAGCAAGACAAAACAATTGGAACCCTACAGAGATCGAGAGAAGTAAATCAGAAAACAACTAGGTAATTCTAAACTTAAACACCTGAAAAATGCTGGAGGAAAGAATGAGAACAGGTGAGGAGATGCAGAGTTTAAGATCATGAGGGAATAATGTTAAAATTAGTAGGTAATCTTATGATTCTAGATTTTAGCAGTGATAATGTGGTGTCAGAATTCAAAGGATTCAAACTCAAAGCTTTAATTGGCACACAGCAAAAATCAACACAGTACAATGAATAGGCAGTAATTTATAGATCTGTTAGGCTACTGGTCAAAGCAGCCTGTGCTGTCTACTTCTTCAGCTTCTTTAGCCAGGTAGATATTAGGGTCGTGCCAGCATGACCTCCGCCCTTACAAATTAAGGTGTTTTCTTTTTGTTCTCTCTGTATCTGACTGTCCACAACCCCAAAGTGCTGGTCATCTGACTCAATAAGTCCAATCATTTTTGCCCACACCAGCTGAAACTCTGGTTTTCTTGCTTACTCAGCAAGTTTACACATCTTGAGTTCATTTGTACATAGGCACTTCCTGCTCCTATTCAACATTTTGTAGAGGTATTCTGTTTTCTCCTGCCCCTCTTTAGACTGGACCAACAGCATGTCCCATTGCTCCATTTAATACAGCAATTTTTACAGACAATAGTAATTGCTGATGGGGCTCACTAGTTTCAGTTAGTAATCACATTCTGTCTTGACAGCAAGTCCTTTTCAAACATGCAGTCCACATTTTAAAACTATTCAAACGACTGCATTTCTGAAACTACTTGAATTACTGCACCTTTAAAATTTACTCTGATTACTGCATTATCAGAGACAGAGTCCTATCTTTACAACAATATGTCACAGAATCACAGAGTGCAGAAGAGGCCATTCGGCCCATCGAGTCTGCACCGACAGGTGAGAAACACCTGACCTAGCCACCTAATCCCATTTACCAGCACTTGGCCCATAGCCTTGAATGTTATGACATGCCAAGTGCTCATCCAGGTACTTTTTAAAGGATGTGAGGCAACCCGCCTCCACCACCCTCCCAGGCAGCGCATTCCAGACCGTCACCACCCTCTGGGTAAAAAAAGTTTTCCTCACATCTCCCCTAAACCTCCTGCCCCTCACCTTGAACTTATGTCCCCTTGTGACTGACCCTTCAACTAAGGGGAACAGCTGCTCCCTATCCACCCTGTCCATGCCCCTCATAATCTTGTACACCTCGATCAGGTCGCCCCTCAGTCTTCTCTGCTCCAACAAAAACAACCCAAGTCTATCCAACCTCTCTTCATAACTTAAATGTTTCATCCCAGGCAACATCCTGGTGAATCTCCTCTGCACCCCCTCCAGTGCAATCACATCCTTCCTATAATGTGGCGAGCAGAACTGCACACAATACTCCAGCTGTGGCCTCACCAAGGTTCCATACAACTCCAACATGACCTCCCTACTTTTGTAATCTATGCCTCGAATGATAAAGGCAAGTGCCCCATATGCCTTTCTCACCGCCCCACTAACATGCCCTTCCGCCTTCAGAGATCTATGGACACACACGCCAAGGTCCCTTTGTTCCTCAGAACTTCCTAGTGTCATGCTGTTTATTGAATATTTCCTTGTCAAATTACTCCTTCCAAAGTGTATCACCACACACTTTTCAGGATTAAATTCCATCTACCACTTATCTGCCCATTTGACCATCCCATCTATATCTTCCTGTAACCCAAGACACTCAACCTCACTGTTAACCACCCGGCCAATCTTTGTGTCATCTGCAAACATACTAATCCTACCCCCCACATAGTCATCTATGTCGTTTATATAAATGACGAATAATAGGGGACCCAGTACAGATCCCTGTGGTACGCCACTGGACACTGGCTTCCAGTCACTAAAGCATCCTTCTGTCATCAACCTCTGTCTCCTACTACAACTAAGCCAATTTTGAATCCACCTTATCAAATTACCCTGTATCCCATGTGCATTTGCCTTCTTTATAAGTCTCCCATGTGGGACCTTGTCAAAGGCTTTGCTGAAATCCATATAAACTACATCAACTGCACTACCCTCATCTACAAAACTGGTCACCTCCTCAAAAAATTCAATCAAATTTGTTAGGCATGACCTCCCTCTGACAAAGCCATGCTGACTATCCCTGATCAAACCTTGCCTCTCCAAGTGGAGATAGATTCTCTCCTTCAGAATTTTCTCCAATAGTTTCCCTACCACTGACGTGAGACTCACTGGCCTGTAGTTCCCTGGCTTATCTCTACAACCCTTCTTAAATAGCGGAACCACATTAGTTGTTCTCCAGTCCTCTGGTATCTCCCCCGTGGCCAGAGAGGAATTAAAAATTTGGGTCAGAGCCCCTGTGATCTCCTCCCTTGCCTCCCTCAGCAGTCTGGGACACAAATCATCCGCACCTGGAGATTTGTCCACTTTTAAGCCTGCCAACGCCTCCAATACCTTGTCACTCCCTATATCAATTTGCTTAAGAGCCTCGCAGTCTCTCTCCTAGAGTTTGATAGCTTCATCCTTATTCTCTTGGGTGAAAACGGATGTGAAGTATTCGTTCAACACTCTACAGATGTCCCCTGGCTCCACCCATAGATTGCCCCCTTGGTCCCTCATGGGTCCTACTCTTTCCCTGGTTATCCTCTTCCCATTGATATACTTATAGAATATCTTGGGATTTTCCCTACTTTTACCAGCCAGAGCCTTCTCATATCCCCTCTTTGCTCTCCGAATTGCTTTCTTAAACTCCACCCTGCACTTTCTGTACTCCACTAATGCCTCCGCTGATTTGCTCCCCTTGTACCTGCTAAAAGCCTCTCTTTTCCTTCTCATCGTATCCTGAATATCTCTGGTCATCTATGGTTCTCTGGGCTTGTTACTCCTTCCTATCACCCTAGAGGGAACATGTTGAGCCTGTACCCTCCCCATTTACTTTTTGAACGCCCCCCACTGCTCCTCTGTAGATTTCCCCACAAGTAGCCGTTCCCAGTCTACCTTAGCCAGATCCTACCTTATTTTACTAAAATCCGCTCTCCCCCAATCCAAAACATTTTTTTGCAACTTGTCTATTTCTTTGTCCATAACAAGCTTAAATTGTACCAAGTTGTGGTCGCTATCACTAAAATGCTCGCCCACCACCACCTCAGCCACCTGTCCGGCTTCATTCCCCAGAATTAGGTCCAGCACTGCGCCGTCTCTTGTTGGACCCTATAAATATTGACCTAAAAACTTCTCCTGTATACATTTGAAGAAAGCCACTCCATCCAAGCCCTTAACACTATGTCTATCCCAATTAATGTTTGGAAAGTTGAAATCACCTAATATAATTACCCTATTGTTATTGTCAGCAAATAAATCAGTAAAGCAATTATTATAATGGTAATTATGATACCATGATAATCTTATCCACCATCTTGAGGAGACATAATTTTTCTCACATCACGTTATATTCATTTCGCACTAACTCCTTCATAACAGGATACATAGAATTATAGAATTATATAACAGTTACATAGGAACGGGAGAAGGCCACTCAGCCCATCGAATCTGCTCCGCCATTCAATACGATCATGGCTGATCGAACACTTCAATGCCTTTTATCCACACTATCCCCATAACCCTTTACGTTATTGTTAATCAGAAATCTATCTATCTCTACCTTAAACATACTCAATGACTGAGCTTCCACGGCCCTGTGGGGTAGAGAATTCCAAAGATTCACAACCCTATGAGTGAAGAAATTTTTCCTCGTCCTTTTCCTCCCAAATGGCTTCCCCTTATTCTGAAATTGTGTCCCCTGGTTCTAGACTCCTCAACCACGGGAAACATCTTATCTGCATCTACCCTGCCTATTCCTTTAAGTATTTTGTAGGTTTCAATGAGATCGCCTCGCATTCTTCGAAACTCTAGAGAATGCAGGCCCAGTTTCCCCAATCTCTCTTCATAAAACAATCCTGCCATCCCCAGAACAAGTCTGGTGAACCTTCGTTGCACTTCCTTTATGGCAATAATATCCTTTCTGAGGTAAGGGAACCAAAACTGCACACAGTACTCCAGGTGCAGTCTAACCAAGCTTCTATACAATTGAAGCAAGACTTCACTACTGTACTCAACTCCTCTTGCAATAAAGGCTAACATTCCATTAGTCTCCCTAATTGCCTGCTGCACCTGCATGTTAGCTTTCAGTGGCTTATGGACAAGGGTACCCAGGTCCCTTTGTACATCTACACTTTCTAATCCCTTACCATTTAGAAAATACTCTGCACATCTGTTCCTTCTACCAAAGTTGATAACCTCACATTTTTCCACATTATATTCCATCTGCCATGTTCTTGCCCACTCACTAATTCTGTCCAAACCCTCCTGTAGCAGCTTTACATCTTCCTCACAACACACATTCCGCCTAGCTTTGTATCATCCGTGAATTTGGAAATGTTACATTTACAGCACAGAAGGAGAATGGATTTTTTTAATACTTTGGGGAATACTGTGTTATTCTGTAAAGAAGGCTGTGTCTGTATGTTTGTGTATAAATGATTTAATTAAGCTGGGGAAAGGTCACAAGTGGTAGGTTGACTGGGAGGTTTAAGAGATGAAAAGATAGAGGCATTAGGTGTGCATTTGTAATGAGACATTATGGTGGGTTTGATATAGGTTGAGTATTTATATAAGTAAATAAGTTGGGTCCAACATTTGCATTTTAGATAAGCTGAGAGTTTGTTTGGAAGTCAGACAAGAAATATTTTTACATCTTACAGAAGTTCCACGGATAAATAAAAGAGGGTATATTACATTTTATTGACCTGAAAGCATAGACAAAATAGAAACATGAAAGATTTCACATTTGGAATGATTTGAGTTTCAAGGAGGCGTGAGAACAATAGAACCTGAGATGACAGGGGGGAGTCCTCAACATCGACTCTGGACCCCATGAAGTCTCATGGCATCAGGTTAAATGTGGGCAAGGAAACCTCCTGCTGATTACCATATACCATCCTCCCTCAGCTGATGAATCAGTGCTCCTCCATGTTGAACACCACTTGGAGGAAGCACTGAGGGTGGCAAGGGCACACAGTGTACTCTGGGTGGAGGACTTCATTGTCCATCACCAAGAGTGGCTCGGTAGCACCACTACTGACCGAGCTGGCTGAGTCCTAAATGACACAGCTGCTAGACTGGATCTGCGGCAGGTGGCGAGGGAATGAACAAGAGAGAAAAACATACTCGACCTCATCCTCACCAACCTCCCTGCCACAGAAGCATCTGTCCAAGACAGCATCGGTAGGAGTGACCACAGCACAGCTGTTGTGGAGACGAAGTCTGCCTTCACACTGAGGATACCCTCCATCGTGTTGTGCGGCACTGCCACCATGCTAAATGGGATAGATTTTGAACAAATCTAGCAACTCAAGACTGGGCATCCCTGAGGTACTGTGGGCCATCAGCAGCAGCAGAATTGTACTCAAACACAATCTGTAACCTCATGGCCTGGCATATCCCCCACTCTATCATTACCATCAAGCCAGGAGATCAACCTTGGTTCAATGAAGAGTGCAGGAGGGCATGCCAGGAGATGCACCAGGGATACCTAAAAATGAGGTGTCAACTTGGTGAAGCTATAACACGCGACTACTTGTGTGCCAAACAGCATAAGCAGCAAGTGATAGACTAGGTTAAGCAATCCCTCAACCACCAGATCAGATCTAAGCTCTGCAGTCCTGCCACATCCATGGTGGTGGACAATTAAGCAACTCACTGGAGAAGGAGGCTCCAATAATATCCCCATCCTCAAAGATGGAGGAACCCAGCACATCAGTTCAAAAGACAAGGCTGAAGCATCCGTAACAATCTTCAGCCAGAAGTGCCAAGTGGATGATCCATCTCGGCCGCCTCCGGAGGTCCCCAGCATCAAAGATGCCAGTCTTCAGCCAATTCAATTCACTCCACATGAAAGCAAGAAACAGCTGAAGGCATTGGATACTGCAAAGGATATGGGCCCTGACAATATTCCAGCAATAGTACTGAAGACATGTGCTCCAGAACTTGCCACACCTCTAGCCAAGCTGTTTCAGTACACCTACAACACTGGCATCTACCCAGCTATGTGGAAAATTGCCCAGGTATGTCCTGTACTCAAAAAGCAGGACAAATCCAACCCAGTCAATTACCGCTCCATCAGCCTAATCTCAATCATCAGTAAAGTAATGGAAGGGGTCATCAACAATGCTATCAAGCGGCACTTGTTAGCAATAACCTGTTTACTGACGCCCAGTTTGGGTTCTGCCAAGGCAACTCAGCTCCTAACCTCATTACAACCTTTGTTCAAACATGGACAAAAGAGCTGAACTGCCGAGGTGACGTGAGAGTGATTGCCCTAGACATCAAGGCCGCATTTGACCAAATGCGACACCAAGGAGCCCTAGCAGAACTGGAGTCAATGGGAATCAGGGGGAAAATTCTCCACTGGTTGGAATCATACCTTGCACAAAGGAAGATGGCTGTAGTTGTTGGAGGTCAGTTATCCCAGCTCCAGGACATCACTGCAGGAGTTCCTCAAGGTAGCGTCCTCGGCCGAGCTATCTTCAGCTGCTTCATCAATGACCTTCCATCTACCACTACCATCTAGAAGGACAAAGGCAGCAGATAGATGGGAACACCACCACCTGGAAGTTCCCCTCCAAGTCACTCATCATCTTGACTTGGAAATATATCGCTGTTTCCTTCACTGTTGCTGGGTCAAAATCCTTGAACTCCCTTCCTAACAACACTGTGGGTGTACCTACACCACATGCACTGCAGCGGTTCAAGAAGACAGCTCACTACCACCTTCTCAATGGCAACTAGAAATGGGCAATAAATGCGAAGCCCACATCCCATGAATGAATAATTTTTTTAAAAGGTGGGGGGAAATGTATTTATCTGTGGAGATTGAGGCTGTTGGCTGTGTGAGGAAGATGTCCTGGAGACAGCTCTCAGCTGGGAGAAGATGCAGTTTAAACCAACTATCCAGTCAAGCCAGAAAAGTCTTGGGCTTCAAAAAACAGTCTTGTTCTGAAGTCTTGGATTTCCATAGCAGAGTAGAAGAGAGTTTAAGAGATCGTGTGGTATGTCTTTATTAAAGCTACAGCAGTTTGCCTTGGATAATATTACTGGATGTTTATAGTTCAACATCTGTAAGGGAATATTGCCTGGAAGGTGTTTACTTATGGGTCTGACCAAGTAGGAAGTCTCTTGGGGAAACGTTTTGTAAGATTGACTTTAACTGTGTAACTGTAATCTTGTATGCTTAAGTTTTCCTTTCTTCTTGTTAATAAAACCTTTAATTGTTAAAATCCCAAACGTGTTACTGGACTTCTTGCTCTTGAGATCAGTACATTTTCTTCTTGTTTCCAGAATACAGAAGAAAGGGTATGCCCCATAAGCCAAGTTTCCCTTTGGGGTTTGGTTTGCTCAGCAATTAACATCTGCTGTGGTCATAACAGGCCTGTTGTGTCCATCTTGGCTCTCTGCAAGAGCAACTCATTTAGTTCCGTTCCCCTGCCCTTTCCCGTAGCCCTCATATTTTTTTTATCTTCAGGAATTTATCAATTCCATTTTGAAAGCCCCAATTGTGTCTACCTTCACCACACTCTCAGATAGAGGTCACTACACATAGTTTGGTCACCCTGATATACACATTGATCCTGTTTCCTAAACAAAACTAAAATAGATTATCTGATCATTCATTCACTTATTTGTTGTTTATGAGAACTTCCACAGATCAACAGCCACACTTGACTAAGGATTCAGTTCAATGCTACATAAATGTGAGCTCTTTTTTTGTCTTTCTAAACTGCTGTTTGTTATGTGAAGACAGGCTGTTCACCGAGCAGGACATCATTAAATTATGCACCTACAATAACAAAGTGCTAATTACATATTCCTACTTTGCCTTTCCATTCCAGTAACCTTATGTGGGTGATCAGAGCTTCTGTTTTACGAATTGTGCAGAAAAGGCTGTGAGAAAATGAACACCTGTACTCAGCTCTACATTTTGCAGGCATTCACAGTTAGCTTACATTTCCTCTATACTTCGTGTAACAATTTGCCAATTACAATTTATTCTTAGACATCTCTCACACTCCCTGGAAACTTTACTGATGCCTGCACCTCGGTGGTACTTGTCATTGCTGCCAGAATGTAGTGGGTAGATGGCACAGAGCTCTCTCATTCTCTCGGTATGCTCTCAGCACCTTTAAGGAGGGGCTGGCCCCCATCTCTTCAGCATCTGTGATCACTGATGTGCTCCGGCTCCTGAAGGGCTCAGGTGCTGAAGGCGGACATAGGATCAGATGCTTCTAAAATTTCATGCTGCGTCTCTATGATATTACCCTGATCACAGAGCGCAAGCAAGCTGCCCTCAGCCAGACAGGAGTCAGACATTCTCAGAGGCTATGTGAAGATTTATGGAGTGTCCTCACTGCATGTCGTCATCATCCTCCTGCAATTGAGCAATTATTAGGGCCTCCACTGCATCTCAATGACAGGAGCATTCTCACAGAGCGTATTCGCACTGCCATAAGCCAGACTGGAGTCAAACATTTACAGATGCGATGTGAGGAACTATGGGGTCGGGTCACTGCATACCGTCACCATCCTCCACAAATCTAGCAGCTATGAGGGCTTCCCGAGCACACCTCGTCTAGCCAGTGTGAGGGCCTCATCCCTATCATCGTCTCCTCCGAGGACCTCCTCACCCTCATCCCCGTTGGCGTCCTCCTCATTGGAGGAGACATGCAGCTCCTCCATCTCCTCCTCAGCCAGCTCGTCTCCCTGTTGGAACGCCAGATTGTAAAGGGCGCAGCAGACGATCACGATGCATGACACCCTATATGGACTGTATTGCAGGGCTTAACCAGACCGATCCAGGCACCGGAACCTCATCTTCAGCATCCCGATGGTCTGCTCCACCAAGTTGCAAGCTGCAGTATGAGCGTCACTATAGCGTCGCTCTGCTGCAGTCTGAGGCTGCTGCATGGGTGTCATCAAACATGGTCTTTGTGGGTAGCCCGTCCCCGAGGAGCCATCTCTGCAGCTTCTGTGGACCCTGGAAGACTCCAGGGATCTGTGACCAATTAAGGATGTAGGCGTCGTGCACACCCCATGGAAACCCTGCACACATCTGCAGGATGTGTTTCTGGTGGTCGCACACCAGCTGCACATTTAGCAAATGGAACCCCTTGTGGTAGATGTAGTCCACCATGTGTTGCGATAGAGATCTGAGCACCACATGAGTGCGGTCGATCGCACCCTGCACCTGTGGAAACCCCGAGATCTGGGCAAATCCAATCGCTTTTACCTCCTGGGTGTCCTGGTCCCAGGCGAAATGCACAAAGTTGTGTGCCATGGAGAAGATGGCATCCGTGACCTCATGGATGCATTTGTGGGTGGAGGCTTGTGAGATCCCTTAGAGGTCACCTGTGGAGCCCTGAAGGGAGCCATTGGCATAGAAATTGAGCGCCATAGTCACTTTCACAGCCACTGGCAGTGGATGCCTTTCATTTTCCCATGAGGCCAAATCCTGCCGTAGCTGGCAGATGTGACCAAACAGTTCCCTAGACATGCACAGTCTTCAGCGACACTGGTTCTCAGTCATCTGCAGGCGTGAAAGGTGGCATCAATAGACCCTGAGTGTCGGGCGCCAACCTGCGACGGCTCACTGTGACTCTTGAGTGGCGTGTGCGGGAGCGTCAGCTGCCCTTTCCTCCTGAGGTTGGCACTCCTGCCTCTGCGCAGCCAGGACCCTCAGTCGCTCTCTCCTCTGTTGTCTTTGTGCTCTGTAGGCCGTCAGGCATACAGCAAGTTCACCAGGCTCCATGACCCTGATGTACTCTTCCTGCAGGATGAAAGAGAGACTCGTGGTCAGCATGGGTGTACTAAGAATCTGTCCTGGTTAAATGTGATGACCCTTTAATGCTTCCCGGAAAGTGCTGGCCACCACTTGGATGGCCAGAGATTAGTGTGCTCCATGGCTGCCCTGTTAGCTTGAACCATGGGGGAGACTGGTCCAAACCGGGATGATGACATTGCAGGAGGCTGTGAGTGCCTCCAGCAGTGACTGCTACATGGCCAGCTTTAGTGAGGAGATTGTACAACATGTGCAGTCGTCCAACTGTTCTGCAGTCCACTAACATGCTCATGAGTTTGCAGTCTGTGCCAGGGCGGTAGGGGGAAGCTCTGGAGCACTTGCTGGCACTTGGATACCTCTGCGTTGCTTGAATGGGCAGATAAGCTAGGAGCCCGACCCCAATCGTATCAATGTGGTTGCACCTGAATTGTCTCAGTTGCAGACGAATGGTCACTTTATACAGGTTTCCCGAATGTGTGGCCACTTCCCTCACCCACCCTACCCCCCACCCCAAATGCTTGTGCGCTATATTCAACGGCAGGACTGCCCTTGCCCCCCACTTGCCACCAGTTGACTCAACGGCAGGGCTGCCCTTAACCTCTCCCACTGCCACGAGTCACCTCAACAGTAAGGCTGCCCTTAACCCCGACCCCCCAACCCTCTTGAAGCTTGAAGTCCAACAGGCGACCCTGGCAAGCGCTGCACAACGTTACTGTGTACTCACCTCCGAGATCCCCTCAAAGTGTAGGCCACTAAGTGCATACCTTTTATGTGCTGTTGTGAAACACGTCGGCTTGCTATCCTGCCACGTGGATGAATGATCCAGCAGGGGGAGACGATTCCGGCGGGCTGGCCTGATAATGATATGCTGATGTATTACAGTGAGGTTCCCAACATCCAATGGTGGGAAACACAGCCTGCCATCAACGGGCTGAGCAGACAATCACAAACTGGTTTCCTGCCGTCGTAAAACCGATCGTGCCATATTGTCCACTCACGCCACTGATCATGCCCAATGCCAGCAGGCACAGAAAATTCTGCCCAATATGTTTGTATATATCTTTGAGGATAATTGGGAAAAATAATAGACTGGAGGATGGAGGGAGGGGAGAGTATGCTGATGCTGGGTGAGAGTATTTTTGTGGGACCAGAAAAAGCATTCTTTCTCCTCATTACCTCACAAAAATTAAAGTTCAAAATTTCTTTGGTCCGTTTTTTTGAGGGGCTTCCTCTGGCCCTTTTAAAAGACTGGTGGTAAGGGAGCTCAACGCCAGTACAAATGGGGAGCTTTCTAGCCTCCTTCCCAGCATTGTAGGTGGCAGTGACTGAAATGACCAAAATCATTTCTAGGCTGCCACCACCCAATTTACATTAGGCTGCAGCAACTAAAATTGACCCCTCTGTCTCATGGAGAAAAGGACCCAGCTTGTTGAAGTAACAGAGGGCTGATAATGCCTGCGTGATTGTACATCATTGTCTGTAGGCGAAAAGGGACAGAAGTTATAGCAAAAATATTTTAGATTTCCTTCTCCCTTCATTTTTGTACTTTCACACCACCTTTTGCTTTCTAAATATAGGAAGTATCTTGCAGAGTGCATCGAAGCCACTGGATCAGAATATTGCTTTCTCAACAACAAAGCACTTGGGCATTATATTTCTACACACACAAGATAGAAATGAAATCCAATCTGACAATTGTGAGCCATGACAGTTGTGTTAATACTCCAGGGAAGTTCCTTATATGCTCCTGTCATCAAGCAGTTGACACTGGACCTTGTGTCCTTGAGCCAAGATGGAGATTTCTGGGTTTCATGCGACTGACATGTTGGCTGAGGTGGATATAGTCTTTGGCCTCGGAATTCCTCTCTTCTTGACCAAATTGTGTGGTTGCATATTTTACAAGATAGGGGTCACTGGACACTAGGGATTTGGTGAGGGGAGGGAATCTATGTGGTTATCCAATTTCTGTATTTGTCAACCGACTAGCATGTTGTTTCTGTTGCTATATTCTATTTAAAAACAACCTGCCATGATAGCATTGTTTCTATTTGGGCAACCAACAGTGTCTTTGAAAAATTGGGACAGCTTCATGGGTGGGGCAGGGACGGGTGGTGGTGGTGAGCTGCAGGGGCATACCAGTATTTGCAGGTGGCTGACAAATAACTGGGATATACAGTATTGTAATCAAACCTGGGAATGCCTGATATTGAACTGCACTCATACAACACCATTAGCAATGCTTACACCACCACTGTGAAACTGTTGGCATGATGATAGCTTAATGATGCTTGATCTCTGGCATATTTACAGGACCTGGTATGCTGCAAATACTATCTTGAAATTGGTACACTGCCCAATGCTCCTATTTTCGGGGCCCTCACATCTCTGTTCCTGCCTTTGGGACAACCCTGAAAATTCAGCCCATGGTTCTTTGCCATACTAGATGCAACACAGATGGTCCTGGCAATGATAGGAACAAGTAACTGTTTCTTAGAGAAATGCTTATGCAGCATCTAGATCAAAAGAGATTAGGATTAATGGCTAGCCCACTTGCAAATGCCACATTCTGTTTTTTGATGTGTCTGAAATAAGAACAAAATTCCACCATTCTGACACCCACCCCTCTCTCCAAAGGAATACTGGCCTGCTGGGTCCTGGATCTCCTTAACCCTTGCTGTCAGCAACACTGGGTACTTCAGGTGCTAGATACCTAAATATCACCAGCTGTAAATCGATTTGTAAATTCAGGCTTTATCACGAGTCTTGAAAACAATAGGGGTTATAACTGACCAGTATCAGTAGGGAAAAAGGCCTTGTGTTTTCTGATCCCAAATTACAATTCCAGATTGCTGACCTGTTGGAATTTGAATTATGGTGCATAGCTTCTTTAGTACATAGCCTTCTTGCTGCCTAACCCTTGCACTGAGTTGAGTGTTCCTATGGGATTTTATAGCTGTCATTTATATCTTGATTTCAATGCAGGTCCCCACACTGATTCATGAACTCATTGTTGTGGAAGTCTGGAAGCAGAAGGTGTTTCCTGTGTTGTGTCAGCTCCAGGATTTCACCCCTAAGAGCACATTCCCCATATATATTGTGGTGAGTGAAATTGTCCACTGGATTTCTTCACAGTCATAGTCAATGAATTAAATCTTGCCCATATTAATTTAGAATTGACTTTTCAAAGCTGCTGTAGGAAAATTTGGCAGTATACCAAACACCAGGAAGCGTATTCCACTTCAGATTTCAGAGTAAAAAAATGAAAGTTTTTATTTGGGAGAAGGAAGAAGTTCCTCCTTGGATTATGTAACTCCTTCACTGCACATAAAACAGCACTCTGTTATAATTTCTAATTATAGATTAACAGCGAAAGGGTCCTGAAAATCCTAGGCGCAAAGTCTGTCATTCAGGGGGAAGGGGGTGGCAAAGGTAAATCAATGCTCTAGTGACTCAATGACAGTCACAGAATTCCACACTTGATTAACAGAAGGGGAGGAATGCGAGATCTTCTTGCACATGTGTCACTCAGAGTGGTTAATTAAATGTAGGAATACTTTTAATTGAAAATTTTCCTCTCTTCATGTAGTCTGAGGGTTACTAATCATGATTTATGCGATGATATCACTATGGACCAAGGCGACAGGGTAGGCTACAAGAACCACCTCAGCTACCAGAAAAATTGAATCTGCACTGTCAGCATTATTCTGCACTACTCTCTAGCCATCTAGCCAACTAAACCATCTGACCCCCTCATTGAAATTGCAATATAAAAATATAAGCTTCTGCATCCCTCAAGATACTCAGTAGTAATCTGTAGTAATCTTTGTAGAATAGCAAACAATCTGTATTAGTATCTTTTTGTCTTTTGTAGAAGTAATAGTTTCTGTTAGTTCACTTAGGTTCTCTTT
Source organism: Cetorhinus maximus (assembly GCF_964194155.1). NCBI lineage: Eukaryota > Metazoa > Chordata > Chondrichthyes > Lamniformes > Cetorhinidae > Cetorhinus > Cetorhinus maximus. The sequence goes on from NC_135884.1 coordinate 64,372,353, forward strand.
GGTTTGTAGGAATCTTTATCTAGCCGACACAGGAAGGTGCCTTTACAGGTACATTCTATTAGGACAGGGAGTAAAATACCAAGTTGGGTTGCAGACAAAGAAAAGTCAAGCTTATCTTTCTAAGTATCCAAGAACAGATACAGAAGAGAGTATTGGATATTCTAAACATAGCGAGAGAGAAAATATTAAGGGGTTTAGCATTTTGGAATGTCCACCAGGCCCAGTTGAAATGTATCCCAGGCTGCTAACAGAAGCAAGGGAGGAAATACTGGAGGCTCTGACCATCATTTTCTAGTTTTCTCTGGCTACAGGGGTGGTGCCAGAGGGCTGGTGGACTGCTAACATCATACCATCGTTTAAAAAGGGAAGAAGGGTAGACTGAGTAATTGCAGGACAGTCAGTCAGACTTGATGGTGGGCAAATTATTGGAAAATGTTCAGAAGGACAGTATTAATTGCTTAGAAAGGCATGGATTATAAAGGTACATTCAGTATGAATTTGTTAAGAGAAGGTCACGTCTGAATAACTTGACTGATTCTTGATTGACGATGTAACGAGGAAGATCAATGAGAGCAGCTTGTTTGAAGTAGTCTACATGGATTTTAGCAAGGCTTTTGACAAGGTCCCACATGGCAGACTTGTCAGAAAGGTAAGAGTCCATGGGATCCAAGGGCAAGTGGAAAGTTGAAAAAATTTGCTCCTTGGCAGGAAGCAAAGGGTAATGGTCAACAGATGTTTTGTGACTGGAAGGTTGTTTTCAGTAGGAGTTCTGCAGGGCTCTATATTGGGTCTCTTGCTTTTCATGGTAAGTATCAATGTGTTAGACTTGTTAGGTAGGGAGTATGATTTAATAATTTTGCAGATGGTAGAAAAATTGGCCGTTTAGTTGACAGTGAGGAAGAAAACTGTAGACTGCAGGAAATTGTTCAGGTGGGCAGAAAAGTAGCAAATGGAATTCAATCCAGAGAAATGTAAAGTAGTGCATTTGAGAAGGAAAAGAAGACAAGGAAATACACAAAAAATGGTAGGATATTGAGAAGTGTAGATGAACAGAGGGACTTTAAAGTGTATGTTCACAGATCCCTGAAAGTAGCAGCACAGATAGATAGGGTGATTAAGAAGGCATCTGGAATACTTTCCTTTATTAAATGGCGCAAAGAACATAAGAGCAGGGAGGTTATGCTAGAACTGTGTAAACTACTACAATGGATATGATCGCACTAGAGAGGGTACAGAGGAGATTTACAAGGATGGTTCCAGGATTGGAGAATTGTGACAATGAGGAAAGTTTGGATAGGCTCAGGTTGTTTTGTTTGGAACACGGGAGGCTGAGGGGAGATTTAATTGAGATGTAAAAGCTATGAGAGGCCTAAATAGATTGGATAGTGAGGACCTATGATTTCCTTTAGCAGCCAGATCATAGAGGGCATAGATTTAGAGTAATTGGCAAAAGGTTAGAGGGAAGTTGAGGAGAAATTTCTTTCACCCAGAGGGTGATGGGGGTCTGGAACTCACACCTGAAAGAACGGTAGATACAAAATTCCTCATTGCATATAAAAAGAATATGTGGGTATACACTTGAAGTACTGCAGCCTACAGGGCAACAGACCAACAACTGTAAAGTAGGATTAGGTTGCATAGCTCTTCTTGGCTGGCACAGACAGGACGGGTTGAATGACCTCCTTCTTGGCCATGAATTTTCTATGTTTGTAGAACAAAACAAGTGTAACATGCCTCTACTGTTTATTACCTTACATACAATGCTCCTACACGGTGTAGGTGTGATATTCCTTTATTATTATACATAGTCGATAATAATACTGTGGCACTAAGGGGCCTGAGTAAAACCGAAGTCATTATGGATCAGGAATAGCGTTCTAATGGCTGGAGTCATACCTGGCAAAAGGAAGATGGTTGTGATTATTGGAGGCCTCATTTTAGCTCTAGACTTGACTGTCTTCACTGATGATATTTCCTCCATCATAAATGATAATTGCACATTGTTTAGTTCCATTCCCAATTTGATAATGTAGCAATCCATGTCCACATGCAGCAAACCTGGACCGCATTCAGCCTGGACTGATAAGTGGCAAGTAACTTGCCATGCAAGTGCCAGGGTATGATAGGTTTTAACAACAGAGACCATTCAATAGGAACACAAGAATAGCAATAGGCATTTCAACTCCTTGAATCTTCCACCATTCAATGACATTATGACTGATCTATATCTTAACTCCATCAACCTGCCTTGGCTCCATATCCTTTTATACCAACGCCTAGCAGAAATCTATCAACCTTTGAGTTAAAATTAGTGACCGAGTTAGCATCTACTGATTTTAGTCGGAGGGAGTTGTCTCATTGCCTGAGAGTTTGGTGGGGTTCAATTGAAGTGCTCAAAAGAGAATTAGACTGTTATCTGAAAAGGAAGAATGTGCAGGGTTATGGGGAGAAGGCGGGGAAATGGCACTAGGTCAATTGCTCATTTGGAGAGCCGGTGCAGGCACAATGGGCCGAATGGCCTCCTTCTGCACTGTAACAATTCAGTGATTCTGTGAGTTCCATACTTCTGTCATCCTTTGTGGTAAAGAAATGTTTCCTAACTTCTCTCCTTGGTTGTGAATTTTAATGTTATGTGCTCTTGTTCTAGATTTTCCCACCAAAAACATTTCTCTATCCATCCTATCAATTCCTTTCAAAGCCCTAAAACCTCAGTCTCACCCTTTAATCTTCTATATTCCAGGGAGTACAAACCTAGTTTATTTAATCTCTCCTCATAAGCATAAATTCTTGGTGTATTCCATTGCTAAATGCTCCCACCATCAACATCCTGGGGGTCAGTATTAGCCAAAACTTAAATGCGTAGCCAAATAAATGCCGTGCTACTGGGTATTATGTGGTGAATGAGTCACCTCCTGCTTCCCCAAAATCTCTTCATCACCTACAAGGGACAAGCCAGGAGTGTAAAGAAATGCTCTCTATCGGTCTGGTTAGGTGCAACGGCACTCAGGATTCTCAATTCCATTCTAGACAAAGCAATCCATTTGATTGACACCCCGTCTCCCTCTGTTACTGGTGTATCATGGCTGCAACGTGAGCTATGTACAGGATGCACAGTAGCAAGTCTCAAAGGCTCCTTCAGCACGCCCCAAACCTGTAACATCCACCATCAATAAAGTCCAGGACAGCAGGCGCTTGGGAACACCATCACCTTCAAGTTCCCATCCAAGTGATTTGGACATATATCATTGTCACTGGGTCAAAATCCTGAAATTCCCTACCTCACAGCATTGTGGGAGCATCTTCACCACACATACTGTACTGCTTCAAAAGTAAGGTTCACCATCACCTTCCCAAAGGCAACAAAGGATGGACAGTAAGGGCAGAATCATCCCAGATTTGCACTAAGTGCAGTAGTAGGTGGGAAAAATGGTGTTTTACCCACCGGCCGCAATGGCAGCTTCTCACACCATATCGTCCCAATCTCGCCGTATTATGCATTCCCAGGAAATATGCCATTTCGATGGTGGGCGGGCTCTCGTTCGCTCACCACACCATCACCCTGCCGCTTCATCATGCTGGGCACCATATTTAAAGTGCAGCCACGTGCACACCCCTCAGTGCTTCCATCCCAGGAAAGCACCAGTGAAAACATGACCCCAAAAGCCAAAAAAAGTGCAGCCCCCCCACAATTCAGTGACGCATCCCTGGGATGCCTTCTGGACACCGTTGGAGCCCACTGCGATGTCCTCTACCCCCACTCTGGCTGCAGAAGGCCCATCAGTGTCACCAGTACAGCTTGGGAGACAGTGGCAGTGATGGTCAGTGCCAACGCTGCACAGAACAGGTTTGCCATCCAGTGCAGTTAGAGGATGAATGATCTCATCTGTGCCGCCAGGGTAAGGCAACCATCTCATCACTCTAAACTCACACACTCGCAAGGCCATCACACATTCACTGGCATCTCACTCATGGCCAGCTCAAGAGACATTGCCACTCACTCTCTCACACACACCCTCCCATCTCCATCTGGCCTCATCTCCTCTGGAAACTGCCTCCTCAGCCCTCACCATCTTGAGGCCAGTTATACAGATCAACATGTGTCCCTCGATACCTCCTTTCCCCAGTACAACCCTAGCCCTGCCTGAGACCACTTCTCCCCATTCCCCAAGCAAGCTATAGCCCTGCAGCTGTTGAAAAGCCGCCTTTTGGCTGGTCTGGTAGGTAGAGACCTGCCTGCGAGCCCCCTGAAAAGTGATGTGCCTGCGAAGCCTGGTGCTGATGACCACGAGTGCTGTCAGAAGCAAGGTAGGTAAACAAACCTCGAAGTCCCGAGCGAAGTGCAGCTCGCCAGGTGCATGTCGCTTATGTTCAGTTGTGAAACACTCTGATGTGCCCAAATGATCCAGTGTTGGGGGATGATTCCAGCAGTCTGCCCTTATAATGATATGCAGATATATTATATTGAGTTTCCCAACGCCGTTGGTGGGAAACGCAGCCTGCTGTTGACGAGCTGAGTGGATGATCGCAAACTGATTTCACCACGTTGTGAAACCGATTTTTGGCCTTCCTGTTATATTGTCCGCTCACACCGTCAAACATGTCCAACACCAGCAGGCTTGGAAAATTCCGCCCTAAATATCGGTTTTACTAGTGATACCCATATCCCAAGAATGAATGAAAGAAAATGCTTCTAAGTTGTATATAATCAAGGTGCAACATACTTACTCTGTATAATACTGGGTGCAAGACCTGTACTTCATGTAGTACTGCGTAAAATACTCCTACAGCGTGTATGACACTTTAGAGAACAGGACTGCATTTACACTACAGATGCCAATGCTATCGACCCCATGGAGTAATTGTCACACTGTCTACTACTTATCTCCAGTGTATAAGCTCTTTTACGACTAATGTGATACATCTTCCTGATCCAACTTAGGCCCTGCAGTTATGTAAGGTTTTTTGGAAGGAGGGGTAGCAATTGTTTTTTGGTTGGTTAATGTAAGTTAAGCTTGCATTCCAAATTAATCGGTGCATGTCTGGGACTTTATGTGAATGCAGAAGACTATGTAAGCTGATTCTCTAAATGTAAGGGTGTGACTTGCACACTTGTTTGATTTAAAGGTTTTACAAAAATGGTGACCGCAAATTGGAGAATGACTTCTGTACTGCTGCAACTAGAAATTGTGTTTTATGCCACCCAGGTAATTGTAGAATAAATAAGTTACTTATTGCACTACCCCACGTATTAGCCACTCATTCCAACTCAGTTACTGCATCGACTTGTTCATTTGTGAATTTTGTGCTTATTTCACTGTTTATTCAGATTTCAGTTGTTGGCTTGCACAGAAGATTGTATAATTTTGGGGTATATTTCTACGATGGTAGCATTACAGCATAGCGAGCCTCATATCACAGCGATAATGTTTTGAAGCTGGCATATGAACACAGTCAGATCAACGATATCTCGCATCACACTGGGAAAACCTACACTTCTGATCTTCAGATCCCCTATCACATGTTGGGTAGTTTAAATTTCAGGTTTATATTTCCTTTCACGCATAACCTTGTAACATGATGACATCATCACATAATCTGTCAATTAAGCTTTGTAATGAGAAACTAAAATTTGATATGAAAGAGGTGTAATTCCAACCATGAACCTGAGAAAGTTTGTTTGCTGTTTGATGTGCATTGTGTAGGATGCAGTCTTAATCTGGTTTCAACCTGGTATCACCCCTTGGCTGTAAACTGGATTTGAATCAATCATCGCAACATGGTGATTGGCAGCATTGCAGCTGTAATGGGCTGACATTGACACAAAGCAGACAACTTCTCAAATATTATATACAAATGTTTGAGACATTAATGTATTTAATTCTTCATACAGAAAAAGATTTGCATAACATGTGGTATTCCTTACTGGCAGAGTGTTCTCATTGGCACTGTATTTCCGATATTGGGTGAACTTAGTTTGTGATTGTGTCCTTTCTCTTGCATAGATTCATCACGAAGCAACCATTATTAACCTTCTAGAAACTATCTTTTACCACAAGGTAGGTATGTTACACATTTCAATTAGGTGCACTGAACTAACTGTTCCAAAAACAAACTTACTAAAAAAAAATCATGGATGTTCAATATTGGCATATCTTTGACAAAGACACTCCTATTTTCTCCCCATACTGTAAATGCAATGCAAAAAATGTAAATTTAATCATAATTATGTTTTCCAAAAATTGCACGTGAAATATCAGAGGCATGCTGGAGAATCTTTGCTGTACTGATAGAGGTGAAATTGGTCTATGCCAGCTGCGAGGAGTGGGCTTGTAGCAAATCAACAAAGGATTTTTCACCATACTACTTTTTATTTTCCATTGATTCGGAAAATATTGCCAAGATTTTTCATTTCAAACCAAGTCAAAGCATAGTGAGACTAGGAAATGAGTCTCCAAAAAGAGTTTGAAATAATGTTCTGTGAACTTCAGTAAAAATAATATTGTGTGTGGTGAAAAATTGGCTGCTCAAACCTGTTTTGCACTGCTGGCCTGAACTAATTTCACCCCCATATTGTTTTAAGGGCCTCTGAAAACAATGCTTTGTAGCCTAGTTAGGTGGTGGAGGCAGGGTCATTGAATATTTTTAAGGCGGAGGTAGATAGATTCTTGTTAGACAAGGGAATCAAAGGTTATCAAGGTTAGATGGGAATGTGGAAGTCGAAACACAAGAAGATCAGCCATGATCTTATTGAATGGCTGAGCAGGCTCGAGGGGCCGAATAGTCTACTCCTGTTCCTATTTCTTATGTTCTTATGCTATTAATCATTGACCAAAAACACAATGCCCAAGAACTAATGCACAAAGTTCCAATGAGACCTCATCATCTAGGTTCCAAATGCCTATGCTATGGCCTGAACAAGCAATTCAAAATATATCTTTATAAATTTCCCTTTATTTGGAATAATTTCCAGATCAATCAACCTTGCCAGGTTCCCATAGACAACCTCCTTTTTTGTTCTCCACTTTGTAACATAATGAACTCGAATTAACTCAAAACTACAAAATAAAGGCAGAAATGTCACTACTTTATCACAACTCCTGTTCCTATGTTCCTATCCACCTCCCCATTACGAATCACACCCTTGTGAAAATGCTGGCCATTATTTGCCAATGATCCTTGAAGTTGAACAATTTCGTTATCCATGGATGCCTGGGTGAAAATGTCAGCCAACCTGAACTTTGACCTCCCCTCTTTTTGTAGCCTAGTTAGGCATCCACCGAGTTAAGCACCCATCTTGGGTGCAATTTGTTCTTATTAAGATGACTTTCATTAACTGAATGAAAATACATCTTTGCTTTTTGAAGAACATGGTTCCATTCAAATGAAGTAAAACAGTGCTGAAAATGTAGCTGAAGCTGTAACTCCATCTTGGGGGAGAGCAATTTTATGAAATCTGCCAACCCTGCAAATTTCTCATCCCATGGCAAAGTGATTAGAACATTTAACATACATTTTTCTTTTCTTTTCCTACTATAATAAAATATTGATTAACAATAGTTAACAAAAAATATCTTCTAAAGTCTTTCAGTGTTTCCAGAAATGTTCCCACTTTTCCCTTTTCTTTCTACTTCCGCCACAACTTCCCCCTACCACCTGTAAATGATAGTACTTGAGGTACTGTAAGGAAATCATTAATTTTATTCACCCACCAGCAGCCTGCCAAAGGCCTGGTTTGTCAGTTGATACACTATTATCTTTCTGAGAACTACAGTGATGTTACTCTGAATGTAGTGATTGTAAGGCCTTGTGTGATTAAGCAAACAGTTCTTTAGAAGTTTACTTGTTCTTCCATTTGTCAGACCTGTTAATAGTAAGTGCAACCATGGCCTTGAATTTGCCATGTATACGTTAGTGGCCAAATTTTGTGGCGTTTATCTTAAAGGGTTAATGCTTTTACCAAACTGAAAGATAGAGGGATACTATACAAATGCACCAAGTATTTGATGCATTACTAAAAGTAATTGCTAATTTGACACCATTACTAACAATAATTTCTGTTCCAAATTATTTTTATTTAAATATGAATTTTCAAACTCACCACAATCCAAGGATCAAACCTGTGATGTTCCTGATCTTAGCAAGGTAACAAGTGGGATATTCATCCACTGAGCTCTGTTATGGGCTTAATGCAGTTGCTGACCCATTCACACCTTTCAACCACCTCTAATGGAATGTCTCTTTTTAATGTATTGCGTGCAGGATGTGTGTGACTCTGCAGATGAGGCGGTGCTGGACCTTGCTGATTACTGCCATCGAAAGCTGACCCTGCTGGCTGCACGGAGTGATGGCTGTGAAAAGCAGGAATTGGATAGAACATCACCAGCATCCTTAGAGGTATGATATAGAGCTAAACCACTGTTGATATGGTATCCCTATGTGATTAGATTATATTAATGCATTTCTATGGCCAGACTGCATGTGTATTTTGTTACGATCCCTGTAGAGACTGATAACTGTTAAAAAGAGACATGAATTTCCCAGTGACCAACTCAAAGGATCATATGTCAAGATTTTAAGACTTTGGCCGAGATTTTCCAGGCCCGCCCACCGGCAGGATTTACTAGTGCCGCTGAAGACAATGGACATTTGGCTGGCTCAGGCCAGAAAATCCTGCCCTTTTATTGTAACAAACATAATAAAATCAACATGGATGATACATTGTTTGTAGGCAACTAATAGACTAAACTCCAGAAAAAGTATTCCCCCTTAATTTCTTAACTGAAACCCATGCCACATCTATACATTATCCCACACTCTCAGCAAAAATGTAGTCTTGTATTTAAAATCCCAAGCTTCTCCCTGCTTTAGGAGGATCTCTTTTCCTGCTCCACCAGAATGAATCTTCTGGTGTTCTATTAAACAAAGTCTCCTTCACTAAATCTTCTGAGCATAATCGAATGGACTTCCAGTAGCAAGGTACTCTCTGGTGATTCCTTAGTTTTTAACTCTCCACAATCCTTGTTCTCTTGAATAGGGGTTCTGCCCTCACCACAACTGCACTTGGTGATTATCCCAAAAGCAGTCCTTTCCTTCTGCCTGGCATAGCAGCACCTGCTTCCAACCTTCTTCCCCAAACCTTGCTGTCTGACTGACCCTGAAAGTTCGTGGCCTGGATTTTCACTCCCTGAGAGATGGGGTTCCTTGGGAGTCGGGTGGCTGACCCTGGAACGAGCGTGGAGGATGCAGAACCAGAAAAACTTAACAGTCCTCACCCACTCACACCCCCACACACTCCCATGCCTCATCTCCACGTCATGCTCCCACCCATCCCCATGTCCCCTCGTACCCTCCATGCCAACCTATGGCCCCCACACCCTGCATGATCCTTTATAATCCCTATGCCAATCCATGCCTCCCCACCCACCACTGTTTGCCCTTGTACTTACCATGCCAACTCATCCAGTATCCACCATGGGTAGACCTCAGCACCCATGCTGTAATTAAACAAAATAGTGTCAGTTTTGTCTATTGCAGACTGTTTTTTAATGCTCTCATTCATAAAACCTATTTACTACATTTACATTCCTTCAACTACATCATCCCTTATAACAAGAATCATTCAATTGCATTATCCCTAATAAAACAAGCATTGGAATTCATAGTCCCACTTCAAAGAGTCCATAAGATTGTAACTTGGAGCTGTCAATCAAAGTGTGAAATTGCAGGCACTCTACTGTAATAATGGACAGTTGTGAAATCAGTTATGCAGCACTAAACCAGTGATGGTACCCCTAAGGCTAATGCCATCAGACAGAGTGAAAAAGCAAGCAATCATTTTTTTTAACACTCCAGCCGGTTTTTTCAGAATTAAAGGGCAGGAGATTTAAATGCCTTGACGGACAGTTCCTCTTGACACTTTTGGCAGTTGTTTTTGACAGTTCCAATGAGTTTATACACTTTTAACACAGATTCATGCCTACTTTTAGCAATCCAAAAAGGGCACCTTCACTCACCCAAAGGCACCTGAGCTCTCCCAAAAGGCACTTGATCTTCCCCAAAGGGCACTGACCTCCCGCAAAGGACACCCAGCCGTGAATGGTGGTGGACAATTATACAACTCACTGGAGGAGGATGCTGCACTGATATCCCCATCCTCAATGACGGGGGAGCCCAGCACATCATTGCAAAAGATAAGGCTGAAGCGTTTGCTACAATCTTCAGCCAGACATGCCGAGTGGGTGATCCATCTCGGCCTCACAAGAGGTCCCCAGCATCACAGATGCCAGTCTTCAGCCAACTTGATTCACACCAAACAGCTGAAGGCACTAGATACTGCAAAGGCTATGGGCCCCGACAATATTCCAGCTATAGTACTGAAGACTTGTGCTCCAGAGCTTGCCACACCCCTGGCCAAGCTGTTTCAGTACAGCTACAACACTGGCATCTACCCAGCAATGTGGAAAATTGACCAGGCATGTCCTGTACACAAAAAGCAGGACAAATCCAATCCAGCCAATTAACGCCCCATAAGTCTACTCTCGATCATCAGTAAAGTGATGAAAGGGGTCATCAACAGTGCTTTCAAGGGACACTTGCTTAGCAATAACCTGCTCACTGACACTCAGTTTGGGTTCCTCCAGGGCCATTCAACTTCTGACCTCATTACAGCTTTTGTTAAAACATGGACAAAAGAGCTGAACTCCAGAGGTGAGGTGAGAGTGACTGCCCTTGACATTAAGGCCACATTTGAATGAGTGTGGCATCAAGCAAGCAGCCCTAGCAAAACTGAAGTCAATGGGAATCAGGAAAAAAACTCTCCACTGATTGGAGTCATACCTAGCACAAAGGGAGATGGTTGTGGTTGCTGGAGGTCAGTCATCTCAGCTCCAGAACATCACTGCAGGAGTTCCCCAGGGTAGTGCCCTCGGCCGGACCATCTTCAGCTGCTTCATCAATGACCTTCCTTCCGTCATAATGTCAGAAGTGGGGATACTCGCTGATGATTGAACAATGTTCAGCACCGTTCATAACTCCTCAGATACTGAAGCAGTCCATGACCAAATGCAGCAAGACCAGGACAACATCCAGGCTTGGGCTGACAAGTGGTAAGTAATATCCGCGCCACACAAATGCTAGGCAATGACCATCTCCAAAAACAGAGAATCTAACCATCGTCCCTTGACATTCAATGGCATTGCCATTGCTGAATCCCCCACTATCAACATCCTGGGAGTGGTTACCATTGACCAGAAACTGAACTGGACTAGCCATTTAAATACTGTGGCTGCAAGAGCAGGTCAGAGGCTAGGAACCCTGCGGCGAGTATCTCACCTCCTGACTCCCCAAAGCCTGTCCACCATCTACAAGGCAGAAGTCAAGAGTGTGATGGAATACTCTTCCCCTTGCCTGGATAAGTGCAGCTCCAACAACACTCAAGAAGCTGGACAACATCCAGGACAAAACAGCCCACTAGATTGGCACCCTATCCACAAACATTCACTCCTTCCACCACTGACACACAGTGGCAGCAGTACATACCAAGGTTTCTTAGACAGCACCTTCCAAACCCACGACCGCTATCATCTAGAAGGACAAGGGCTGCAGACACATGGGAACACCACATGGAGTTCTTCTCCTAGCCACTCACCACCATGACTTGAAAATATATCGCCGTTCCTTCACTGTCACTGGTTCAAAATCCTGGAACTCCCTCCCTAATAACACTGTGGATGTACCTACACCACATGGACTCCAGCGGTTCAAGAAGGCAGCTCACCACCACCTTTTCAAGGGCAATTAGGGATGGGAAATAAATGCTGGCCTAGCCAATGAAGCCCACATCCCTTTAATGAATAAATTAAAAAAAACCTAACTTCCCCCAAAGGTGTCCCGGGGCCATATCCAAAGGGGTACCTTACATCTCGAAAAGGGTACCCTGACTATCCAAGTGAATCTATAAAGCTCATACTTTCTCCTACCAGATACAATCTATGCATCTGGTTTCAGATATCTCTCAAACCAAAATCACACATGGGTGGAGGCAGCTGCTGATTTCTATGGACAACTACCTCTGCGAAGTGTGCATGTATGAAATACGACCCAACCCTATTCCCATCTCCCTGAAAATGGTCCATTTTTCGGGCTCGTCCACTATTTTTGTAACGACAGAGAGGTTGTCCATCATTATGAAAATCCATGTCTATGTGTCAGTTAGAAGCAAGGCCAGCTTCTTTCTCCTTTGTGTCCGAGTGTTAAAATTTGCATCTGACTTTAAATAAGTTTCAATTTGAGTTTCTGTCCCCACAACAAGTAGGTCACATGGATTGTATCCAGGTAGACTCAATATGAGGTCACATGGGCTTGTCTTGAGTCAGATCCCATATGAGGACCAATCCCCACATTTTACCTTGAATTATAGGAGACAGTTTAAAACATAACCGTCTTATATATCCAGCATTCATAACAGTTTCCTTTGGTAGTTGGCCTTGCTGCTGGGATACAAAGCAAAGCAATGTAACATTATGTGTCGTTTCCAGATTGGACATTTCGCTACCCTGTGGTAAGTTCGGTTTTAATTGGGCACAGGAATTTACATTTCAAAGAAATGCCTGAGGTTGTAGAAGGGATCTTGATGAGGTATATAAAATATTATAAATGGAAAACTCCAGATATTAATTTTAAGAAATTCATCATGATTTGGAACTAATTGGCAGGTTAGGGTGTTGGAGGCAAAAGTATTAGTCACATTCTGAGTACAGCTGGTTGGTGCAACAGGACATTTAGAGTTCTAAAGCTTTGATGGTCTGAATGACCATCATAAAGCCCTAGATTTTCTTATGTGCTTATTATTGCCCTACTACAGGCTTGCCCAACCTTTTTGCATGGGGGCCACATTTCAAAATTTTTCTCACTTAAGGGGCCAATGAGCAAATTTCGGAAGGATAAACTTTGGCACAACAATAAACATGTATTTCAAAATAAAACTGAGATATGAAAAGAAACACCATACTGAGCAAAAAATACAATGAGTAATAATAGAATGAGAGTGTGTGTGTGAGTCCGGCTCACTCACAGTATCAGGGTCCTCACTCAGTCACCCTCACCCACTGTGAGAGTGGATGAGAGTGCACGATGGTGTGGGTGGGTGAGGGTGAATGAGAACTCCGGTACTGAGAGTGAACCAGACCTAGGGACGCACTCTGCGCCCCCCCACACACTCCCCTCACACATACTCTCTCCCTCTCCTCTCTCACTGCCCCCTGCAATCTCTCATCTCCACACCCTATATTCTCTCACCTCCTCCTCATAATCTCTCATCGCCATCCACAATCTTTCATCTTCCCACCTCACATTCTCTCACCTCCTGCCACTGCAAACTCTCACCTCCCCACCACAACCTCTCACTTCCCCCAACGCACCTTCTCACCTCCCCCACCGCAAACTCTCACCTACCCCTCAACAATCTCTCACCTCCCCCAACGCACCTTCTCACCTCCCCCCCACAATCTCTCATCTCCCCTTCCACAATCTCTCACCTCCCCCCAACAATCTCTCACCTTCCCCACTGCAAATCTCTCGCCTCCCCCCACAATCTCTCACCTCCCCTAACGCATCTTCTCACCTCGCCCTCCCACAATCTCTCACCTCTCCTTCCACAATCTCTCACCTCCCCACCAACAATCTCTCACCTCCCCCCCTGCACAATCTCTCACCTCGCCCCCACAATCTCTCACCTCCCCCACTACAAACTTTCACCTCCCTCCCTGCAATCTCTCACCTCACCCCCACAATCAATTGCCTCCCCCACCACAAACTCTCACCTTCCCCCCCCCACACATTCTCTAGTACCCCCCCACACTCTCTCTCAACCCCACTCACTCTCAGCCCCACACTTGCTCTCACCTCCACACTCTCTCTCAACTTCCCCCCCACTCTCTCAACTTCCCCCCCACTCTCTCAACCCCCTCCACACTCTGTCAACCCCCTCCACACTCTCTCAACGCCCCACACTCCCCTCAACCCCCTCCCACACTCTCTCACACCCTGCTACACTCTCTCACACAACCCCACACTCTCAACCCCCTACATTCTCTCTCAAACCCCCCACACTCTCACTCAACACCCCCCACACCCACTCAACCCCCTCCACACCCACTCAACCCCCTCCACACTCTCTCAACCCCCCAGACTCCTCTCAACCTCCTCCCACACTCTCTCACACCCTGCTACACTCTCTCACACAACCCCACACTTTCTCTCAACCCCCCAACATTCTCTCTCAAGCCCCACACATTCTCTCTCAAACCCCCTCACACTCCCTCTCAACTCACCCCTCATACTCTCTCTCAACCTCCCTCACACTCTCTCTCAACCCCACACTTTCTTTCAACCCCCCCTCATTCTCTCTCAAACCCCCCCTCACATTCTGTCAACCTCCCCTCACACTCTCTTTCAACCCCCCTCACACTCTGTCAACATCCCCTCACACTCTCTCTCAAAGCCCCCCCACATTCTCTCTCAACCCCCCCTCACACTCTGTCAACCTCCCTTCGCACACTCCCTCAAACCTCCCCCACACTCTTTCTCAACCTGCCACCCTCCCACTCTCTCTCAACGCAGCCCCCACCACCCCCCCCCAACAACTCCACACACACTCTCTCACACAGTCTCCAGTCACTCATTTCTTAGACACCATTGAGTACTGCCCCTAATGCCTCGTGTTCCAATTCAAGCCGCCTGAGCCCCACTCGAACTTGCCTAAGCCTCGTTCCAGCCCGCCTGGGCCCCGCTCTCGATGCCTGCGCCCCACTCCAGCTCGCTTAAGCTCAGCTCTGGCTGACCCATGCCCCGCTCAGGCAGACGCCTTGGTCCCTCTCCCCAGCAAGTCCGCTCCCTTATCCACACTCTCCGGCACGTCCACTCCCTTGACCCCACTCCCCGGCACCTCCACTGCCTTGTCTGTACTCCTCGGCACCTCCACTCCCTTGACCCTGCTCCCCGGCACCTCCGCTCCCTTGCCCATGCTCCTCGAAACCTCTGCTCCCTAGGCCACACTCCTCAAAAGATCCACTCCCTGGACCACGCTCCTCAAAACATCCGCTCCCTGGTCCACACTCCTCAAAACGTCCGCTCCCTGGGCCACACTCCTCAAAATGTCCGCTCCCTGGGCCATGCTCCTCAAAATGTCCGCTCCCTGGGCCATGTTCCTCAAAATGTCCGCTCCCTGGGCCACGCTCCTCAAAACTTTCGCTCCATGGGCCAAACTCCTCAAATCCTCCACTCCCTGGGCCATGCTCCTCAAATCCTCCACTCCCTGGGCCACGCTCCTCAAATCCTCCACTCCCTGGGCCACGCTCCGCAAAACCTCCACTCCCTTGGCCACACTTCCCAGGCCCTGAACTCATCGCCGCTGGTGTTCGCTGCCCCTCCAATCACAGATTGTTTCTCTCCCACATTTATGAGCCTATCAGCAGCAAGCGCAGGAAAGAAATGACTTGTGATTGGAGGAATAGCTCCATGCAGATTCTTACCTGTTTGATTGGCATTTTGAAAACTTACTCCAGGGGCCGCATAGAGAGTCCTGCATTCGGCCTGCAGGCCATACATTGGACAAGCCTGCCCTAGTGTATTAATATCCCTAGATGTTAGACTTGGCTTAACATTATTGTTCTAGCTTCTAAGTCAGAAGATTGTGGATTCAAGCTCCTCTTCAGCACTTGAACACATAATCTCGGCCGACACTTCAGTGTAGTATGAAGGAGTATTGCATTGTTGTAGATGCCATCTTTGGGATGAAATATTAAACCAAAGCCCTATTGTCCTCTGAGATTAGATGGAAATACAAGATCCCATGGCATGAGTATCAGCAGGGCAGCTTTCCTGGTGTCTTTATTCCTCAACCAACACCTCCAAAAAACAGATTATCTGACCGCTTATCTCATTGCTGTTTGCGGGACCTTACTATGCACAAATTGGTTGACACAATTCTCCATAATACAAGTGACTATACTTCAAAAGTACTTAATTGGTTGTGAAGCTGAGGTTGTCAAAGGTGTTATACAATGCAAGTTTATTCTTTTTTCTTTGAAACCTTGCCCAGAAACTTCCTGGTTCAGAGCAAAGAACTTTTGATCTAGTCTTAATTCATAATTTAGACTTTGATAATTCTATTTTTTAAGCACCAGATTTCCACTTTGCTATGTTATTTATGCTGCTTAATTCAAACTGTTAGATAATTCAGACATTTTAAGCACAGAAATGACTGAATTGTCAGGAGTTTTCATTATTATTTTTGCCAAGTTTTTAAATGGGTACTGGCGCTGGTCTTTAATCCCTATAGAAACCAGAGAATGTTAGTCTTAAAATAAAAAAGGTCAAATAGTTGCACAGAAGCTGGAAGGATATGTACTCCATTGAATGATCCCTTTCCATTTCACTTGGCTACTAATCATACATCCTTCTCTTGGTGGGGATTTATGACAGCATAAAATGGGAAAAAGTCATTCAGTTCAACAATCCCCTTCCATCTGCAAACTGTGCAACATTTGCCCTATCATGATTTCTACGTAACATGCTCAGCCCCTGAGCATTTGGTATGTAAAATTTCTCCTTGTGACAGTAATTAAGAAAATTTCACAATATCTATCCAACAACCTTATAACCTATATTTAGCTTTACTTTCAGCAAGAACGTATTTCCATGTCCCAGAAACTCATAGAGTGTAAGTACTTGCATTTCTAACCTTCAATCTTCTTCACAATCAGACCCATCTAATTGATTTAAAGAAATGAACTGACACAATATGAACTGCTTTTGCTAGGAGTCTAACCCATATGTCCACCACTTTGTATAGGTGCAGAACACAAATCTTTTTTAATCCCTTACCGCAATTTTCTAAATCTAGCAAGAAAGAACATGAGAAAGGAAAGACGCCACCCAACTTCCTCTGTCGCTCAGAACCTGTTTCAAGACTCATTCTGACCAATGTTGAATCTTTCACAAATGCATTTTCCTTCACTCCTTACTGGAATCAGGGGCCATCCTAATCCTTTTTTAAATGCATTTGCCAAGTCCAAATTTACTGCACCTTGATGCCAGATTACCCCACACATTGGCTGCTCTAAAGACAGGTTTGAATCTTGCAAATGTGCTGTTGGCAAATGCAGGCAGCCATACGAAAATTTAAAAGAGTAAAACTCTCACCTCCAAAAGCATTCAGGACTGCAATCTGTGCATATTAAATAGCAGAATTAAAACCTTCTGCTGGCCCCCTAACTGTTCCGTTCAGAACATGTGACACATGACAAAGTAAAGCCAGTGCATATAGGTCTCTGCACCATTCTCTTGCCGCGTAAGGGAGAATATAAAAGCACCACAGGTTAACTATAGCTATTACCCATACTAATACAATTGTTAATCATTGCAATTATCTAATGAATTGGATCAAGAAAATGCAGCTTTGTTGCAGATTTTATCCCCTAACGTGCAGTTTACAGTACACAAATTACAGATGCAACATATTATTTCTCAAGTCCAGATGAACTCTGAACGAAGCAAAACCGAGTAAAATTACTTCAGCTATTCCTGCAATGTTTGTGAGGTTTTCTGCTTCAAAGACAATTTGTGATTCATGTATGGGTTAAAATGATATGTGCTTGTATTTTGTTTTATAAAGGAATTACAGAAGCAGAGTCAAGAGCTGGAATTTGATATCTCCCTGAAGGCTCTCTCTATTCTTCGCTATATAACTGATCACATTGACAGGTGTGTAACTGCTGTGTGTAGCAGATGCATTGTGAAAGGAACCCTTAGGAGGAAGTGACCATAATATGATAGAATTTACCCTGCAATTTGAAAGAAAAAAGCTGGAATCAGGTGTAACGGTATTACAGTTGAATAAAGGCAACTACAGAGGCATGAAGGAGGAGCTGGCCAGAATTGACTGGGAGATGAGCCTAGCAGGAAAGACAGTGGAACAGCAATGGCAGGAGTTTCTAGGAGTAATTTGGGAGACACAGCGAAAATTCATCCCTAGGAAGAAGAAGCATACTAAAGGGAGGACGAGGCAACCATGGCTGACAAGGGAAGTCAGGGACAGCATAAAAGCTAAAGAGAAAGCATACAATGCGGCGAAGAGCAGTGGGAAACCAGGGGATTGGGAAGCCTACAAAGACCAACAGAGGACAACTAAAAAAGAAATAAGGAGGGAGAAGATTAAATATGAGGGTGAACTAGCCAGTAATATAAAAGAAGATTGCAAGAGTTTTTTTAGATATATAAAGGGTAAGAGAGAGGCAAAAGTGGACATTGGGCCGCTGGAAAATGACGCTGGAGAAGTAGTAGTGGAGAACAAAGAAATGGCGGAGGAACTGAATAGGTACTTTGCATCAGTCTTCACGGTGGAAGACACGAGTAACATCCCCAAAGTTCAAGAGAGTCGGCGGGCAGAGGTGAGTATGGTGGCCATTACCAAGGAGAAGGTGCTAGGAAAACTGACAGGTCTGAAGGTGGATAAATCACCTGGACCAGATGGATTACACCCCAGAGTTCTGAAGGAGATAGCTGAAGAGATAGTGGAGGCGTTAGTGGTGACCTTTCAGGAATCACTGGAGTCAGGGAGGGTCCCAGAGGACTGGAAAATCGCTAATGTAACCCCCCTGTTTAAGAAGGGAGTGAGGCAAAAGACGGGAAATTACAGGCCGATTAGCCTGACCTCGGTCATTGGTAAGATTTTAGAGTCCATTATTAAGGATGAGATTTCAGAATACTTGGAAGTGCATGGTAAAATAGGGCAAAATCAGCATGGTTTCATCAAGGGGAGGTCATGCCTGACAAATCTGTTAGAATTCTTTGAGGAGGTAACGAGTAGGTTAGACAAAGGAGAGCCAATGGATGTTATCTACTTGGACTTCCAGAAGGCCTTTGACAAGGTGCCACACAGGAGGCTGCTCAGTAAGATAAGAGCCTATGGTGTTAGAGGCAAGGTACTAGCATGGATAGAAGATTGGCTGTCTGGCAGGAGGCAGAGAGTGGGGATAAGGGGGTCCTTCTCAGGATTGGCGGCCGGTGACTAGTGGAGTTCCGCAGGGGTCAGTATTGGGACCACAACTTTTCACTTTATACATTAATGATCTAGATGAAGGAACTGAGGGCATCCAGGCTAAGTTTGCAGATGATACAAAGATAGGTGAAGGGACAGGTAGTATTGAGGAGGCGGGGAGGCTGCAGAAGGATTTGGACAGGTTAGGAGAATGGGCAAAGAAGTGGCAGATGGAATACAACGTGGGGAAGTGTGAGGTCATGCACTTTGGTAGGAAGAATAGAGGCATAGACTATTTTCTAAATGGGGAGAGAACTCAGAAATCTGGAGTGCAAAGGGACTTGGGAGTCCTAGTCCAGGATTCTCTTAAGGCTAACTTGCAGGTTGAGTCGGTAGTTAGGAAGGCAAATGCAATGTTGGCATTTATTTCGAGAGGACTAGAATATAAAAGCAGGGATGTGCTGCTGAGGCCTTATAAGGCTCTGGTCAGACCACATTTAGAATATTGTGAGCAATTTTGGGCCCCGTATCTCAGGAAGGATGTGCTGGCCCTGGAGAGGGTCCAGAGGAGGTTCACAAGAATGATCCCAGGAATGAAAGGCTTAACATATGAGGAACGTTTGAGGACTCTATGTCTATACTCGATGGAGTTTAGAAGGATGAGGGGGGATCTGATTGAAGCTTACAGAATACTGAAAGGCCTGGATAGAGTGGATGTGGGGAAGATGTTTCCATTAGTAGGAGAGACTAGGACCCGAGGGCACAGCCTCAGAGTAAAGGGAAGACCTTTTAGAACAGAGATGAGGAGAAACTTCTTTAGCCAGAAAGTGGTGAATCTACGGAATTCATTGCCACAGAAGGCTGTGGAGGCCAGGTCATTGAGCATATTTAAGACCGAGATAGATAGGTTCTTGATTGGTAAGGGGATCAAAGGTTACAGGGAGAATGGGGTTGAGAAACTTATCAGCCATGATTGAATGGCGGAGCAGACTCGATGGGCCAAATGGCCTAATTTCTGCTCCTATGTCTTATGGAAAGAAGAAGCACGTTTTACACACTGGGTGGCACAATTGAGAAATTTTGTTTTTTTTTCCAAGTGAATCAGTTTTGTGCTTATTAGGATGAGGTATGTTGACTGATGAGGCATTTCATATTTTACCCTCAGGTCAGTGAAGTATTGGTTAAATGTTGAATGCTATGCCCTGGGCACTACTCCAGCAAGGTCTTCTAACCCCATTATCTACATCAGTATTACAACAATGAGACAGTCCTATTTAATACATCTACTATAGCATATTTGAATAAGATTGCTAATTCAGCATCAACTTTTTTAAAAATTGTGAACACTGGATTGTTCACAGGAACTTGGTTCATAATGCCTTGATTTTTCTTTATATTTCATTTTTTTAAAGCACAGCTCATTAAATTGCGGTCCACAAGATGATTAGATTCTGTTCCTGTTGGGGGCTGGGCATCCTGCTTGCTATGAGCAGCATCTCATGAGAATGTTCCATTCTATACTTTTTTCTGATTAACTTTGCTTCTGTTACACGTTGTGTATATACAGCATCATCACCCTCTAAGATCTCTGTGCTCTTCCAATCCTTGTCTATTGTGTATCCCTGATTTTCATCGTTCTAACAGTGACATTATGGGCTCCAACTGCCTAGGCCCTGAGCTCTGGAATTTCCTCCCTAAACATTTCCACTTCTCTTTCCTTCTTTAAGGTAATCCTTAAAACTTATCCATCCTAATATCTCCTTAGTGATCCTGTGTTGAATTTTGTTTGCTAATGCTCTTGTGAAGTGCCTTGGGACATTTAATTATGCATGTTAAAGGTGATATATTGTTATAGACATACATTTTCTTTCTGCAATAATTTTAAATATCTGCAATTAAAGTATGGTTTTCTTCTGGGTAGTTTCCATGCCATTTTGAATAAAAGACAGGGGAGGCATACACTTGAACGTAACTCCTAAAGTTTTTTCCATGATAGGAAAACATCTAAAATGCTGAAATGCGGCAGTGTGTGCAGTCTGAATTGGTGTTGGTTTTATTTTTTACATGCTGGTTCACCTGGTGGAACACTGCCCCTGGTATTGGCACAATCCTAAAGGTAAATATTACAGCCATTAACTGCCACAGAAATATGTGAATGTGGGTATCCAAGACTTGCCTGTAGTTCACTAGCTTTTTCCTGATTATTTGACTAGCTTAAATGGAAAGAAAGAACTTGAATTTATTTAACACCTTTCACAGCCGTACAACATCCCGAAGTACTTTACAGCCAATTAAGTTACTTTTAATGTGTAGTTACTGCTGTGATGTAGGAAACATGGCAATTTGAGCACAACAAAGTCCTACAAGCAGCAATGAAATAAATACATTCTGATCATCTGTTTTGGTGTTGGTTGAGGGATAAATGTTGTCCAGGATGCTGGAATACTGACCATGGTGAGTCTTTTAGGCGAAGGCAATCCTGGTCTTTGTCAGTGGTGTTGTGAGTGGAAGGACGTCATTAGGTTGGATGGGATTCCAGGTCCGGGAGTGCTTCATTGTTGGAGATGTCGTTCTTTGGGTGAGACGTTAAACCAAGAGCCCTGTCTACCCTCAGTTGAATGTAAAAGAATCCATAGCACTCTTCGAAGAGAAACCAGAGTTATTCAGGTGTCCTGACCAACACCAACCCCCTAACCAGCACAAATGAAATAGGTTATCTGCTCTTTTATCTTCTACTGTCTGTAGGATCTTGTTGCTTACAAATTGGAGGCTGAAAAGTCTACATTAAAACAATGACTATATTTGAGAAAGTACCTCATTAGCTGTAAAGCATTTTGGGACATCCTGAGATAATGAGAGGTGCTTTATAGATGCAAGTCTTCCTTTCTATAAACGCAAGCTCTTTTCATATCAATGGCCAGCCAAATTCTGACAATATTTACCCAATGAGTTAGGCAAGTTAAAATGCTCATCTCTGGTTTTCTATGCTTGCCTGCTGCCTTTTCTATCATGTTTCTGTTTACTATGCATTGTCTTTTTTTATATGCAGCCTGCCACTGAGTGTCCAGACACGACTCCTGAACACACACAATATCCCCTGCCTGCTGGTACATCTGGTGGAATACAGCCCCTGGAGACGATACAGTTCCAAAGGTTTGTGTTCCTGACATTAGTTGCTACAAATGTGGGTTAATGTGACCATCCAAGACATGCCAGTGGTTCACTAGATTTTTCCTTATCATTTAACGTTCTTAAATACTGCAGACTTTTTTTGAGTTGAAGAAAGGTCTGGTCTTTGTCAGCAGTAAAGAGAGGGGAAGAGCAAGGATTTGGCAGCATTATTTTGGGGGGAGTTCCAGCTCTGGCAGCGCTGGTTTGTGACTTTCTCAGAGATGTCTAAAAATCTTCAATATGTTGTTCATATGAAGATGGACAATATCTTTCCACCTATTCACCTATTTAATAGCAGGCATTCACACCGAATTTCCACATCTTTCTGTCCCTTCTGTTAACGGGAAAATACACAGGCCGGAATTTTCCAGCCCCTCACACCGGTGGGATCTTCCGGTCCCGCCGATGTGAACAGAGATTTCAATGGTTCGCCAGCCCCGCCACGGGGAACCCGCTGCAGGGAGGCTGGAAAATTACGGCCACAGTGTCAGACCATCTGCATAGGTTAAAACTAACAGACATTTTATTAATACACAGGATAATATACAATGAGGTACAGCTAGATAAATTATGACATATATGGAGAAGAAGAACCAGTCTGCCTAATGGCATATTTCTTACACAGCTCACTATTCATCAAGGTTTTTCAATAAGGCAATCTTTTACAAACCTTGTGATCTAATATTGTAGAAGGAATTGAGGCAGAAGGAATTGAGGTAAACCAGCCATGATGGTATTAAATGGCGGAGCAGACTTGAAGGCCCAAATGACTTACTCCTGCTCCTACTTCTGTTTTCTTATGAGCAAGTTGTAGAGAAAGATAACTTAGTACCACCGAGTCACCAGATTGTTCAATTATACAGGTCTATGGAAAAACACATTCGCATTCCTGATTTCACTTAGGGCTCAAATTTCAGCTTGAATGAATCAGGATGGAGAGTGGCTTCAGGAGAACTTCCAGGTGATAGTGTTGCCATGCATCTGCAACCCTTGTCCTTCTGGATGGTAGTGGTCATGGGTTTGGAAGGTGCTGTATAAGGACAGCTTTGACACTTCCTGGATAGCTTTTACAGGTTTGCCACTTCCTGGAGAGTTTTGACAGGTTTGAAAGTTGAAAGTAACATTTCCTGGACAGCTGGACATTTCCTGGAGTGCAGGACAGTTCCTTGACAGCTGGACATCACTGGACAGCTGGACACTTCTTTTATAGCTTGATGGTTCCAATGAATTTGTCTGTAAAAAGTGTATAATCATGTTCATTTTTAACAATCCCAAAGGATTCTTTATCTCTCCCAAAAGGTGCCATACCTCTCCCAAAGGTGTCACAGAACCCTATGCAAAGGAGTACCTTACCTCTCCAAAGGAGTACTATTCTGGCTATCCATAAGAATCCATCAAGTTCAGGCCTCCTTACCTCCTCTTACCTGTTGTATTCTGCACATTCCGGATTCCACACTCCCGTTCTTCCAAAATCCCACTTCAGTGGAGGCATCCAGTGATTTAAATAGCCAGCTGCCTCCGCAAGTTGCAGATGCACGAACCCTAGCCTAACTCCAGTCCTGCCCCTGCAAAGATGGGAAATGCCAGGTTTGGGGACAGGACTTAGAAACTTTGGCCATTTCCGAGATTTTCCCCACAACGGGGAGCTTCTCTGTCATGGCGAAAATCTGGGCCCCAAGGTACTGAATTCATTTAATTTTGATTTATTTTTTAGAGATAAGTGGCTAATTTCATATTTACTTTGTAAAGTTACGCATTTGCAAAACAGAAGTGACTTTACGATGGGATGCCTAACTTTTCTTCAGTACTAGCGGTCAATAAATTGCTGGGCATCAGAGCTCTTTACAATGACTCTAGTAATCTTTGGGCAAAATGTCACTATAATCAGAAAACAGATGATGGACTGTTAATAATAAAACAGTAAATTCAGTAACCATGAGCAGCTGATGTTTGAAGATACACTAGTGTTGTTTTGTGCTGCATTATTTTCATTCTGTTCTCTTCTGATTCTTGCTAAGACACAGTTCCGTGGAGGAGGGATCATTGCTCAGTGCATATGTTTGCCCCATATTCCCCACTCACACATTTTCCAGCAAGTGTCACTGGAGAACAGGAATTCCATTACAGCAGTAATTTGGTTCTTAAATTGTCCCCAGGTCTTTGCCTTCACTGCTTCCATTCCTCTTTCTCTCTCTCTCTGTGTGACTCTCTCTCTGTCTCTCTTTCTCTCTCTTGGCTTTTCCTATGTTACATGGGGTCGCCACGATGCTGCTTGATCACCCTCCATATCAACCATAATTTTTAGGACTTGGAGGGTGGTTTTACAGCATGATGCCCTTCCATCCACTAATCCTCCCCATTTATCTGGTGGACCAGCACCAATACATGCCTGCACCAAGTCTTGCTTGCACCAGTGGCTGGGTTTTCTTCACTGTTTCCATCCAGAAGTTTATTTTATTCTTTCATGGGATATGGACATCGCTGGCAAGGTCAGCATTTGTTACCCATCCTTAATTGCCCTTGAGAAGGTGGTGCTGAGCCACTTTCTTGAACCCTTGCACTCCATGTGGTGTAAGTACACCCACAGTGCTGTTCAGAAGGCAGTTCCAGGATTTTGACCCAGCGACAGTGAAGGAAAGGTGATATAGTTCCAAGTCAGGATGGTGAGTGGCTTGGAGGGGAACTTGCAGATGGTGGTGTTCCCATCTATCTGCTGCCCTTGTCCTTCTAGAAGGTGTTGTCGAAGGATGCTTGACGAGTTGCTGCAGTGCATCTTGTAGATGGTATATGTTCTGGGAGTGAGATGATTGGTCTCCAACAACCAGAACTATATTTCTTTGTGGCAGGTATGACTCCAACCAGTGGAGAGTTTTCCCCCGATTCTTTTTTTTAAAAAATATACTTTATTCATAAAATATCTGAAAGAACGTTACAAAACATTTCAAAATGGCCATCACAAAAAGTGCAATCCTATTCAACTTTTCCACATAGATCATGAGGTGCTTCAATACAATTAATGAGCATTACAGACATTTCAATATGGTCATTACAGACAGTCAGACAGTGCAATGGTATTCAAGTTATCGACATAGATCATGTTTCACTCTTGAGGTGCTTCAATACAGTTTGAATACATTTAGTTTTCACAGTATACATTCATTGTGAGTCATACAGCCCGAGGGGCCCACGCAATTTCCAGCCCCTTGGTGCACTGTGGCAGAAAGGTCTTACACAGCGACCTTTCCCCATTGCGCCTTTGCGGCGGCTGCCCCAAGTTTTAGTACATCCCTCAGCACCTAGCCCTGGACCTTGGAATGTGCCAATCTGGAACGCTCAGTCAGGGACAACTCTTTGCCCCGGAAGACCAACAAGTTTCGGGCAGACCAAAGAGCGTCTTTCACTGAATTGATGATCCTCCAGCTGCAGTTGATGTTTGTCTCGATGTGTGTCCCTGGGAATTGCAAACAACACTAAGTTAAAGACACACTAAATTATGTAGATTGGAGCAGGATGTTGCAAAGGGGCATGCAGATTAAGTGATCAAGGCAAAACTGTGGCAAATGGAGTTCAAGATAGGGAAGTATGAGGTCATCCATTTTGGATCAGGGAAAGACAAATTGAAATATTTTCTTAATGGTGAGAGACTAAGAGCTGTGGTGAAGCAAAGGAATTTAAGTATGAGTCATTAAAAGCCAGTGCACAAGTAAAAAAAGTAAATCAAAAAGTCTGTTAAAATATTGGCCTTTATCACAAGGGGGTTGGAATTCAAAGTGTGGAAGTGATCCTTTAGTTGAGCAGAGCCCTTATAGGATTAAATTACAAAGCAGATTTAATAAATTTGGCTTGTATTCCCTTGCGTTTAAAAGTTTCAAGGTTAATCCTCCCCTCCTGAAACCATGTTGACTGCTGTTGATTATATTATCTTAATGCAACACAAATATCCTTGTTGCTTTTACTTATTGAACCATCTGGTCAAGTATTATTAATGCTGGTTCAATGAATGAATCACAGACTAAACCACAAAACTAAGTTCCCTAATAATTCTGGTTCTGAAGTAGACTTCACAAATCGTTGTGGCCCTACGACTGAACTGGAATGAATGCTTTTAAAGCTGTGGTTACTTCAGTGAAGCAATATCAGTTTTATGACGGGAGATGAAGATTGCCATTTATTTATTTGAGCCAATCTGGCTCGTTGAGAGCTAAATAGAAATGTAAGGAAAATATAAGGAGAATATTCTTTATTCCGTTGACCTAGTAATTAAGCTAGTCGGCTCAGTCTTCTTTGGGTCTGCTTGCATCCCAATAGGTGAATTGCAGAGGTACGCTGATGGCAAGTGGCACAAAGTCCCCATTGAGGACAGGCTGAAAATAACTAAGCTAGATGGGCAGGTCTGGATTGCATTGTACAACCTGGTGCTGAAGCCTGACTGCCAACAGAGGTATGACTTCAACAACTTCAACAAGAACCAGTTGCTCAAGGTACAGCTTTTCAGACAAAAAGATTTCTGTTTGTCAATTTTGGTTAACAAATAGACTACCTTTCCTGAATGAAGAATTGGACTTATCAGAATTCACATCAAGTTGTACTGAGCTGATGTTGCATTTTTCATCCCTGTGAGCTCATCTGGCTCCGCTACCAAACGCTTTTTACATACAAACGTACATACGAACATGCGAATTAGGAGCAGTAGGCCACTCGGCTCCTCGAGCCTTCTCCGCCATTCAATAAGATCATGGCTGATCTGAATGTAACCTCAACCCCACATTCCTGCCCACCCCTAATAACGTTTCACCCCGTTATTAATCAAGAATCTACCTAGCTCTGCCTTAAAAATATTTAAAGACTCTGCTTCCACCGCCTTTTGAGGAAGAGTGTGCCAAAGACTCTCTGAGAGAAAAAATTTCTCATCATCTCTGTCCGACAAATGGAGTATAATGTGAGCAAACGTGAAATAGTTCATTTTGGCAGAAAGAATAAAAAAGAAGCTTATTAACTAAATGGTGAGAGATTTGTTTTGACCGAGGCAGCTGGTAAAGCGGAGTTATTTAAAAATCCCGAGGGAAATCTTAATCAACTGTCATAACCTATAATTTTAAGTGTTAAATTTGAGGTGCGACTCTAAATTCAGGAATCAGACCACCAGTTCTCAAGGCTTTACACTAAACTAAATGAAACATTTTATTAATTTATACAGGTTAAAATATACATATACATGGCTACAAATTACTACGATCATAACTTTTAACAAATTCCAAAACTAATCTCCATTAAGGCAACAGCAACCCATAGACTTAACCAAACACCAGGCAAAGCATTTTCACCTTACGAATTCAAAGTGAGGTTCTTTTCACTTTGGTTCCTTGCAGACACAGTGGTAGGCTTACAGGCTTTGATCTTACATTGCCTCTGCTCTGCACACCCAAAACAGTTGTCTTGTTATACCTACCACTGTCCATTGAACGTTAATTCTCCTTGTATCAACAACCTCTGAACTAAACCTCTCTAACAATAAAACCCCTTTCATGGTACCAATTTTATTAGTAATATAAACATATTGCTCGGTAGCTGCTAGATAGGCGTCAGTTTTCACCCCACTTCTTGAATGCTCTATTCAAAAAATGCAAATTCACACTAAGTCTCTTACATATAAAAACTAGTACAAATCAAAGCACCCAGATTAACTGGTTTTAATCCAATTAAGACACACCCACAGACTAACCTATTTTTTAAAAGAAAAACATTTTCCAATAATACTATGTACATTAATTAGCTTCATTACAGATTGCAGAGCTCTGAGATTCAGAGGGATCTGGGTATCCTAGTGGCATGAATCACAAAAGGTTAGTCTGCAGGTACAGCAGTTATTTAGGAAAGCTAATAGAGTGTTATTATTTATTCTGAAGGAAATTGATTACAAAAGTAGGGAGGTTATGCTTCAGTTGTACAGGGCATTGGTGAGACCACATCTGGAGTATTGTGTACAGTACTGGTCTCCTTATTTAAGGAAAGATGTAAATGTGTTAGAAGCAGTTCAGAGAAGGTTTATTAGACTAATACCAGGAATGGGCAGGTTGTCTTATGAAGAAAGGCTGGACAGGTCAGGCTTGTATCGACTGGAATTTAGAAGAGCAAATAAGGAGAAAATGTGCGAAGATTTGTGCTCTGCCCTTTAACCTGTGCTGCGTGGATATAAGCTGAGGACCAGTTCAAAGTAGGGCTTGAAGTCCTACTGATCAAATGTCATTGTTGGGGCTCACACATGAAAAATAGTCATCTGGGCAGGTTAGCAAAGGGCAAGCAGGACAATGGAAATGTACTCTAGCAATGAGTCAACATACTCAGGAATGGAGGAAAGAAAATTAGTCCAAGGTGATAATAAAATGTGCATAAAATCTACATGAAAATAACTATTTCCTTCAGTTTTACATCAATGGGAGCACATGTCCTGTGCTTAGTCTCACTATTTCAGTCAACTTGGTGGCATGTGGATATTCTTTTCTCCCCTTGCACCCAGCCCTTAAACTAAGGGGAGAGACAAGATGACTTAGTTGGTCAGAGAAAGGAAAAAAATGAAGAGTCTTTAATGGTAATTTTTTCAAAGAAAGTCAGCTGAAATTTGAAGCCAACTGATTATCTCGCCTATGTTTTGATAATTAGAAAATGGTTTACAACCGTGATACAGAGAATCTAATTTCTGACCCCTCTGGATAAAGAGAGAGACAGACTGAGAGGAATATACAAAAAGAAAAAAAGGCAGAAAAGCAGTTGATTTTACTCGTCATAATTTGACTTCCCTTTTTAACGAAGGTTGAATTTTTGAAAACAAATTGTGGCTCGTTAAGAGAATCGGGCATGGAAATTGAGGATGGAAGCTGACAAGGATCTCTAGCCTCTTGAAGGAAGTAAATGGAAGTGGGATAGGCTGGACAGACGGTGAAGGATGCGGTGCATCACAATGGAGCATTGATGTTCAGAGGAAGTAGGGTAGTTTGAAGAGGGAGCAGTAGACGATAGTGATGGGAATGATGGGGTGGAAGGATGGGATGGGATAATGAGGGGGTTAAGGGGTAGGTGACAATGAGAGAAATGGGGTTAGTGATGCACAAATGATTGGAGAGAAGATGGGAAGGATCTTCCTCAGAACCTGTGAGGTTCAGCCTTCAGCTGTCGGTGGCTCCTTTACCCTCCCACCACACCTCATGGACAAGCAGAATATGACAGAGTTGAAAGGAAAAGAAACTAAAAGGGGGAAAAGGCAGGAGAGACAGCGAGAAACAAATACACAAAGGTGTTAGAGGTGGATGAGAAAGTAAGCATGTTGCCTGATATTACACAAAATATAAAACTTCCTATCTCAGTTTTCCCATCACACTTTTGTTTATAAGATTCCTACCATTAAAGAATGGGATATAATCTGACCCACCTTGAGACACACCATGGGAGATTTGCTAATATATTTATAGGTAAATCCTGAAACCATTTTAAGACTATGTTTTTTTTTTCATTTGCGCGATGTGGGCGTCACTGGCTAGGCCAGCATTTATTCCCTACCCTTAATTGCCCTTGAGAAGGTGGTGGTGAGTTGCCTTCTTGAACCGCTGCAGTCCCTGTGGTGTAAGTACACCCACAGTGCTATTAGGGAAGGAGATTCAGGATTTTGATCCAGCGACAGTGAAGGAATGGCAATATATTTCCAAGTTAGAATGGTGGATATCTTGGAGGGGAACTTCCAGGTGGTGGTGTTCCATGTGTCTGTTGCCCTTGCCCTTCTAGATCGTAGCGGCCGTTTGTTTGGAAGGTGCTGCTTAAGAAGCCTCGGTGAGTTCCTGCAGTGCTTCTTGTAGATGGTACACACTGCTGCTACTGTGCGTCGGTGGTGGAGGGAGTGAATGTTTGTGGATGTGGTGCCAATCAAGTGGGCTTCTTTGTCCTGGATGGTGTCAAGCTTCTTGAGTGTTGTGGGAGCTGCACTCATCCAGGTCAGTGAACATCCCCACTTCTGACCTTATGATGGAAGGAAGGTCATTGATGAAGCAGCTGAAAATGGCTGGGCCTGGGATCTAATGGTTTCCATCCCAAGTTATTAAATAAATAGAGACACAAAACTGCAGATGCATTAGTCATAATTTTCAAAAGCTGTCTTGATTTGGGATTTGTTTCATTGGATTGATGAATTGCAAACGTCATTCCACTATTTAAGAAGGGGAAGGGGTGAGAGAAATCAGGTAACTATAGGGCTGAATTTTACACTGATCGGGCGGATGCATGCCCAACCCGATTGGGCGTGAAATCACGCGAGATGACGTTGGGCGAGCATCCCGACGTCATCCCACGCTCACAAGATATTTCGCGCAGAAGTCGGAAGCACGCCCACCGACCAATTAAGAGGGCAATTAAGCCCATTAACAACACAATTGTTTGTCATTTTACATAGCCCGTCCAACCTTACAGTTGGCGGATGGGCGAGTCGGCCAGGCGGTCTTTGTATTTTTCAACAAACCTCACCCACAGGCGGGATGAGATTCCCATGATGAAATAAAATATTAATAAGTTTCTGTGGACAGCATTTTTCATAAGCTAAATTTTCAGGTGATTGATTATGATGCATTGTCACTTTTTCTCAGCTTTTGAAACCTTTATTTTTGCTGTTTCTGGTCTTCAGCTCCCTAAGGCAGCATTCTGCCTTCTGGGAGCTTTTCTGTCAGTGCTGGCCCATGCCCACGTTGACGTCATCACCCGCCCCCACCCTGGCAGCGCTGAGCTTTTCAGCACGTGTTTCAAGCTGGCTGGCTGTTAATTGGCCAGCCAACGTAGAATCGCGATCGGGGGCCGATCGCAGTGGGCGATCCGTTTCCCGGCTGACCCCGGACCCGCTGATCACACCTGCCCACTCAGCTGAAAATTCAGGCCATAGATCTATTTATCATAAGTTGTGAGAAAATTTACTGGAACCTTCATCTGGGATAGAGCAATTAGAAAAGTCTGCGTTGATCAGAATGAGTCCAGATGCATTTGTGATGGGTATGTCATGTCTGACTAAACTGGATGGAAACCTTTGAGGGAGTCACTTATATAGTGGAAAAGGGAGTGTCTGAATGTTATCTGTATGGGTTACCAAGGACATTTGATTAATGTTTTGTATAAGAGTTTAGCAGCAATTATGAAATTGCGCAGTGTTGGAGGCAACCTTGTGATATGGGAAGGAAATTGGAAGTAGGAGACTCTGGGTATAATAAAGGCAACATGATTGGCAGAATCCTAGGGATCTATACTGAGGTCCCAGCTGTTCACCATATATGTCAAAGATTTGGGTGAAGAACTAGAGAATTATATATCCAAGTTTGCAACTGGTACTAAGTTAGGAAGTGCAGTAAGTTAGGAAAATGGGAGCAGGAAGTTACAAAGGGACATAGATAAAGTGAGTGGGATAACAGTAGCAAATGTGGGTAAGTGTGTGAATCAAAAAAAGACAAACCAAAATTTTTTTTGAGGTTAAAACTAAGAACTGGGGAGGAGAAAAATGATCTGTATGTCCATGTACAAATCATTAATAGCTAATATGTAAGTACAAAAAGTAATCAAAAAAGGCTAGAGGAATTGACCTTTGTCTTTAGGGAGCTGTAATGCAAATAGGAGAAAGTTAAGCCCTGGTCAGAACCTATCCAGAACACTGCATTCGGTCTGGGCACCACACCCTAGGAAAGACCTGTTGGCCTCGGAGGGGGTCAGCACAAGTTCACCAGAATAATATCAGGGCTTAATAGGTTACATTGCAAGACCAATTTTCATAATTCTGGCTGTATTCCCTTTGTTTAGAAGGTTGACAGATGATCTAATTGAATTGTATTTAAAATAACAAAAGTGTTCAACAAGGTAGATACAGGAAAAACTATTTCCTCTGGAGGGGAAAAGTGGACACTGTCTTAAAATTAGAGTTAGGCCTTTCAGGAGTGAAATCAGGAAGCAAATTTTCATAAAGGGTAGTGGAAATCTGAAATACCCTTCCCCCAAAAGATGATGGATTCTGAATTAATTGAATTTTTATAACAGATGGTTGATCAATATTTGTTAGCTAAAAGCAGCAAGGCATATGGTTCTACGGCTAGTAAATGGAGTTGAGGTACAGATCATCCAGAATCCAATTGAATGGTGCAACAGGCTTAAGGGGCTGAATAGGTTACTCATGTTATGTTTAAATTACATTTTTGGCAAACTTGGGAAGCTAAATATCAACTTTGCATTTAAACTCCACCCAAACATTTGAATGCTCGCTCCAAATTCTATAATTGCAGTGACTTCTAGCTGACAGTAGATGGAAATATTGGCACATGTTGCTGGCTGCTTTTACACCTTGATTGCACTGCTGCAAAGCAAACTTAGAATCTGATTCTAATTTTCTTCTGCTGCAGTGACTATGACAGTTTAATTATTTGCACCAAGAAAAATTATATTAATCACATTGTTTACACATCCTTTTAAAATGTAAATGAAATTTCCATAGTTTATAATCATAAGATCATAAGAAATAGCTGTAAGAAAAAGCTATTCGGCCCTTTGAAAGAAAAGACTCCTGTCCACCTGTGGAGAGAAGCACTTACAATGACCATGGCGATAGTTTCCACCCAACCCTCTGAGAAAATAAATCCTTCCTCATCTCCATCTTAAATGGGTGATCCCTTATTTTTAAACTGTGCCCCCTAGTTCTAGATTCCCCCACGAGGGGAAACATCATTTCAGCATCCACTCTGACCAACCCTTCTCAGAATCTCATATGTTTCAATTAGATCACCCCTCATTCTTCTAAACTCCACTGAGTATAGGCACAACCTGCTCAACCTTTCCACATAAGACAAACCCTTCTCTGAATTATTTAAATTGTCAGCTTTCTGGTCAACACAATAAATACCGACTCTTACAAAGGAGAATGAAAGGATAAAAAAAGTACATTTATATAGCACCTTTATTGACCTTAGGACATCCCTAAGAACTTTTGAAATATAGTGAATGTTGTAAAGTAGGAAACACAACAGCCAATTTGTACACAGAAAGTTCCCATAAACAGCAATGTGATAATGATCAGATAATCTGTTTAACTGATATTGAGTGATGAATATTGGCCCAGACTCGGGAGTAATCCCTCTTCTTTAAAGAGTGCCAATGGAATCTTTGATGTCCACCTGAGAGGGCAGACAGAGCCTCAGTTTAATGTCTCATCAAAAGACAGCACCTCTGACAATGCAGTATTCCTTCAGTACTTCACTGAAGTGTCAGTCTCGATTTTTATGCTCAAGCCTCCACAATCTGCTGACTCTGGCAAGAGTGCTACCCACCGAACCATGGCTAACATGACAAAGTGGCAGAGCTGTGTTTCCACATTAGCCTTCAGTAAAACTTGGGTGGAAACCACCTCCATGGTCATCATCAGTGCTTCTCTTTACAAACAAACAGAAAACTTTTTTTTCTGTTATTACTCACCCACTAGCCAGTCTCCCAGAGTTGGAGCAGTCTGCCGCCACAACTAATACTTTCTAGCAACCTGCTTATGAGGTAATATAGCTGTTAGATGGGATATTTAAATCCAGAATCAAAACCTAGGTCTACAGTACTTGATGAATTCTCTGCTTTTGAAGCTACTTTGCCTTGCTTTTCTAATCCAGAACCAGCTATGAGCTTGTGGGTAGTTCTGGTCAGTCTGGTTAGGGGGAAACAGTGGCATGGTAGTATTGTTACTGGATTAGTAACCAGAGGCCCAGGCTAATGGCCTGGGGAAACAGATTCTGACAGAATTCAAATCCATTTAATAAATCTGGAATTGAAAGCTAGAATCACAGAATTGTTACAGTGCAGAAGGAGGCCATTCAGCCCATTGTGTCTGGTTCTTTGAGCATTTTAACTTAGTGCCAATCTCCTGCCTTTTTCCTGTAACTTTGCACATTGTTTCTATTTAAATAATCATCCAATGCCCTCTTGAATGCCTCAATTGAACTTGCCTCCACCATACTTCCAGGTGATGCATTCTAAACCCTAACTACTCGCTGTGTGAAAAAGTTTTTTCTCACCTCGCATTTGCTTCTTTTGAAAAACACTTTAAACAGTGCCTTCTGGTTCTTGATCCATTTATGAGCAGGAACGGTTTCTCCCTATCTACTCTGCCCAGACCCCTCATGATTTTGAAAACTTCTATCAAGTCTCCTCTTAGCCTTCTCCTCTCCAAGGAAAACTGTCCCAACTTCTCCAATCTTTCCTCATAACTGAAGTGTCACATCCCTGGAACCATTCTTATAAACCTCTTCTGCACTCTCTCCTATGCGTTCACATCCTTCCTGTAGTGTGGCGCCCAGAACTGTACACAGTACTCCAGCTGAGGTCTAACCATTGTTTTATATAAGTTCATCAAAACCTCCCTGCTCTTATACTCTATGCCCCTATTAATGAAGCCTAGAACACTGTATGCTTTAGAAACAGCTCTCTCTACCTGTCCTGCCAACTTTAGTGATTTATGTACATCCAGGTCTCTCTGCTCCTACACACCCTTTAGAATAGTATCCTTTATTTTATACTGTCTCTCCATGTTCTTTGTACCAAAGTGCATCACCTCACACTTCTCTGCTTTGAAGTTCATCTGCCACCTATCTGCCCACTCCACCAATGTGTCAATGTCCTTTTGAAGTTCTACATTGTCCTCCTCACAATTTACAATTCTCCCAAGTTTTGTGTCTCAGTATGGTGACCATGACAACTATCATTGATCGTTGCAAAATCCCATCTGGTTCACTTTATGGAAGGAAATCTGCCATCCTTACCCAGTCTGGCCTACATGCGGCTCCAGACCCACAGCAATGTGGTTGACTCTTAACTGTCCTCTGAAATTGCCTAGCAAGCCACTCAATTCAAGGACAATTAAGGATGGGCAACAAATACTGGCCTTGCCAGCAATGCCCACATCCCAGGAAAGAATAAAGAAAATAAAAATTCCTTGAGGTACTGCATAAGATTTTCCCATAGACCTTTCCACATTCCATGCTTCTTGTTTTTCTGTTTGGGATAAGTCCTGTTTCAACCATTTTGCAATGGGAAAGCTCCAATTAGATGGAGAATTGCTGAACTCCTCATGTACCTTCTGATGGTTGATCTCAGAAAACTGTAGCCAGAGGTCTAAGAGCAGTTCACCTGCCCCCTCAGTCTGGGTTGGAAGCAACATGGAGGTGGATTAGTTAAAAAGTGGAGGAAATATGAAGGGTCTTTTGAAATTTTGTGTATTAAATAGCTGAAGATCTTACTTTTGGATTGATTTCTCCATTCAAGTAATTTTTCCCAATGAATTTCAAAAAAATGTTGAGCATATTGCCAGTGTTAGGACACTGGTACGAAGTGATGACAATTCCTTCATGTTATGGTTGTTACTTTCCTACAGTGTCCTACAGCACTTGAACTACTTTTACTTATAGCGAGTTACATGTATATATTGCCTTGAAGTAGTAAACATTTAAAGGTACTTCACAGAGGTGTAAATAACCATCTCAGATTCTACAGATACCTGAAAATACAAGTGCATCAGTATTCACCTGTGAACAATGGAAACTTCTGTGAGGTACAAGTGCTCTCAGGCTTGTTGGGAAGCTCTTGTGAAAGAAGCTGTGTTTATCTCACTGTTCTTTACCGTTTCCTTAGTGCTGTAACATTGACTTCTGAAAAACACAATAGTAGATTTATGATCCTTTCATTATACTTGAACTGTGAAAAACATTCTGCACTACAATAGATACCTTATCGCTGAAAAAATACATTTTTTGTCGAAACTTTTCATCTTGCATGCATCAGGACAGTTCACAAGAAAATACCAATGTCAGGTGAAACAACACATTTTTACTATATTAGAAGGGAATGCTGATTGGTTAGCAAGTGGACCCGTTGTTAGAGGCGTTGCCATGGAGAATTCACCTGTTGATGGTGACTGACAGTTAACTGCCAAACACAATATTATGTAACGAATCTCTCTCACCATGTACTCTCAGAAAGCGAGGAGTTTGTTCTTGCGCATGGTTTCAATTTTGGCATGCCTTCATCCCAAATCAAATGGGAAGAGGTATTTGCTGAATTCAAACTCCTCTACTCCCAACTATCCCACCACAAACCAGCATCCGCTGAAGACGCTGAATCCTTGAAAGCACGCCTAGCTAATCTAGCACACGCATAGGCCAGAAATTTCCCCTCGGTGA
This sequence comes from Cetorhinus maximus, assembly GCF_964194155.1. Lineage (NCBI taxonomy): Eukaryota > Metazoa > Chordata > Chondrichthyes > Lamniformes > Cetorhinidae > Cetorhinus > Cetorhinus maximus. Next base: position 64,408,785 of record NC_135884.1, read on the forward strand.
TTTGGGGGCAGGGCCCACTCGCCGAGGGGAAAATGACGCGGGATGACATCGGGAGGAATCCCCGATATCATCCCGGGCCATTTAAATCTTAAGGAAGGCGGATGGACAGCGAAATCAGCAGTCCACCAGCCGATCTGTCAATGGCCAATTAAGGCAATTGACAGGCTCATTAAGATAGCTAAATGCCCTGCCCAGCCAACCTTAAGGCTGGCGGGCAGGCCAGGAGCCCCAGCGGCCTGTAGATTATTAATGAAACTTCATCCACTGGCGGGATGGAGTTTCATTACCGTTTTGTAAAAATTTAATAAATTTTATGAGTTTGTTATCAACATGTCCCATCTCATGTGACATTGTCACATGAGGGGGACATGTTAATAATTTTAAAATGTCTCTATTTTTTGACTTTACTTACCTTTTACTAAACTCCCTGAGACAGGACTTTGCCTCAGGGAGCAGTGTGCTCTTTCGCGTGCATGCGTGAAAGAGCGCACTTTGACAGTTGGGGATTCCCTCCCCCCCCGGAATAGGAAGCGCATAGCACTTCCTGTCGGGCAGGCCGCTGGGCGGGCCTTAATTGGTCTGCCCACTCAAAATGGCGGCGGGGCCTGTTTCGGCGGAGGGGTGTGGCTGCCCGCCTGCCGCTGAGCCAGTGGAGCCCGCCCGCCAGCCAAGGGCTAAATTCTGCCCATATTGTGCGATTCTGAATGACCTGTCTGATTTTCACATGCAACGCAAATGACTTACAGCGTTGTGAGGCCTTAAGACCAACCCGGACATATACATCAGTAAACCCAACAGACGGACGGGAATTGTCATCCTTAACAAGTGTGACTATATCAACAAAATGCACACCATTCTTAATAACAGGTCCAAATTTGTATCCACTGGACCTTCCACTCAACATGACCAGACAGCCTTGCTCGAAAGTAAGCTAAAAAGACACTTGCTGGACTTGTGTAAGAGCAATGAGCTGCTGCGTGATATATATGACAGGATTCGTCCTCACTGCTCGCTGCGTCTGCATATGTATGGCCTGCCCAAGACACACAAAAATGATGCCACTTTATGCCCTATTTTATCTATGACCAGTTATGCACAGCATGAATTGACCAAATGGTTGGACAAATTGTTACAACCAGTTTTGAACAAGTTTTCCAGGTACACGGTGAAGGACTCCTTCACATTTACGAAGACCATACAGGACTTGCATATCGATAACAATGTTGTGTCTGTGTGCCCAATTGACATTGCTAGCTTATTCACCAATATTCCACTTAATGAAGCCATAGAATTTTGTGCTGCAACACTATAACATGGTGATCTAGACCCACCACCATTGCATGAATCAGTATTCATTGAACTTAAGAACTTGACAGCCCACACAGTTGAGTTCAGCTTTAATGACACCATGTATGCCCAAATAGATGGTATTGCCATGGGATCATCTCTAGGTCCAGCTCTCACAAACACCTTTATTGGGTTCAATGAGAAACGTGCCTTCAATGGAATGACACCCAACCTCCTACTCCTCGCATATTTCTGATGTGTGGATGATACATTTGCTATATTTAAATCCACAGCTGCATGTAATAATTTCCTTGCCTGTCTTAATGGGTGCCAACCTGCACTCAGATTCACATTTGAAACGGAGGAGTCAAATGAACTCCCTTTCCATGATGTACTAATTGAAAAATCTGCCAAAGGATTTTCTGCCAAGGTCTACTGCAAGCCTACCTTCACTGGTCAGTACATGCGTTGCGACTCTTATAGTTCCATGCGCAATAAGATTGGCCTTATCGGCAACCTCACAAATAGGGCCCGAGCCATTAGCTCACCATTCAAGCTTGATGTTGAAATAGGGCGCATCAAAGAAATCCTGCAGGATAATGGCTACCCTGATCACATCATTTCATGCTGCATATCACACAAACTCATTAACAGGCCTAAAGTCATCACTTTCAGCCCTGAAAAGTGACCAGTCGACTTCAGATTACCCTGGAAGAGCAAAGTATCTCAAAAATTTGAGCAACAGGTGAAGTTAACTGTTTCATGCTGCTTCTTTGCAGTAGCAACATGAGTAGTATTTGCCACTAACAGCTGCCAAGCTAAAAAGACGTTCTGCCTATCACACAAATGAGTAATGTGGTGTATGAATTTCATTGCCAGTGTGATGCTAGGCATGTAGGCCATATGCCCCAAAGACCAGCGGATCATATCAAGCAGAATGTCCTTCCCACGGTTTGCAATGGGCAAGGTATGGACCATACCCAACTAGCCCGTGCTTGCAAAACTCAAAACACAATGTCCAACATTAGATGTGATTCCGTGATTGGACAACATTTGCTAAATAATCCTCAGTGTGCTAAGAATTACGCTGACAACCAATTTAAGATTGTCAGTTGGGGTCACATTATGGCACATTTGCATTAACTGGAAGCTACATATATTAATACACAGGGTCCTGTTCTTTGCAGACAGACAGAACATGTACACACATTGCGCCTGTTTCAGCTAAACAAAATAAGTAACAGCCATTGGCTGGTTCATTCCCCAGGGAAATGTCTTGACTGATCAGAGTCCAGCAGCCTGGTTTAAATTGTAAACAGTGCTTGGCAGTTAACTGTCAGTCACCATCAACTGGTGCATTCTCCATGGTAATGCCTCTAACAATCAGAGTCCATTTGCCAACCAATCAGCACTCTCTTCTGTACAGTATAAATATGTTGTTTCCCCGGCATTGTTATTTTCTTGCAAATTGTCCTGATGAGGGCAAGGCGAAAAGCTTCGACAAAAATGTTTCTTTTTCCAGCAATATTCAAGTTCTTTACTACCAAATGATATTTAGATACCTTATCCTGTATACCCGCGTGATGAAAGGTCATCGACCCAAAATGTTAACTCTGTTTCTGTCTCCATAATTGCTGTCTAACCTGCTGAATGTGATCAACGTTTTCTGATTTTATTTTATCCTTTTTCAGCTTTGTGCCATTACAAGCCTGTCTCAATAGGAGCATTGTGAGGTTATGAAATAATACGCGTCTTACACAATGTTACAGTTTATTGGCATGATTGTGGTTTTTCTCTCTCTATGCAGGGTCAGTTTAATGCAGTGGTAGCCAAGCTCCCCTCTGTACCAAAAAGTTGTGGGTTCAAGCTGCACTCCAGATCCTGAACACAGAATCTGGCATCTAACCTTGCCTGCATAGAAACGATCCTTCTGTGGCTATTTTGGGACATCTTAAGAATGTCAAAGGCACTTTACAAATGCAAGGGCTCCCCCTGCCCTCTCCCTTTTCTTCCTGCTGCAGGAACATCCAAACTTTTTGCATTCAGCTGCAAAGGCATGCATCTTGAATCCTCAGCACCCATTTATTTACATATATCTAGAATTGTGCATTTTAACCTTTCTTGATGTTCTGATTTAGGATTTATCCGGCAATGAGGTAACAACACTAAAAGCAGCCCTCTCCAAACCCACAAAATGCAAACAGGACAAAGCAGCAAGTAAGAACAAATACAAGTAGCTTTCTGGGCTCCTAAGACCAGATTCTATGCAGCCCAGGATACCTCTAGAGAATTGGTATCAAAACGCTATACAGGCCTACTGACAGCAGAACCATGGATTTTATAAGGAGTCTAATTTCAAAAGATTTTGACACTCTGATAACATATTCCAGTACTTGTGTATTAAGTAACTCTATGGTAATTATTTCTGTTCACTAGCTGCAAAGCTTCCTGACCGAAGTTGTCATTGACCAATTACCCAACTTGGTGGAATTACAACGTTTTCTGGGCCACCTTGCCATGACAGACCCACCTCCGCCAAAGAAGGATCTCATCTTGGAACAGGTTAGAGGCAAACACTGCAATTACTAATAAATCCTGATCCTCCACCAGTATAAGCATTAAACTGTGTCAGTCTTTGCATTCAAGCAATCTCCCACAACAGCTTCATGTCCAGAGCATTTATTGTATAAACGTACAATTAATAATGCTTCAGAATCAGCCTAATTCTCTTTTTACCCAATTCTTGTCACCAGTTCATAGATGGATCGGTTAAAATTGATTTACTCCTCAATTTTGGAAAAATACCCCAAAACCTTCTCTTGATTTCTCTTCAAGAATAGAATCGGAGATGGACTTGCATCACATCTTTATCATTAGCACACGCATTATGGTCTCTCTATAGTGTGCTGATGTTCCACATGCAATACACACCTCTACCACATAATTTCTTGTGGAAAAGAAATAGCGGATATGGAGACAAATGTCTAACATTAGGACAGGTAGAAAAGTCAAATATTGACATTTTCAATCTCCGTATTCAAGATCACCAAACAAAGCTGCAGCATTATGTCTTGCACATATTCTACATATTGATGTGTACCATTGGTATTATAGTTGGCTTCAAATTGGATCTCAAAATTGACTGTTTCCTAGGTTAATGCGGTGATGGTGGCATAGTGGTAATGCTACTGGGCTAGTAATCCAAAGACCTGGGCTAACGCTTTGGGAATGTGGGTTCAAATCCCACCATGGCAGCTGGTGTAGTTTAAATTCAATTAGTTAAAAACTGAAAGCTGGTCTCAGTAATGGTGACCATGAAAATGTCATCATTGTTTTTTTTTTAAAAACCATCTGGTTCACGAATGCTCTTCAGGGAAGGAAATCTGCTGCCCTTACCTGGTCTGGCCTACATGTGGCTCCAGATCCATAACAATGTGGTTGACTCTTAACTGTCCTCTGAAATGGCCTAGTCAGTTCAAGGGCAATTAGGGATGGGCAACAAATGCTGGCTTTGCCAACGACACCTATCAAAGAATTTTTTTTAAATGCCATTTACAAGATCAGTGGCATGGCCAGCAATGGACATTCAGTTATTATGTTCTCCTGGAACAAAGGACATCTGATTATGCTGCTGGAAGAATACACACTGGATGTTTTTTAAGTCATATTTTATTTACAGACATTTGCCATTCATTTCTTGCCAAATATTTGAGAGATTTTCTTATCTAAACAGAATTATGAAACCCTCAGTCTGTCTTTAAAGCATACATATCCTAAATTAGAAGTCCTTGTCACCAAAAACATTGGATCAGGATCATATCAAGTCTTATAATTTCAATTACAGACATACAATGGGATATCATTTAGTTGAACTGTGCCCTTTTTATCCTTTTGTCTGATTTCTTGAGTTTTAGTAATGTTGTAGACGGAAGTTGATTTTTACAGAATTTCCTGGATTGTTTACGACCCAATATATGTCCTTCTGATTTTCTCCCTGTTTTCACCATTGAAAATAGAACTTGAAAGCCCACAAAACCTAAGTTTTTAAATCGGCAGTAGAAACTGACTTTAAGTAATCAATTATTATTCACTAAAGAACTTTGGAAACCATCTTTAGAGTTTCAAGACTCAAGAATTCAGGCATGTCAGATATGGACCTCTCTGCATCTCTGGTTGAATTATTTTCATCCATCCTACCATTCCTAGGTAATGATAAGTGTGATCTTGCACATGATGGAACCATGCGATAATTCAGGCAACTCGCCCAACAAATTGTTGTATTACATATACTAGGGAAGTTCCAGTTTCAATTAAAGATTTTGTATTTTGTATCAAACATCTATTATTAATAAGAAAATGTCTGTAAAGCAGAAATAGCTTGGAAAGATGGAAGCCTTCTTCACAACTCAAGCGCCTGTGCTGTAGGAGCATAGGAGGGCCTATCTCGGTGATGCATCCATTCTTATAGTGTAAACATTTGATTAGGTGAGTTTTGGATGCTGATTTAATAGAAGAGGAGATGAATAATTGCCAGGGAATGTGTAGCTAAATCTTCCTGCTCTCTTCAAAGTTTTGTTTCTGTCTCTTTCTCCTTTCCACTGTCAAGGTCCCAGATATCTGGGATAGGATCATTAGAGAGAATTCTAACAAGTGGAAAGCCATTGCAAAACACCAAGTGAAAACTGCATTTAACCCTTCTGAGCAGGATTTACGTGAACAGGCCCACAGGTATGAATGGCTGCTTGTTTTCTCACTCATGAACTCTTAAAGTAAAGAACTGGTTTCTCATACACATTGAATGGGCTGACTTTGTGTACTGGGGACTTGATTGAGAAGAACCAAAAAAATTGTAATGAGTGTTTATCATGAAAATAAATTAAATCTAAACAAATGTATTATTTTAAATCAGCTAAGTGGTATTAAAGTGGTGTTTTAGAGATGTGTTTGCCAAATAATAAATAAGTCTTAGGAAGGCAGATAGAAACAACCCTTTGCTTTTATCCTCCATTCGTACTTATGCTCTATTTTTTTCTTCTGCATTTCTTTTTAACCCTTAATGTAATCTGCAAGCTTCCTTTTTCCTTTGAAGTAATTTTTTTCTCCATTATAACCATCTAAAGTTGGCAACAAGCATCCCCAATTCAAGGACAATATAGGTTAGGTGCAAAGTGATGCTCCCTGTACCCTAACTTAACAAAATGTGTTTGATGTAGTCTTAACAGCACTTCCTACTGCAACAATATGGCATTTCTATTTCTACACTAACCATTACGGTATCACCTCTGAAAGAGATTGTTGACCAGTACAGCATCACATTAAGAACGGTACTGAACTTGGGCTCATGGCGACTAGGGGCTGGGCTTAACGCATGAAGCTCATTTAACAGAAGATTCTGATACCAACCAAAGAGGATTTTCAAATCATTAATTTAGACCAGATTCACACATCAGCCTCAGAAGTGAAATTAAAATGTACCGTCCCCTGACTTTTATGCTTCACAGCACCAACCAGAGGAAAAAAACAACTTTGTAGATTGAAATTCTATCCTGTGGTGACATTGTGAATGGAAATACTGTTCATAGCTGGCCATCTGTAAATAAATGGCATGTTGATAAAAACAGTTCTCGCTAATCAATATTAAATCATAAAACATAGAGACCAGGGAGGAGGGAATATAATTACAAAATAGATTGCAACATTGAGCTGTGTGGCAATTCAGACTTTGTTTAAATGGGAGTCTGTGAATTGTTAATATATGGCATGGAATACATGTCAAGATACAGTGTGTGTCAACTTTATTCTCTCTTCTTACTGGTCATTCCCTTGCACAGATTGATAGAAACTTACAACCTGGACGTGATGGAGAATCTGCTTCCAGATCACCCAAAATGTGGATTTTGCGGAGCAGAGGCAACAAAGCGATGCTCCCGGTGTCAGGTTGAGCGGTACTGTCATAGGTAAGAGGGTAAAGGCTCAATGGCTGAACAAGAAAGGATTTCTTATCCGTTCAAAGCCTATCTTATCAGAAAATCAGCAACTGAAAATTAAATTAGAAGTTCCTTCCTATTGAAAGCCAAATGTCATTTGCAGTTTTTAACCCTTATGAATACAAGTGTTTGTTTTTATATAGGATTAGGAACTTGATGGAATTTAAATATATTGAATGGGTTTTCTTGAATGAGAACGTTCTTTTTATATAGTGAAGTCAGTAATAGACATCTAGTTTATCTTATTTCATCTCAGCATAGCTCCTGAGTCTGCCCATGGTGGTTACTGACTTGGTATGGAGGGTGTAAGAGCAAAGGTTGGTGGGCATGAGTTGGCGCTAAGTGTTTGGGAGGGCAATGGGAGGGGGAGTATTTGGGAGAGCAATGTGAGGGGGAGGAGGAGTGTTTGGGAGTGCAATGTGAGGGAGAGGGGAGTGTTGGGAGGGCAATGTGAGGGGGAGGGAGGTGTTTGGGAGAGCAATGTGAGGGGAGGGGTAGTGTTTGGGAGTGCAACGTGAGAAAGGGCGAGTATTTGGGAGTGCAATGTGAGGGGAGGGGGAGAGTTTGGGAGGGCAATGTGAGTGAAGGGGTAGTGTATGGGAGGGCAATGTGAGTGAAGGGGTAGTGTATGGGAGGGCAATGTGAGTGAGAGGGGTAGTGTTTGGGAGGGCAATGTGAGGGGGAGGGGAAGTGTTTGGGTGAGCAATGTGAGAGAGAGGGGGAGTGTTTGGGAGTGCAATGTGAGAAAGAGGGCGAGTATTTGGGAGTGCAATGTGAGGGGAGGGGGAGTGTTTGGGAGGACAATATGAGGGGGAGGGGGAGTACTTGGGAGAGCAATGTGAGGGAGAGAGGGAGTGTTTGGGAGAGCAATATGAGGGGGAGGGGGAGTATTTCGAAGAGCAATGTGAGGGAGAGGGGGAGTGTTTGGGAGGGCGATATGAGGGGGAGGGGGAGTGTTTGGGTGAGCAATGTGAGAGGGGGGGGTGTTTGGGAGTGCAATGTGAGAAAGAGGGCGAGTATTTGGGAGTGCAATGTGAGGGCAGGGGGAGTGTTTGGGAGGGCAATGTGAGGGGAGGGTAGTGTTTGGGAGGGCAATGTGAGGAGGAGGGGGAGTTTTTGGGAGGACAGTGTGAGGGAAGGGGTAGTGTTTGGGAGGGCAGTGTGAGGGGGAGTGTTTGGGAGGGCAACATGAGGGGGGAATGTTTGGGAGGGCAATGTGAGGGAGAGGTGGAGTGTTTGGGAGTGCAACGTGAGAAAAAGGGGGAGTATTTGGGAGGACAATGTGAGGGAAGGGGTAGTGTTTGGGAGGGCAGTGTGAGGGGGAGTGTTTAGGAGGGCAGTGTGAGGCAAGGGGTAGTGTTTGGGAGGGCAATGTGAGTGAGAGGTGTAGTGTTTAGGAGGGCAATGTGAGGGGGAGGGGAAGTGTTTGGGAGGACAATGTGAGGGAAGGGGTAGTGTTTGGGAGGGCAGCTTGAGGGGGAGTGTTTGGGAGGGCAACATGGGGGGGATTGTTTGTGAGGGCAATGTGAGGGAGAGGGGGAGTGTTTGTGAGGGCAACGTGAGGGAGAGGGGTAGTCATAGAGGTCTACAGCACAGAAAAAGGCCCTTCGGCCCATTGAGTCTGCGCCAGTCAAACAAGTACCTAAATTTTCTAATCCCATTTTCCAACACTAGGCCCATAGCCTTGTATGCCATGGCATCACAAGTGCACATCCAAATACTTCTTAAATGTTATGAGGGTTTCTGCCTCTACCACTCTTTCAGGCAGTGAGTTCCAGATTCCCACCACCCTCTGGGTGAAAAAATTCTTCCTCACATCCCGTCTAAACCTCCTGCCCCTTACTTTAAATCTATGGCCCCTGGTTATTGATCCCTCCACCAAGAGGAGAAGTTCCTCTAGTGTTTGGGAGGGCAATGTGAGGGGAGGGGAAGTGTTTGGGAGGACAATGTGAGGGAAGGGGAAGTGTTTGGGAGGGCAGTGTGAGGGGGAGTGTTTGGGAGGGCAACGTGAGGGGGGAATGTTTGGGAGGTCAATGTGAGGGAGAGGTGGAGTGTTTGGGAGGACAATGTGAGGGAAGGGGAAGTGTTTGGGAGGGCAGTGTGAGGGGGAATGCGATGTGGGGGTTGAGTGGGAGGGCAATGTGAGGTGGAGGTCGAGTGTGAGGGCAGTCAGGTGTGGAGGGCCAGTTGGAGAGCAGTGTGAGGTGGAGGTTGAATGGGAGGGAAGTGTGAGGTGGAGGGTGAGGGGGATGGCTGTGTGAGGCAGTGGTTGAGTGGCAAGTCAGGGTAAGGTGGAGGTTGAGTGAGAGCTCAGTGTGAAGTGGAGGGTGAGTGGGAGGGGAATATGAGGTGGAAATGTGGTGAGTGGGCAGTGTGAGGTGGAGGTTGAGTGGGAGGGCAGTGTGAGGTGGAGTTTTAGTGGGAGGACACTGTGAGGAGGAATTTTAGTGGGAGGGCACCGTGAGGTGGAGGTCGAGTGGGAGGGCAGCATGAGTTGAATGGCGAATGGGAGGGCAGCGTGAGGTGGAGGTTGTGTGGGAGGGCAGTGTGAGGTAGAGGTTGAGTAGGAGGGCTATGTGAGGTGGAGGTTGAGTGGGATGGCTGTGAGGTGGAGGTTGAGTGGGAGGGCATTGTGAGGTGGAGGTTGAGTGTGAGGGTGGTGTGAGGTGGAGGTTGAGTGGGAGGGCAGTGTGACGTGGAGGTTGAGTGGGAGGGCGGTGTGAGGTGGAGGTTGAGTGTGAGGGCGGTGTGAGGTGGAGGTTGAGTGTGAGGGCGGTGTGAGGTGGAGGTTGAGTGGGAGGGCATTGTGAGGTGGAGGTTGAGTGTGAGGGCGGTGTGAGGTGGAGGTTGAGTGTGAGGGCGGTGTGAGGTGGAGGTTGAGTGTGAGGGCGGTGTGAGGTGGAGGTTGAGTGGGAGGGCATTGTGAGGTGGAGGTTGAGTGGGAGGGCAGTGTGAGGTGGAGTTTTTTTTATTCTTTCACAGGATGTGGGCTTTGCTGGCTGGGCCAGCATTTATTGCCCATCCCTAGTTGCCCTTGAGAAGGTGGTGGTGAGCTGCTTTCTTGAACAGCTGCAGTGCATGTGGTGTGGGTACACCCACAGTGCTGTTAGGTTGAGTGGGTAGGTGGTGTGAGGTGGAGTTTGAGTGGGAGGGCAGTGTGAGGTGGAGTTTGAGTGGGAGAGCAGCGTGAGGTGGATGGCAAGTGGGAGGGCAGTGTGAGGTGGAGGTTGAGTGGGAGGGCAGCGTGAGGTGGATGGCAAGTGGGAGGGCAGTGTGAGGTGGAGGTTGAGTGGGAGGAGAGTGTGAGGTGGATGGTGAGTGGGAGGGCAATGTGAGGTGGAAGTTGAGTGGGAGGGCAATGTGAGGTGGAAGTTGAGTGGGAGGGCAGCGTGAGGTGGATGGCAAGTGGGAGGGCAGTGTGAGGTGGAGGTTGAGTTGGAGGGCAGTGTGAGGTGGAGTTTGAGTGGGAGGGCAGTGTGAGGTGGAAGTTGAGTGGGAGGGCAGTGTGAGGTGGAGGTTGAGTGGGAGGGCAGCGTGAGGTGGAGTTTGAGTGGGAGGGCAGCATGAGGTGGAGGTTGTGTGGGAGGGCAATGTGAGGTGGAGTTTAAGTGGGAGGGCAGTGTGAGGTGGAGGTTGTGTGGGAGGGCAGTGTGAGGTGGAGTTTGACTGGTAGCGCAGCGTGAGTTGGAGGTTGTGTGGGAGGGCAGCGTGAGGTGGAGGTTGAATGGGAGGGCAGCATGAGGTGGAGGTTGTGTGGGAGGGCAGTGTGAGGTGGAGTTTGTGTGGGAGGGCAGCATGAGGTGGAGGTTGTGTGGGAGGGCAGCATGAGGTGGAGGTTGTGTGGGAGGGCAGTGTGAGGTGGAGTTTGTGTGGGAGGGCAGCATGAGGTGGAGGTTGTGTGGGAGGGCAGCATGAGGTGGAGGTTGTGTGGGAGGGCAGTGTGAGGTGGAGGTTGTGTGCGAGAGCAGCGTGAAATGGAGGTCAAGTGGGAGGACAGCATGAGGAGGATAGCGAGTGGGAGGGCAGTGTGAGGTGTAGGTTGAGTGGGAGGGCTGTGTGAGGTGTAGGTTGAGTGGGAGGGCTGTGTGAGGTGGAGGTTGAGTGGGAGGGCAGTGTGAGGTGGCGTTTGAGTGGGAGGGCAGTGTGAGGTGGAAGTTGTGTGGGAGGGCAGCATGAGGTGGAGGTTGTGTGGGAGGGCAGCGTGAGGTGGAGGTTGTGTGGGAGGGCAGTGTGAGGTGGAGGTTGTGTGCGAGAGCAGCGTGAAATGGAGGTCAAGTGGGAGGACAGCATGAGGAGGATAGCGAGTGGGAGGGCTGTGTGAGGTAGTGGTTGTGTGGGAGGGCGGTGTGAGCTGGAGGTTGAACGGGAGGGCTGTGTGAGGTAGTGGTTGTGTGGGAGGACGTGTGAGGTGGAGGTTGTGTGGGAGGGCGGTGTGAGGTGGAGGTTGAGTGGGAGGGCAGCGTGAGGTGGAGGTTGAGTGGGAGGGCATTGTGAGGTGGAGTTTGAGTGGGAGGGCATTGTGAGGTGGAGTCTGAGTGGGAGGGCAGTGTGAGGTGGAAGTTGTGTGGGAGGGCAGTGTGAGGTGGAAGTTGAGTGGGAGGGCAGTGTGAGGTGGAGATTGAGTGGGAGGGCAGTGTGAGGTGGAAGTTGTGTGGGAGGGCAGTATGAGGTGGAAGTTGTGTGGGAGGGCTGTGTGAGGTAGTGGTTGTGTGGGAGGGCAGTGTGAGGTGGAAGTTGTGTGGGAGGGCAGTGTGAGGTGGAAGTTATGTGGGAGGGCTGTGTGAGGTAGTGATTGTGTGGGAGGGCAGTGTGAGGTGGAAGTTGTGTGGGAGGGCAGTGTGAGGTGGAAGTTGTGTGGGAGGGCAGTGTGAGGTGGAAGTTGTGTGGGAGGGCTGTGTGAGGTGGAAGTTGTGTGGGAGGGCAGTGTGAGGTGGAAGTTGTGTGGGAGGGCTGTGTGAGGTAGTGGTTGTGTGGGAGGGCGGTGTGAGGTGGAGGTTGAGTGGGAGGGCAGTGTGAGGTGGAGTTTGAGTGGAAGGGCTGTGTGAGGTAGTGGTTGTGTGGGAGGGCGGTGTGAGGTGGAAGTTGAGTGGGAGGGCGGTGTGGGGTGGAGTTTGAGTGGGAGGGCAGTGTGAGGTGGAAGTTGTGTGGGAGGACTGTGTAGGTGGAGTTTGAGTGGGAGGGCGGTGTGAGGTGGAGGATGAGTGGGAGTGCTGTGTGAGGTGGAGTTTGATTGGGAGGGCAGCGTGAGGTGGAGGTTGAGTGGGAGGGCATTGTGAGCTGGAGTTTGAGTGGGAGGGTGGTGTGAAGTGGAGTTTCAATGAGAGGCGAGTGTGAAATGATCAATGTTTTGAATCTTTAACCACCATCAAGTCGAGAAACCCAGGATAATGGATGAAACTCTAAATCTGAGCTAACCAATCCCTAAATGAGTTGACCACTACGACTGTGCCCAAAATGTAATTTCATTTATTTTCTAGGGAGTGCCAGGTGAAGCATTGGACGAAACATAAGAAAGCCTGTGACCTGATGGCCGTTGCTGCCAAAAAAACAACTGAATGAGGAATTTGAAATCAATCACTAGGAACTAAACTAGTGAATACCTGGCTGCATCTCTGCCAACTGGGCACTGAACAGAACCATGCGATCCCAGTCATGGCACAATTACACAGACGTATACTAGGCACTCCCATTAACTTTCAAAGTGTGACACATTGGCTGACCTAGCCATACAGAGTTCCTGTTTGTGCAGAGAAGTAAAAGTTAACTGCTGGGATTGTTTTTAAAATACAATTTGTGAAACAGCCAACAGCTTTAAAATCACCCTGCTCTATCTCTCTTTGGTGTGCCTTAAATGGTGTTTGTCAGTGTGAGTCTAGGAGAGCAACCAATACATCGAGTTTATGGCTGTTGAGTAAAAGTTTAATCCACAACTGAAAATTTGTTCTTGGGTAAAGTATTCCCCTTTGTTTCTTGGAGATAGGGTTTGAGAATTCACTTGGTGACACTACACGTGCATGTGATGAATTCCTTATTCTGCAGTTTTTATAAAGTAAAGGCAGCATTTTGGGTAAGGGAATCAATCCATGCTCACCCTACTCGCTTTCAACACAGTGCGATCAGGAAAATGGAGCCCAGTATATTCGTGCAGAAATATACATGCGGAGATCTGCTCAATTCAGCTTCTTCCAATTGTTAGCATTTCAACGGACAGTACTCTGTATATGACACCCAGTTTCTTTTTCAAAGGCATGCTTTGTACTGATGCCAGTTAGGCTGTCACTGAGCCAGAATAAAGAAAACAAGGACATGCTGGAGATATTCTCTGCTACCAGCTCCTACTGCATGTTTTTTTTAAGGTCTTCAGCAACAACAATGATGCAATACACAGGCAGTTTTAATTGTAACAATCAGACATTTTACAGAGATGACCCTAGTATCTTTGCCTTTCATCCCTCTATGGGAGCTGAAGGAGGGACACTCTTGTAAGAGGCATCATGAATGATTTTTTTTTCTTCAATGCACAGAAGTAAGAGTTTTGCTCACCGTGAGCTCCTGTTGAAAATTTGGGCATAGGTTTCCCACACTTTTCCATACACTTCGGTTGGCGCTGCTGGTGAGCAAAGTTCTCATGGCCCCAGCTAAAGAGAAAAACTTGGACCATTGCTTCATGTCCTTAAACAGGATTCAATGCATTGCATATTGAGGTTCCAGGTATCAGGATTGCTTTTTAATGGAGTAGCCTGTGTTACTGGAATATTTCTTGAATGTAGCGTATTCAAATTTTGACTTGACAATGGAAAGGCATCTACAAATCCCAAATGCTTCAGTTGTTGAATGTGCACATGTTTGAGAAGAAATTTCTCCTTAGCTTTTGAATTTGATTGTAAGTGGCATTGTTGACGGTGGCCATTTAATCTCTGCTCTGTTATTGTGTGCTGTGTAACTTAAAACAAGATTGAACTGATTGTATTAAAAATAGAATTAACAATGATTGACTCTTAGTATTTGTCTCCTGCTACTAAGATGACAAACCAATGAATAAGAAAAGTCGATTTCCCTATTGTAAAAGTTTTTTGATGGTGTCCAATTTACTTCAAACACCACATCTCGAAGTGTTCAGAAAACAGAAATGATTTTGTGCTGACATCAATTGCAGGTTAGTTTCTATTGATGGTGAAAGTTTACAGGTTCACTTGGAGCCAGGAATTTACAAGGATCCAGCAATGAGCAATTTTCCCTCATTAAAAGCAATTGACATCCGGACCTAGTTAGAAGGTGGGCGTGTGTGTTTGATTTAGATCACGGAAGATCAGGGAAATTAATATGAGGTTACTATGGGGCCTCAGTCCCATTTAAAACTATAGAAAAGATACGGCACAGAAAGAGACCATTCAGCTCATCGTGTCTGCGCCTGCCAAAAAATAAAAAATTAGCCGCCTGTTCTAATCCCACCTTCCAGCTCCTGGTCTGTAGGCTTGCAGGTTACAGCACATCCGGTGCAATCAGGTACCTTTTTAAATGATAAAAACAAAAAGCTAAAAGCTACTGCGGATGCTGGAAATCCAAAACAAAAACAGAATTACCTGGAAAAGCTCAGCAGGTCTGGCAGCATCGGTGGAGAAGAAATCAGTTAACGTTTCGAGTCCTCATGACCCTTCGGCAGAACTGAGTACAGTTAGGAGAGAGGTGAAATATAAGCTGGTCTAAGGTGGGGGGGCGGGGGGAGAGAGAAGTTGAGGGTGGGGTGATTGTGGGGATAAGCAAGCAGTGATAGGAGCAGATAATCAAAAGATGTCACAGACAAAAGGATCAAAGAGGTGTTGAAGGTGGTGATATTATCTAAGAAAAGTGCTAATTAAGAATGGAAGGCAGGATACTCAAGGTACAGCTCTAGTGGGGGTGGGGTGGAAAGACTAACAAAGTTTTAGATTTAAAAATAATGGAAATAGGTGGGAAAAGAAGAATCTATATAAATTATTGAAAAAAGGGAGGGGGGAGAAATGGGGTGGGGATGGGGGGAGGGGGAGTTTAAGATCTAAAGTTGTTGAATTCAATATTCAGTCCGGAAGGCTGTAAAGTGCCTAGTCGGAAGATGAGGTGCTGTTCCTCCAGTTTGCGTTGGGCTTCACTGGAACAATGCAGCAAGCCAAGGACAGACATGTGGGCAAGAGAACAGGGTGGAGTGTTAAAATGGCAAGCGACAGGGAGGTTTGGGTCTTTCTTGCGGACAGACCGCAGGTGTTCTGCAAAGCGGTCGCCCAGTTTGCGTTTGGTCTCTCCAATGCAGAGGAGACCACATTGGGAGCAACGAATGCAGTAGACTAAGTTAGGGGAAATGCAAGTGAAATGCTGCTTCACTTGAAAGGAGTGTTTGGGCCCTTGGACGGTGAGGAGAGAGGAAGTGAAGGGGCAGGTGTTGCATCTTCTGCGTGGGCATGGGGAGGTGCCATAGGTGGGGGTTGAGGAGTAGGGGGTGATGGAGGAGTGGACCAGGGTGTCCCGGAGGGAACGATCCCTACGGAATGCCGCCAGGGGGGGTGAAGGGAAGATGTGTTTGGTGGTGGCATCATGCTGGAGTTGGTGGAAATGGTGGAGGATGATCCTTTGAATGCGGAGGCTGGTGGGGTGATAAGTGAGGACAAGGGGGACCCTATCATGTTTCTCGGAAGGAGGAGAAGGCGTGAGGGAGGATGCGCGGGATATGGGCCGGACACGGTTGAGGGCCCTGTCAACGACCGTGGGTGGAAAACCTCGGTTAAGGAAGAAGGAGGACATGTCAGAGGAGCTGTTTTTGAAGGTAGCGTCATCAGAACAGATGCGACGGAGGCGAAGGAACTGAGAGAATGGGATGGAGTCCTTACAGGAAGCGGGGTGTGAGGAGCTGTAGTCGAGGTAGCTGTGGGAGTCGGTAGGCTTGTAATGGATATTGGTGGACAGTCTATCATCAGAAATTGAGACAGAGAGGTCAAGGAAGGGAAGAGAAGTGTCAGAGATGGACCATGTGAAAATGATGGAGGGGTGGAGATTGGAAGCAAAATTAATAAATTTTTCCAGGTCCCGACGAGAGCATGAAGCAGCACCGAAGTAATCATCGATGTACCGGAGAAAGAGTTGTGGGAGGGGGCCGGAGTAGGACTGGAACAAGGAATGTTCCACATACCCCATAAAGAGACAGGCATAGCCGAGGCCCATGCGGGTACCCATAGCCACACCTTTTATTTGGAGGAAGTGAGAGGAGTTAAAGGAGAAATTGTTCAGCGTGAGAACAAGTTCAGCCAGACGGAGGAGAGTAGTGGTGGATGGGGATTGTTCGGGCCTCTGTTCAAGGAAGAAGCTAAGGGCCCTCAGACCATCCTGGTGGGGGATGGAGGTGTAAAGGGATTGGACATCCATGGTGAAGAGGAAGCGGTTGGGGCCAGGGAACTGGAAATTGTTGATGTGACGTAAGGTGTCAGAGGAATCATGGATGTAGGTGGGAAGGGACTGGACAAGGGGAGAGAGAAGGGAGTCAAGATAACGAGAAATGAGTTCCTTGGGGCAGGAACAGGCTGACACGATCGGTCTGCCGGGACAGTTCTGTTTGTGGATTTTGGGTAGGAGGTAGAAGCGGGCCGTCCGAGGTTGGGCGACTATCAAGTTGGAAGCTGTGGGAGGAAGATCTCCAGAGGAGATGAGGTCAGTGACAGTCCTGGAAACAATGGCTTGATGTTCTGTGGTGGGGTCATGGTCCAGGGAGAGGTAGGAGGAAGTGTCTGCGAGTTGACGCTCAGCCTCCGCGAGGTAGAGGTCAATGCGCCAGACAACAACAGTACCACCCTTGTCAGCGGGTTTGATGACAATGTTGGGGTTGGACCTGAGAGAACGGAGTGCAGTAAGTTCAGAGAGAGACAGATTAGAATGGGTGAGAGGAGCAGAGAAATTGAGACGGCTAATGTCACGCCGACAGTTCTCAATGAAAAGATCAAGAGAAGGTAAGAATCCAGAGGGAGGGGTCCAGGTGGAGGGAGAATATTGGAGGTGGGTAAAAGGATCCGTTGAACGGGGAGAGGACTCCTGCCCAAAGAAGTGAGCACGGAGACGAAGACGGCGGAAGAAGAGTTCAGCATCATGCCGAGATGAGGGCGTAAGGGTATGAAGCTAAGTCCTTTGCTGAGCACTGAACGTTCAGCATCGGAGAGGGGAAGGTCAGGGGGTATAGCGAATACGCGGCTGGGGCTGGGATTGGAAGATGGGGTGGGGACGGAGGGACAAGCAGGGGTGGAGGGTCCCAGATGGGTGTTGGTGTTGATAAGTTGTTGGAGCTTGCGTTCCTTAGCACTTGAGAGAAAGAGAAAAAGTTTCTTGTTGAGGCAACGGATGAGGCGAAGAATAAAATGAAACTGGGGGCACGCGCAGCTTTGAAAAGGTGCGGCGGTGCTGCTGGAGGGAGAGGTCGAGTGTGTTCCTTCTTACCTTTTTAAATGAATTGTGTGTTTCTGCCTCCACCACCAAACCAGGCAGCAACTTCCACACACCCACCATCCACTGGGTGAAGACCTTTTCCTCATGTCCCCTCTAATCCTCCTACCAATCACCTTAAATCTGTGCGCCCTGGTAACTGACCTCTCTGCTTGGGGAAACAGGTCTTTCCTGTCTCGGCCCCTCATAATCTTGTACACCTCAATTAAGTCACCCCTCAGCCTCCTCTGTTCTAAGGAAAACAACCCCAATCTATTCAATCTTTCCTCATAGCTGCAATTTTTCAAGCACAGGCAACATTCATGTAAATCTCCTCTGTACTCTCTCCAGGGCATTTATGTCGTTCCTGTAATGTGGCAACCAGAGTTGTACACAAAATTCCAGCTGTGGCCTAACCAACATTTTATACAGTTCCAGGATTACATACCTGCTTTTGTATTCAATCCCTCGTCCAATAAAGAAAAGCATTCCATGGTTTCTTTACCACCTTATCCACCTGTCCTGCCACCTTCAGGTACCTGTGGACATGCACTCCAAGGTCTCCCACTTCCTCTACCCCTCTCAATATCCTGCACTTTATTGTGTATTCCCTAGCTTTGTTTGCTCTCCCCAAATGCATTACCTCACACTTCTGTGAATTGAATTCCATTTGCCACTTCTCCGCCCATTTAACCAAACCATTGACATCATTATGGAATCGACAGCAACCCTCTTCACTATCAACTACACGGCCAATTTTTGTGTCATCTGCCTCACATTAAAGTCCAAATTATTCATATATACAACAAACAGCAAGGGACCCAACACAGAGCCCTGTGGAACACCACTGGAAACCACCTATAGCATTTGGGGTGCTCCTTTAACAGCCCTGTTTGTGGTTTGAGATCTAAGGTTCATTTGACCTTCAGATTCACCATACCTGGTGTTACCCTATGGGCCCTGGCAAAAATAGGGCCCTGCCACAGTCTACAGAGAAAAAATTGGCCTATAGCTTACTGTGGAGAGAGGAGTTCACAAATCAGATCAACTAAATGCAGTTTAGACTTCAATATCCTAGTGAAGTAAAACCAAAACACACCTGTCTATTCCAAAACTTGTGGGTTTCCTAACCACAAACTGAAAGTGTTGTACTTGCCAGCTAGTAGCTAGAGTATTGCTGGAGAAGCCTATATTCTCCCCTGGTTCATTAACCTGCGCATGATCAAAGGTAAGGAAATCCAGTAAACCACAGTACCACTTTCACTTAAAGAGCTTTGTGTCGCACGATGGTCCCATTTAAGTGTAAAAAAGAGCTACTCATTGTATCCATCTTTATTTTTTGTTGTTGTTGCTATTGCTGTTGATCATTCTGTACTCCCATTTACAAACAGGAAGCTTTGGAAGTTACGTTAGTATAGTGCCACTTTTGGAGATCCTAGCTTTCCTTTCAGCAGTGTAATATTTATGGGCCATTAACTCAAATAGGGGCCAGCATGCTGGGTGCCTGACCATATTGTAGACAGCTACAATTTATACTCCTTTTGTGATGCAGTTACCCAGGCTTCTTCCGTTGAGATCTTCACTTATTGATAGTATCAGCAAGTGTCAAAGAAGAATTATCATTCTTCAAGGTTTGCTGTCGACAAACCCAATGATTGGATCACCCAGCTTCATCTTCCAATGGCTGTGAGCCAGGCTGTCAGCGACCACGATGAGGAAAATATGAAGGTGAAACAAGCCAGTGCAAGACATCGTCCTTCTTTGCACTCCCGGGTTTCATCGCTCTTGTGTTACTATGACTCGGGAGGAGGCCGAGATGGATCATCCACTCGGCACTTCTGGCTGAAGATCGTAGCTGAAGCATTTGCTACAATCTTCAGCCAGAAGTGCCGAGTGGATGATCCATCTCGGCCTCCTCCAGGAGTCCCCAGCATCACAGGTGCCAGTTTGCAGCCAATTCAATTCACTCCACGGGATACCAAGAAACAGCTGAAGGCACTGGATACTGCAAAGGCTATGGGCCCTGACAATATTCCGGCAATAATACTGAAGACTTGTGCACCATAGCTCACCACGCCCCTAGCCAAGCTGTTCGATTACAGCTACAACATTGGCTTCCACCCAGCTATGTAGAAAATTGCTCAGGTATATCCTGCACATAAAAAGCAGGACAAATCCATCCCGACCAATTACGGCCCCATCGGTCTACTCTCGATCATCAGTAAAGTAATGGAAAGGGTCATCAACAGTGCTATCAAGCGGCACTTGCTTAGCAATAACCTGTTCACTGACGTCCAGTTTGGGTTCTGCCAGGGCCACTCAGCTCCTGACCCCATTACAGCCTTGGTTCAAATATGGACAAAAGAGCTGAACTTCCCGAGGTGAGGTGAGAGTGACTGCCCTTGACTTGAAGGCCGCATTTGACCGATTGTAGCATCAAGGAGCCCTAGCTAAACTGGAGTCAATGAGAGTCAGGGGGAAAACTCTCCACTGGTTGGAGTCATACCCAGCACAAAGAAAGATGGTTGTGGTTGTTGGAGGTCAGTCATCTCAGCTCCAGAACATCACTGCAGGAGTTCCTCAGGGTAGTGCCCTCGGCCCAACCATCTTCAGCTGCTTCATTAATGACCTTCCTTCCATTATAAGGTCAGATGTGGGGATGTTCGCTGGTGATTGCACAATGTTCAGCACCATTTGCGACTCCTCAGATACTGAAGTAGTCCATGTCCAAATGCAGCAAAACCTGGACAATATCCAGGCTTGGGCTGAAAAGTGGCAAGTAACATTCATGCCACACGAGTGCCAGACAATGACCATCTCAACAAGAGAGGATCTAACCATTGCCCCTTGATGGACAATCAATGTCATTACCATCACTGAATCCCCTATTACCAACATCCTGGGGGTTACCCTTTACCAGAAACTGAACTGGACTAGCCATACAAATACTGTGGCTACAAGAGCAGGTCAGAGGCTAAAAATCCTATGATGATTAACTCACCTCCTGACTCCCCAAAGCCTGTCCACCATCTACAAGGCACAAGTCAGGAGTGTGATGGAATACTTCCCACTTGCCTGGATGAGTGCAGCTCCAACAACACTCAAGAAGCTTGACACCACCCAGGACAAAGCAGCCCATTGATTGGCACCACATCCACAAACATTCACTCCCTCCACCACCGATGCACAGTTGCAGCAGTGTGTACCATCTACAAGATGCACTGCAGAAATTCACCAAGGCTCCTTAGACAGCACCTTCCAAACCATGACCATCACAATCTAGAAGGACAAGGGCAGCAGATAGATGGGAACACCACAACCTGGAAGTTCCCCTCCAAGTCACTCACCATCCTGACTTGGAACTATATCGCCGTTCCTTCACTGTCGCTGGGTCAAAATCCTGGAACTCCCTCCCTAACAGCACTGTGGATGTGCCAACACCACATTGTCTGCAGCAGTTCAAAAAGGCAGCTCACCACCACCTTCTCAAGGGCAACTAGAGATGGGCAATAAATGCTGGCCCAGCCAGCGAAGCCCACATCCCGTGAATGAATAAAACAAAATAAACACACCATACACTGAAGGGTCCTCTGCCTCGCTCAATTCCTTGTGCTTCCTGGTCGACATCTGAGCTAGATCCCGATTCCAAGAACTTCTGACCGATCATGGCCCAGCACTGATGATGATTGTGGAGAAGACTTTGGTACAGAGATTGTCTTTTCCAACTGTAAGTTAGAGGATGTCTGTGTTAAGGAGGCCCCACAAAAGAAAACAGCAAGGAAAAGAAAGTAATCCAAAATAGAGTAAGTGAAGGACTGCATTCTGGCAGACTACCCAAATCTGCTGGCACCATTTAAGATATAGAACAAATTTAAGCAAAATCACATGAACAATAGACTCGAGATTCACCCTACTCATCCCATAGTCACTGCATTACGTAATTACAATCTTCAGTTAATTTAGATCTTGTTTGAATTGTTTAAATAATGATATGATAGGAAATATAATATCTATGTATAGTTTTACTCTTCTTTCAAAAATCTGTTGGCAGCCTGAGTACTACTCCTGAGATCTTTATAACTAATGGGTGGAAAAAAAGCTTGTAGAAGTTGCAGACAGTCATGGTGAAGGAGTACTAAAAATAGAACTAAATATCTTATAGAAAATAATAAAAGGCAGTGAAAGGGAAAGAAGAAAAGGCAAGTACAGAAATTGTGAAAAGTAATAAAAATGCTGAAAAGAGAAAGCTGGATATTGTGTACACCCATTTATTAAAATGTCCTTCATCTAGAAATGTCCTTGGTGGTTGCTGGGAGTCAAATGGTGTCGTTTGTACTGTTTCTGTTTCCATTAGCAGCTACCGTCCATGGTAACCCTTGTCGAGGAAGCTCTACAATTCGGAGGTGAAATAAATTTTTATAGGGAAATGTCTATTTTCAAATAACCAGCGAAACCATATTTGAACGAATTCAAGCATGAGTTGGCACCGAGCTGCTTAACTAGGACTCTTCTGGAGGCAACAGAGTACAATTTGTTTTAAAGGTTGTGGGTAATTTCTGTGGCTGTGTTGGCATTCAGTAATGTCAACTGCAGAATGTGAAGCATTGAAACCATTATTAAATTGTGTAAGTTAAATTTATTCTACATGAAAAGAATAGTTTCCGTTTCAACTGTCCGTGTACCTACACCACAGGGTCTGCAGCGGTTCAACAAGGCAGCTCACCACCACCATCTCAAGGGTAATTAGGGATGGGCAATAAATGCTGCCCTAGCCAGTGACGCCCACATCCTGTAAACAAATAAAAAAAAACTTCCTCTCCTCTTTGCCTGGGCTCTGACTGTCACTGGAACACAGTTCCTTGTGTGAGCTCCAGTAATTGCATGTTGAGAATGAATGAGTCTGAAGCTAGCCTATATCTTAAAACAGATTTATTTCCAAGACAGCAAAGCAAAGTCACAGGCTCTCCCAATTCCGCCAAGACACTCATTGAATTGGTTTATACACTCTTACAATCATTCGCTATTCCTTCCCCAATTTGGAACAGCTGAGCTTACAAACATTCAGCATTAACACCTTGGGCCCAAGCAACTATCGAGTATCTTGTCCAAGTGCCCTTTCTTCATATATGATCCTCAGCAGGGCATTCAACTGTGGAGGGCATCATTTTTAAAATTCATTGGCAGGACGTGGGTTTCACTGGCTGGGCCAGCATTTATTGCCCATCCCTAGTAGCCCTTGAAAAGGTGGTGTTGAGCTGCCTTTTTGAACTGCTGCAGTCCATGTGGTGTTGGCATACTCACAGTGCTGTTAGGAAGGGAGTTCCAGGGTTTTGACCCAGCGACAGTGAAAGAACGGCGATATATTTCCTAGTCAGGATGGTGAGCGACTTGGACGGGGACTTCCAGGTGGTGGTGTACCCATCTATCTGCTGCCCTTGTCCATCTGGATGGTGATGGTCATGGGTTTGGAAGGTGCTGTCTAAGGAGCCTTGGTGAATTCCTGCAGGGCATCTTGTAGATGGTATACACTGCTGCTACTGTGCGTCGGTGGTGGAGGGAGTGAATGTTTGTGGATGTGGTGACAATCAAGCAGGCTGCTTTGTCCTGGATGGTGTTAAGCTTCTTGAGTGTTGTGGGAGCTACATTCATCCAGGCAAGTGGGGAGTATTCCATCACACTCCTGACTTGTGCCTTGTAGCTGATGGACAGGCTTTGGGGAGTCAGGAGGTGAGTTACTCATCACACTATTCCTAGCCTCTGACTTACTCTTGTAGCCACAGTATTTGTAGGGTTAGTCCAGTTCAGTTTCTGGTCAAGGGTAACCCCCAGGATGTTGATAGTGGGGGGATTCAGTGATGGTATTGTCATTGAATGTCCATCAAGGGGCAATGGTTAGATCCTCTCTTGTTGGAGATGGTCATGGCCTGGCACTTCTGTGGCGTTAATGTTACTTGCCATTTGTCAGCCCAAGCCTGGATATTGTCCAGGTCTTGCTGCATTTGGACATGGACTTCTTCAGTATCAGAGGAGTCGCGAAAGGTGTTGAACATTGTGCAATCATCAGGGAACATCCCCACTTCTGACCTTATGATGGAAGGAAGGTCACTGACGAAGCAGCTGAAGATGGCTGGGCCGAGGACACTACCCTGAAGAGCACCTGCAGTGATGTCCTGGAACTCAGATGATTGACCTCCAACACCAACGACCATTTTCATTTGTGCTAGGTATGACTCCAACCAGTGGAGAGTTTTCCCCTGATTCCCATTAACTCCAGTTTTGCTAGGGCTCCTTGATGCTACACTCGGTGAAATGCGACCTTGGTGTCAAGGGCAGTCACTCTCACCTCACCTCGGGAGTTCAGCTCTTTTGACCATGTTTGAACCAAGGCTGTAATGAGGTCAGGAGCTGAATGGCCCTGGCAGAACCCAAACTGGGCATCAGTGAGCAGGTTATTGCTAAGCAAGTGCTACTTGATAGCACTGTTGATGACCCCTTGCATTGTTTTACTGATGATTGAGATTAGACTGATGGGGCAGTAATTGACCAGGTTGGATTTGTCCTTTTTGCGTAAGGACATAGCTGGGTAATTTTCCACATAGCTGGGTAGATGCCAGTGTTGTAGCTGTACTGGAACAGCTTGGCTAGGGGCACGGCAAGTTCTGGAGCACAAATCTTCAGTGCTACTGCTGGAATATTGTCAGGGCCCATAGCCTTTGCAGTATCCAGTGCCTTCAGCCGTTTCTTGATATCATGTGGAGTGAATGGAATTGGTTGAAGACTGGCATCTGTGATGCTGGGGACCTCCGGAGGAGGTCAAGATGGATCATCCACTCGGCACTTCTGGCTGAAGATTGCTTCAGCCTTATCTTTTGCACTGTTGTGCTGGGCTCCTCTATCATTGAGGATGGAGATATTTGTGGAGCCTCCTCCTCCAGTGAGTTGTTTAATTGTCCACCATCATTCACGACTGGATGTGGCAGGACCGCAGAGCTTAGATCTGGTCCATTGGCTGTGGGATCGCTTAGCTCTGTCTATCACTTGCTGCTTTTGCTGTTTGGCACGCAAGTAATCCTGTGTTATAGCTTCTCCAGATTGATACCTCACTTTTAGGTATCCCTGGTGTTGCTCCTGGCATGCCCTCCTGCACTCTTCATTGAACCAGTGTTGATCCCCGGCTTGATCGTTGAGCTGGTTGGACTCATACCTGGCACAAAGGAAGATGGTTGCGGTTGTTGAAGGTCAATCACCTCAGTTCCTGGACATCACTGCAAGAGTTCCTCAGGGTAGTGTCCTCGGCCCAACCATCTTCAGCTGCTTCATCAATGACCTTCCTTCCATCATAAGATTCTGGAAAGGATCAATCAGACTGGAAAGTAGCAAGCATAACCCCTTTACTCAAGAAGGGAGTGAAGCAGAAAACAGGAAACTATAGGCCAGTTAACTTGACATCTGTCGTGAGGAAGGTTAGGGTTAGGGTTAGGCATTACCATCACAGTCATTCTCTGCCGTTCTTTATATTCTGTCCAATCATCTGTCCTGCCACTCATCTTTGCGGAATTGTATGCTTTTTTCTTAAGTTTGATGCTTTCCTTAACATCTTTCGTTAACCACGGATGGTGGGTCCTCCCCCTAGAATTTTTCTTTATAGTTGAAATGTACTTACACTGAATATTCTGAAATATCCCCTTAAATGACTGCCATTGCTTCTCTATTGCTCTATCCTCTAGCCTCGTTCCCAATTCACTTCAGCTAGTTCAGCTTTCATACCCACATATTTGCCCTTATCTAAGTTTAAGATACTAGTCTTAGACCTACTCTTCTCCCTTTCAAACTGGATGTAAAATTCAATCATATTGTGGTCACTGCTACCTAGGGGATGCCTTTACTCTGAGGTCATTAATTAATCCTGTCACATTACACAATACCAAGTCTAATATAACCTGCTCTCTGGTTGAGTCCAGAACATGCTGCTTTAAAAAACTATCTCAAAAGCATTCTAAGAACTCCTCATCCAGGCTACTACTGCCAATCTGATTTTTCCAATTTATGTGTAGTTTAAATGTGCAGTTATTGCCGTCCCTTTATCACAAGCACACGATATTTTCTCTTGAACACTTTGTCCTACACTGTGGCTACTATTAGGGGGCCTGTAGACCACTCCCACTAATGACTCTTTCCCCCTACTATTTCTCATCTCCTCCCAAACCAATTCTACATCCTGATCTCCTGAACCAAGGTCATCTCTAACCATTGCACAAATGCCCTCTTTGATTAACAGTGCTACCCCTCCACCTTTACCTAACTTCCTATTCTTCTTGAATGTCATGTACCCTTCAATATTAAGGACCCAATCTTTGTCATCCTACAACCAGGTCTCCGTAATTGCTATTAGATCATATTTATTTACTTCAATGTGGGACATGAATTCATTTACTTTGTTATGAATGCTACATGCATTCAGATAGAGAGCCTTCAGTTTTGCCTTTTTGTTACCTTAGTAACATCTAGTCTTGACTGTTCATGTATTCTTAAGTTTTTTCTCTCTGTCCCTAACTGCCATTCTCTGACCCTCATTTCTCAGATTACTATTTTGCTCTCCTGTCTTGACTCTACACCTTGAATTGCGACCTCTACCCAAACTTGATCCCTCATCCTTCTTGTTTAGTTTAAAGCCCTCTCTACTTCCCTAGTTATGCGATTTGCGAGGACATTGGTTCCAGCATGGTCCAGGTATAAAGTCCCAATGGTACAGCCTCCACTTTCCCCAGTACTGATGCCAGTGCCCCACAAACTGGAACCCACTCCTCCCACGTCAGTCTTTGAGCCACACATTTGTCTTTCTAATCTTATTTACCCTATGCCAATTTGCACTAATCCAGAGATTAATACCATTGAGATTCTGCTTCTTAATTTGGTACCTAGCTCCTCATACTGACTTTGCAGAACCTCTTTCCTAATTCTACCTATGTCATTGAGACCTACATGGACCATGACAACTGGGTCCTCCCCCTCCCACTGCAAGTTCCTTTCCAACCTTGAGCAGATGTCCCAAACCCTGGCACTGGGCAGGCAACATAACCATCTGGACTCTCGCTCTTTGCTGCAGAGAACAGTGTTAATCCTCCTCACTATACTATCCCCTACTACCACTACATTCCGTTTTGCTCTCCCCGCTTGAACAGCTTCCTGTACCACAGTGCCATGGCCAGCCAGCTCATCCACCTTGTAGACTTTGCTTTCATCCACACGGGTTGTGAGCACCTCAAACCTGTTTGACAATTGCAAAATCTGAGGCTCCTCTGCTACTGTCTGCTCGGTCCCATTACCTGCCTCACTGACAGTCACATCCTCCTGTCCCTCACTGCTGACCAAAACAGATGACCCTCTTCTAAGAGGTATGACTGTCTCCTGGAACAAAGTACCCAGGTATTTCTACCCCTCACTCATGTTGCGCAGTGTCTGCATTTTGGCTTTCAGGCCAATAATCCCGATCCGGAATTCCTCAAGCTGCTCACACTTCCTGCAGGCCTGTTTGTCATGGATCACCTTGGTGTCCAAAAGCTCACACATCTCACAGCTGCAACATAGCACCTGTCCCGCCATTCTAATTTGTTATTTAATTTACTTTAATTACTTTCTTCTTATGTATGTTACAAATTACTATGTTTATTGAATGCCAGTACCACTGACAACTAAGGTTATATGCTTCTTAACTACAAGGTATGTCTTCACACTGTTTTATCCTGTGTCTCCACCACTCTCATTGTGCTCTTTTGTCCTGTGTCTCCGCCGCTCTCTTCACGCTCTTTTATCCTGTGTCTCCACAGCTCTCCTCGCGCTCTTTTATCCTGTGTCTCCGCTGCTCCCCTCGCGCTCTTTAATCCTGCGTCTCCGCCACTCTCCTCGTGCTCTTTTATCCTGTGTCTCTGTCGCTATCTTTGTGCTCTTTTATCCTGTGTCTCTGCTCTCCTCACGCTCCTTTATCGTGTGTCTCCGCCACTCTCCTCGTGCTCTTTTATCCTGTGTCTCCACTGCTCTCTTCGTGCTCTTTTATCCTGTGTCTCTGCTCTCCTCACGCTCCTTTATCCTGTGTCTCTGCCACTCTCCTCACACTCTTTTACCCTGTGTCTCCGTTGCTCTCCTAATGCTCTTTTATCCTGTGTCTCCGTTGCTCTCCTCGTGCTCTTTTATGCCCTCTCAGGACAGAGATGAGGAGAAATATTTTCTCTGAGGGTTGTGTGACTTTGGAACTCTCTGCCTCAGAAGGCAATGGAGACGGGGTCATTGAATATTTTTAAGGCGGAGGTAGATTGATTCTTGTTAGGCAAGGGAATCAAAGGTTATCAGGGATGGATGGGACTGCAGAGCTTGAAACACAAGCAGTTCAGCCATGGTCTAATTGAATGGCAGAGCAGGCTTGAGAGGCTGAATGGTCTACTCCCATTCCTATTCTTATGTTCTTCTCTTCAACAACTTTTCCGCTCCTATTTCATATGTTTACTGATGATTGCACAATGTTCAGCATCATTCACGACTCCTCAGATACTGAAGCAGTCCGTGTCCAAATGCAGCAAGACCTGGACAATATCTAGACTTGGGCTGACAAGTAGCAAGTAACATTCACATCACACAAGTGCAAGACAATGACCATCTCCAACAAGAGAGAATCTAACCATCACCCCTTGTCATTCAATGGTATTACCATTGTTGAAACCTCATTATCAACATCCTGGGGGTTCCCATTGACCAGAAACTGAACTGGACTAGCCATATAAATACTGAGGCTACAAGAGCAGGTCAGAGGCTAGGAATCCTGAGATGAGTAACTCACCTCCTGTCTCCCCAAAACCTGTCCGTCAGCTACAAGGCACAAGTCAGGAGTGTGATGGAATACTCTCCACTTTCCTGGAGTTCCAACAACAAACAAGAAGCTTGATACCATCCAGGACAAAGCAGTCCACTGGATTGGCATCCCATCCACAAACATTCACTCCCTCCACCACCAACGCACATGATGCACTGCAGAAACTCACCAAGGTTCCTTAGACAGCACCTTTCAAACCCACCACATCTACCATCTAGAAGGACAAGGGTAACAGACACATGGGAACATCACCACCTGAAAGTTTCCCTCCAAGCCACTCACCAAAATGACTTGGAAATATATTGCCGTTCCTTCACTGTCACTGGGTCAAAATCCTGGAACCCCCTTTCTAACAGCACTGTGGGTGTACCCACACCACATGGGCTACAGCAGTTCAAGAAGGCAGCTCACCACCACCTTTCTCAAGGGCAATAAGGGATGGGCAATGAATACTGGCCCAGCCAATGATGCCCATATCCCATGAATGAATAAACAAAAATCGTGGGCAGCTGCAGAACCCTCTCTGACTGTTTATTTTTTTCCCATTGCCTCAGGCCATGAGACACTGCTGCTACTATAATAAGAGCAAAATACTGCGGATGCTGGAAATCTGAAATTAAAACAGAAAATGCTGGGAACACTCAGTAGGTCTGGCAGCATCTGTGTGAGTTAACATTTCAGGTCAAACATGACTTTTCTCAGAACATTTTGAAGGGTTCTGAAGAAGACTCATATTCAACTCGAAACGTTAATTCTCTCTCCATAGATGCTGCCAGGCCTGCCAGGTATTTCCAGCGCTTTCTGTTTTTATTACTGCTGCTACTGTGTTGACTAACTGCACATTGGCTGAAGGTTGAAAGTCATGCTTTAGGCTAGGTGTTGCATTTAAATGTACCATCGTGAGCCCCTAACAGCTTTGATTAGTTCCTCCATGGCTCAATTGTATCACTCTCACCTCGAGACTGATGGTATGGGATCACTCCCAGAGAGCTGAGCACATAATCTAGGGTGACACTTCAGTGCTGCATTCTCAGAGCAGCAGTCCTTTGGATGAGACAGTAAACTGAGCTCCCCATGTTCAGATGTATATGATGGCCAAGATCCCTTGGGTCCCTAATCAATATTCCTCCACAATTAATATCACCGAGAACAATCTGACCATTCACCTGTTTGAAGTCTTAGGGAGCTTGTGGCATTTGCCAATGAAACAACTGTAACAATACTTCAAAAGTAATTGATTGAGAATTTGTAAAGACATGCAAGATCCCTCTTTAGCGAGACCATAGGGTGGGGACCCAAACTCACATTGAAAGACAGCAGAACATGTCTTAGGGATGGGAAAGCTGTGGAGGAGGTGATGCAGAATAATTTCTAGAAGGAAAACTATCACATGTTTAAAATATTAATTATTAATTCCAAATGTCTTGATACTGCAGCTCAAATATCACAAACACTCCATGGTTAATATTTCAAACAAATTAAATGGTGGTGTGCTGGATATTATATAACTATTCATTATTTTGTGAATAGAAGTCTAAACAATGCTCCTAGAAGCAGTTAACACAGGGTGGAGACTAGTTGCTGAGTTGCAAGGGGTGTTTCATCTACTCTGTCCAACCACATGTATAGTATTTTTAAACGACTAAATTAAATGGCATGTGAACTTTGGAAAGACTGTGGGAAACAATAATCCTTTGTTTGCAAACTGAATCCTTTAAAAGCCAACGCAGGTTCTTCATGCCAAAATACAAAATATTACCTGACTGAAATATTTATTTTACTTAATTCATTCTCAAGATGTAGGCATCTCTGGCAAGAGCAGCACTTACTTCCCATTTTTGATTGTCCTTGAGGTGATGGTGAGCCACCATCTTGAATACAACTGAATATCTTGCTAGGCCATTTCAGAGGGCAGTTAAGAGTCAGCCACATTGCTGCGGGTTGGGAGTCACATGTAGGCCAGAGCAGGTAAGGATGGCAGATTTCCTTTCCGAAAGGGACATTAGTGATCCTGCTGGATTTTTACAACAATCTGGTATTTTCATGCGGTCACCATTACTGATACTAGCTTTTCATTCCAGATTTATTTAATTGAATTTAAATACCTCCAGCTGCTGTGGTGGGACTTGAACTCATGTTTCCATGGCATTAGTCCTAGCCTCTGGAGATCGGGATTAATAGTCCAGTAACATTACTACTATGCTACCATACCTCTTGCCAAGACCTTTTAAAAAAATATTTATTTCTGTATGGTTCTGTAGTGCTTCTACTATTAAATTCCTGCCTGCTAGCTCACAGCAACATTAGGGCCAATTAGGTCTCTTTGGGGTCTAGAATTGACCAAGTGTTTGACTATTGCTCCATGGCTACTCTCGCTAGGTTCAGCATGCTTACTGAGGCAAGGTCCCAAGCTGCAGCACTTGAGTCTACTATCAAGATCTGAGTGAGCCATTAGGGCTATGTGCTAGTGAAACCACTCCACTGAATGTTTGCCATGCAGAGGACTTTCTTTAGGGCTCAGCCCATACAATCCTTCTATAATGCTCCAAATGTAACTTTTAGCATTAACTGTGATAGCCTGGGTAAAGCCAGGTATTATGAGGGTGGAAATGAAATGCATGTCATCTCCAGTAAGTTGCTGTGACAGTCCAAAACAAATGAATACCGACTCTTCCATCATCGCCCACTGGCTGAAGTGTGCATTAAAGCATTCAACTTGCCCTAGTTTGCAAAACGCGCATGGAGAGTCCTGAAAGAGACAAGCAAAATCAACCATGAATTATTTTCAGATTTTGACCAAGATATGCTTGATAAAACCGGATAATTACGTCAGTGTGGGGAGGATATGAATCATTCACCATATAAATACTGTGGCTACAAGAGCAGGTCAGAGGCTAGAAATTCTGCGACAAGTAACTCACCTCCTGACTCCCCAAAGCTTGTCCACCATCAACAAGGCACAAGTCAGGAGTGTGATGGAATGCTCCCCACTTGCCTGGATGAATGTAGCTCCCACAACACTCAAGAAGCTTGACACCATCCAGGACAAAGCAGCCCACTTGATTGTCACCACATCCACAAACATTCACTCCCTCCACCACCGATGCACAGTAGCAGCAGTGTATATCATCTACAAGATGCCCTGCAGGAATTCACTAAGGCTCCTTAGATAGCACCTTCTAAACCCAGGACCACTAACATCTAGAAGGACAAGGGCAGCAGATGGGAACACCACCACCTGGAAGTTCCCCTCCAAGTCACTCACCATCCTGACTTGGAAATATATCACCATTCCTTCACTGTCACCGGGTCAAAACCCTGGAACTCCCTCCCTAATAGCATTGTGTGTGTACCTATGCCACATGGACTGCAGCGGTTCAAGAAGGCAGCTCACCACCATCTTCTCATGGGCAACTAGGGATGGGCAATAAATTGCCAACTGGCTGGCCCAGCCAGAGAAGACCACATTCCGTGAATGAATTAAAAAAATGTACAGAAAATGCTATTCTCTTAAAGGGAGAATGTTATGG
This sequence comes from Cetorhinus maximus, assembly GCF_964194155.1. Classification (NCBI taxonomy): domain Eukaryota; kingdom Metazoa; phylum Chordata; class Chondrichthyes; order Lamniformes; family Cetorhinidae; genus Cetorhinus; species Cetorhinus maximus. The sequence continues at coordinate 64,440,890 of NC_135884.1, forward strand.
TTTTGCATAATTCCTCTAAAGTCCTCATAGGTTCCTAGGCCTACAGGAAATGCAAACAGGCATAAATGAACTCTGGATGTCAGATAGGTTCAGTGATTTAACGATTAAACTCCCGACCTGCAGTCAAAATGTCCAATTTTCCAGATAGTTCTGGGATAATTAAAATGTATTTAACAAACTGCAGAGGGAATTCTGTCTTTAAGGGGATTAAAATAAATTTTTGAGTCATTGTATGTGCACAGTAGGAGGGTGTCCTGTACAGTTACATTAATGCCAATGTCTGGACTGCAGCAGAATATTAAATTCTTTGAGTAACATCATTAATCCAATGGGAAATATTATGTACAGTGGTAGAATGAACCTAATTCAATCCAAGTATACTAGCAGAAGAATGTAGTTGGGTCAGGAAGGCCTTCTTACTCAAGCAGACTTTAACATGCAGTTAATCCAATTGTAAAAGCATTTTAATGAAACTTTGCTGAAAAACCAGGTCTGGAAGCTGTTGAAGAGGTCACTGAAACCGGGCAGCATGGAGTTACAACACTAGCATCAAGATCCAGTAATGAAATTGTGTTTCATTAACGTTGTGCAGTTATTCAGGATTCCTGCCATGTGCTCCCAGTGCATTGAAGCTCTGAGCTAAGGGCATGAATTTGTAGTGTGTATGCAGGTAAAATCAAAAGCTGGAAATCTGAAACAACATCTTCTGACTGTACATCTCACTTAAAGAAGAAATACAAACAGAAAATGCTAAATCTGAAAAAAAAACACAGAATAATAGATAGCAAGATAAAAGCAAAATACTGCGGATCCTGGAGATCTGAAATTAAAGCAGAAAATGCTGGTAAAATTCAGCAGGTCTGACAGCATCTGTGGAGAGAGAAACAGAGTTAATGTTTCGAGTCCATATGACTCTTCTTCAGAGTTAAACACCTGAAGAAGGAGTGAAGGAGTGTCAATATTGGTGAAGGAGGAGTGACAATATCAATGAAGGAGGAATGGCAATATTGTGAAGGAGGAGTGACAATAATGGTGAAGTAGGAATGACAATATCGTGAAGGAGGAGTGACAATATTGGTGAAGGAGGAGTGACAATATCGTGAAGGAGGAGTGACAATATCGTGAAGGAGGAGTGACAATATTGGTGAAGGAGGAGTGACAATATTGGTGAAGGAGGAGTGACATTATCGTGAAGAAGGAGTGACAATAATGGTGAAGGAGGAGTGACAATATCGTGAAGGAGGAGTGACAATATTGGTGAAGGAGGAGTGACAATATTGGTGAAGGAGGAGAGGAAATATCAGTGAAGGAGGAAACACCTGCTGTACAGCGGATTTATGAACACAATAAGGAAATTTTGACTCACTCATTATGATTAGCATTCAAGGATACAAAGAAGATTTTTACAAAAGTGGTATAAGGCTGAAACATCATCCCAGTGACTTAAAACAACAGCTTCTAAGATGGCCAGACATTTATATGACTGTACCTCACAAATTCCAAAACCATTAAACTGGAAACAGTCTGTCTATAAAACGCTGTCAGAGATAATCACCTTGAAGGAGTGTAAATGGGCCATCTGCTAATCCATTCACAAAGTATCCAGACAATCAGCTGTGTACTCCATTGGGTGGGTACTAAGCATTAGACATAATCACTTTGGACAATGAACGCTGGCTGAGAAAGGAACTCATCCAGCCATAATCCAGGCATGTAAAGCATGGGCCTGCAATCAACTAGCTATGACCATGTTTGGGTAGCTGGTCAGATGGTAAGAGGGGAATCATGTGTTTAGTCAACTAACCTTATTCCATTTTTAAGAAACTGCTTTTCACCATGACACAAGAAGTGGAAGATATACCAAAAAAGCAGGACTCCTGAGTGGCGTTCTCTTTCACTTTCTCTCTATCTCTCTCCACCCTTCCTCTTGAACTCCTCAGTCCATCTGGTGTAGGTACATTTACAGTACTGCTGAGATGGGAGTTCCAGGATTTTGGCACAGCAACAGTGAAGGAATGGTGATATAGTTCCACGTCCAGGTGGCGTGTGGCTTGGAGAGGAACATGCATATGGTGGTGTTGCCATGCATCTGCTGCCCTTGTCCTTCTAAGTGGTAGAGGTCACGGGTTTGGAACGTGCTGCTAAAGGAGCTTTGGTGAATTTCTGCAGTACATCTTCTACATGGTACACACTGCAGCCAGTGTGCATTGGTGGTGAAGGGAATGAATGTTTAAGTTGGTGGATAGGGTACTGATGAAGGAGGCTGCATTGTCCGGGATAGTGTTGAGCTTTTTGTGTGCTGTTGGAACCACCCTCATCCAGGCAAGGGCAGAGTATTCCATCACACCCCTGACTTGTGTGAACAGGCTTTCGGGAATCAGGAAGTGAGTTACTCTCCACTGAAGTTCCCACCTCTGATCTGCTCTTACAGCCATAGTATTTATATGACTGGTCCAGTTCAGTTTATGGTCAATGGTAAAGGATGTTGATAATAGGGGATTCAATGAGGCTAATGCCATTGAATGTCAAGGAGAAATGATTAGATTCCCTCTCCTGTCGGAGATGATCATTGCCTGGCACTTGTGCGGTGTGAATGTAACTTGCCACTTATCCGCCCAACCCTGGATATTGTTCAGGTCTTGCTGCATATTGACACTGGGACTGAGATGATTGATCTCCAACAACCACAGCCATCTTCCTTTGTGCTAGGTATGACTCCAACCAGCGGAGAGTTTGTCTCCTGATTCCCGTTGACCTCAATTTTGCCAGAGTTCCTTGATGCCATACTTGGTCAAATATCGCCTTGATGTCAAAGGCAGTCATTCTCACCTCCCCTCTTGAGCTGAGCTCTTTTGTTCATGTCTGGACCAAGGCTGAGGAAGGAGCATTGATTAGTTATGAGTAACAAAATCAATTAGGTAAATGAGTTAACTGCAGGTGAACACTTCAGGAGTAGTGACCATGATATGATTATGTTTGAGATGGACTAGAAAGGAAAAATATTTAGTACAAGTACATGAGTGTCAGATTGGAATAGGGCAGCATTTAGACAGATGAAGATTGAGCTAACTGCTGTTGAGGTGAAAAGAAAAATTGACAGACAGGCTTGCAGGTCAGCAACAGAATATTTTTTTAAAAAGGAGATTTCAAAGTTGTAGAAGAATGTACACTTAAAAAAAAAAGACTACCTCAAGCTTCAAAATGCCAAGAATAAAGCAGTTGAAAACCAACATAAACTGAAGAAGAAGGTATTTGGTTTCATAAAAATAAGAGAAAATATGAAAAAAAATCAAGGAAAGGGGTTAAAAAGACAAGGAGAGAGTATGAAGAGAGAACCTATAAAATATTAAAAAGATCAGTAAATTATTTTACCAATATACCAATAAGCATACAATTGTTAAATTTGAGGTAGGGCCCCTGAGAGGAGAGGATTGTGAGTGAATAGAATATAATTAGAAGTTAGAGAGAGAAAGACAGCCAAGTACAGACATTGGAAATGAAGACCCAACAGCCTCATCTTGACAACAAGTGAGGGAGGGTAAAAGAGAAGAGGAAGGAGAAAGATCATATGGGTGGATAACATTGAAGTGTGAACTGAGAGAGACTTAAAGAAAACCAGAGAAGAAGCAAGATGATGCCAACAGCCCCCACTAACACTATGGTGATTACAAACAAACGAGTTGGAAATGAGCAATGATACTTACTAAATACTTTGCTTCAGTGTTTACAAAACTGAATGATATTGGGGAGGAGATAAATCCTGAACTGGTTACATGCTAGATGAAAGAATAAGTGCAAGGATAATATTGGCAAAGTTAAGCTAAGGTTAGGCATCCATCTGTCACGGGAGATGATGGACTACGCCCAGGGTGTGTGTCACTTTTGTATTTAACATCATCTGGTGTGGCCGATTCATGAGTGGCAGTCCCTTCCACAGCTGGCACAGGTGAATGGCGTTGGCCTGAGGTCAACTGACATTTTTTTCTTTCCGTCGTGCTCTCTTTTCTGCTATCTGGTCACTTCTTTTGTCTCTGCTTTTCCCATTCCTTTCCTGACTGCTTGTTTGCCGGCACTCCAGTCAGCAGCGAGAACTTCCCATGCACCAACTCTGATTCTGATTAACTTGAACTCTCACTTGCAGACATCCGTGTATCGCAGATATGGGTGACCTGTTGGTCTCATGCCGATAGCAAGCTCGCCATAGAGCATGTCTTTGGGGATGTGGCCATCATCCATTCGGCTCACATGAACAGCCAATGGAGTCATCACTGACTCAAGAGAGCAAGCATGCTGGGGATCCCTACACACTGGTGTACTTCCATATTGAGCACACTGTCCTGCCAGAAGATGCCCAATGATCGCCTGAGGCAGTAGAGTTGGAAGCTGTTCAGCTGCTTTTCTTGGCTTGCATAAGTTGTCCATGCCTCGCTACTGTAAAGGAGGTGCTGTGAACACAAGCCTACTACGCACGATCATTTTTGGTTAGTTTGCTTTTGGCCCATACTTGACTTCTCAACTTTGACATGACAGTTGCAGCCTTGGCAACCTTGGTGCTGATTTCAGCACCAAGGGACAGGTATTTGTTGATCCAAGGTATGTGAAGCTGTTGCCAGCCTCCAGAGTGAGGTTGTCAATGTTGATGGAAGGTGGAGTCTCCACGTCCTTGCCCATAACTTTGGTCTTCATGATACTGATTGTCAGCTCCTTGTCGGCCCGGGAGAGCTGATCTACAAGCTGTTCCAAGTGAACTTCAGTATGGGATGCCAGCGAGGTGTCATCAGCAAACAGCAGCTCATGGACTAGAACATTGCACAGTTTGGTCTTGGTGCGCAGTCTTGCCGAGTTGAACAGCTTGCCATCAGCTCTGGCATGCAAGTAGACACCCACATTTGTGTTGCTGAAAGCGAACAATAGCAGCATGGAAAAAAATATGCCAAAAAGAGTTGGTGCCAGGATGCAGCCTTGCTTTACCCCGCTGCTGATCTTGAAAGTGTCCGATGTTGTTCCACTGTGACTGACAAAACTGCATGTCCTTGTGGAAAGAAGAAATACTGCCCAGGAGACCAGGCAGGCAGCCTATTTTCCACAGCAGTTTAAAGCCTCCGTCTCTGCTGATAAGGTCAAAGGCCTTGGTGAGGTCTGTAAAAGCAATGTGGAATGGTCTGCACTGTTCGCGGCGCTTCTCTTGTAGCTGCTGCAGTGAGAAAGTCATGTCAATTGTCAGTCTGCCAGCTCTGAAGCTGCACTGAGACTCAGGGTAGATGCATGATGCCAGGGTCTGCAAATTGGTCAGAACAACGTGAGCAAAGACCTTCCCCACAATACTTAACACTGAGACGCCTCGGTAATTGTTGCAGTCACTGCAATCCCCTTTGTTTTTGTACAAGAGGGCTATTTTTGTGTTACACATGTCTTGGGGCACAAATCTTTCCTTCCCGCAGAAACACAAAAGTTTAAACTAAAGGAAGACAAAGGCCGGGATTTTCCGGCCCCGCTCACCTCCAGGATCTTCTGGTCCCGCTGAAAGTCAATGGGCTTTTGGCTGGCCTGCCACATCCACTGTGGCCTGGCTGGAGAGTCCCAGCCAAAGTATTAATCAGATACATTCAAGGATCCTGAGTGCAAAAGGGGAGGAAACACCAAAGGCCCTAGACATTATGTTTCAGGATTCTATTGAGAGTGGATGTGTATCAAAGGATTGAAGGCTTGCCAAATTTCTAGATGACATTAAAACAGGAAGAATATTAAATAATTCTGAGAGCCACCAGGAAATATTGATGAGATGGTGGAATGAGCAAAAAAATGGTGCAATTCAATATCATCAACTATGAGGGTGCTACTTTTGATTTAAAATAACTAAAAGCTATAATTAAACTTTGAATGGCGGAAAGCTGCACAATATTGAAGAGCAGAGGGCTTTGGGGATTCAGGTTAAAAGGACAGTAAAAGCAATAATGGCTGAAGCCCTAAAAAAAAGCTAAGTGAGCACAGGGTTCTATAGCAAGAGGTATAGAATAAAAAAGTTGAGATCTAATAGTAAATCTAAAACATTTGTAAGATCACAGTTGAGGTACTGTGCAGCTTTGGCCTTCACATTATAGGAATTAATAGAGGGAATGCAGCAAAGATTCAACAAGATACTATCTACTCTGCGGAAATACAAATACAAAGATTTTTTTTAAATCGAAGCTGCTTTCATTGAAACAATGGAGATTATAGGGTAATTGATTAGGATTAAAGTGGTAAAGGGATAGAACAGATAGATAGGAACAGTTGGTTTTTGTAGATTGAAGGGTCTAGAAATAGGGGCCATAGATATAAGAATAAATGGGAGAGGTTTAGGATGGAGAGTTAGAGAAATTCTTTTACACAGAGGGCTGCGAGGCTGTGGAATGTAGTACCAGAGTCAGAGATGGAAGCAGAGATTATGTCAGCATTTAAGAGAAGGTTAGCTAGGTAGTTGAAGGAAAAGATGGATAAAGGGATATGGGAACAGAATGGACACATTGGGATTTTTCCAAGTGTTCATGTGAAGGATAAACACCAACACAGAATGGTTGGGCCAAAGAGCCTGTTTCTGTTGTACTTTCAATGTCATTCCATGTAATCTACTCCACTAGTTCAGCCTCTGATGCTATTGAACAGCCTTGATTGTCACCCTTGTGTCCTGCAAAGCAAAGCAGCACTGAAGCTGGGGATCTGATGAGTGCACTGTCTCCAGTAATCTCTCACTAATGTTGTCATTGGATACATGCACAGCAGGTGCATCATAACTGTTAATCCTTCAGTGATGGTCCTGTCACGTTTCAACTGCTCGAGCTCACTGGCTGTCAGTGTCTATCAGGACACCAGCTTGCCTGCTACAATAGCCAAGGGTAGTGGAGAATGAGCCTGATGCAATGATCATGTTTCACAGTACAGGGTCTGTGTTGTCACCCCACCACACCCCTATTTTCAATGAAATTTTTGCTTTGCAATGTTGTGTCCACTAGAAGGCTTGGGGCCTTCTGTGACCAGTGAGTGTCTCATTAACACCAATAATAATGGTGTGATTTATATTGTGAGCTTGTTTTTGTTTAATTAGATTTTATTTTTAATTATATTTGTGGTACCTGCTCAGTTTGAGGGAGAGCTTGTGCGGTTGCCTTTCTGTTTTCCCTCTCTCTAACCTCCTCCATCCCTACAACCCTCTTGAACTTTTCATTCCTCCAGCTATAGCCTCATGTCTAGCGCCCACTTCCTTCACCCCTCCGCTGGCAGCCATGCCTTCAGCTATCTGGGCCCAAAACTCTGGATTTTCCTTATTAAACCTCTGCCTCTCTTTGCTCCTTAAAATTTACCTCTATGGCCAAGTTTTTAGTCACCTGCCCTATTGTCTCCTTCATTGGTTCTGTCAAGCTCTATGGGACATTTTACTATATTAAAGACACTAGGTGAGCTGAATTTTATCGGGATGGCAGGAGTCCTGACGATGAGCCAGAAAGACGGGTGCAACCCTGCCTTTAGGGGATCCCCTTTAGGGGCTGCCTTTTCAGTCCATCCAGCAACTAATATGTGACCATCACGATTCCTGCACCTTAAAATGAGGGGAGCTCGCCCCCAAGAGCTGCTGCCTGATCGAAGGGCTGGCAGCTCTTCAGTCTCAGGAGCGCCACCCAGGATTGGTGGTCACTACTGGGACTTCACTCATCTAGAGGAAGCAGTGATGCACACCACCCTTGCAACAAGTTGAGTGGGTTCAGAAGTCACCGGGACCACTCAGGCAGACCCTGACAAGGTTGGATGGAAGGAATTGGTGAAGGTGGGGGTGGGGTTGGTGTTGCTGTGAGGGCGGCTATTGCTACTGAGGGTGAGTGGAGTGGTTCTGTCTCAAGCCAGAGAGTAACTGATTTAGAGGGCACCCTCCCAAGGCCACGGGGAGGCTGCCAGGGTTCACCAAGGAGTCTCCCCACACAGTGGAAGGCCCACCCACCCATGGTAAAATACCAGTGGCGGCAGGAAGAGACCCTGAATTGGCCATTTAAGTAACACAATTGGCCTCTGGTCAGGAGCACCATCCTCCACCTTCCCCGAGACTGGTAACACCATGGCAGCAAGAAAGCAATAGCCACTCCTGCCTTCCCTCCATTTTACAAGCATTTTACATGCATGGGCTAACACCAAACTGACACTTTTTATTCGTTCATGGGATGTGGGTGCCGCTGGCTAGGCCAGCATTTATTGCCCATCCCTAATTGCCCCTGAAAAGGTGGTGGTGAGCTGCCTTCTTGAACCACTGCAGTCCATGTGATGTAGGAACACCCACAATGCTGTTAGGGAGGGAGTTCCAGGATTTTGACCCAGTTACAGTGAAGGAACAGTGATATAGTTCCAAGTCAGGATGGTGAGCGGCTTGGAGGGGAACTTCCAGGTGGTGGTATTTCCATGTATCTGCTGCCCTTGTCCTTCTAGATGGTAGTGGTTGTAGGTTTGGAACGTGCTGCCAAAGGAGCCTTGGTGAGTTCCTGCAGTACACCTTGTAGATGGTACACACTGCTGCCACTGTGTGTTGGTGTTGGAGGGAGTGAATGTTTGTGGATGGGGTGCCAATTAGGTGGGCTGCTTTGTCCTGGATGATGTCAAGCTTCTTGAGTGTTGCTGAGGCTGCACTCTTCCAGGTAAGTGGAGAATATTTCATCACACTCCTGACTTGTGCCTTGTAGATGGTGGACAGGCGTTGGAGAGTCAGGAGGTGAGTTACTCATCTCACGATTCCTAGCCTCTGACCTGCTTTTGTAGCCACAGTATTTATATGGCTAGTCCAGTTCAGTTTCTGGTTAATGGTAACCCCCAGGATGTTGATAGTAGTGGAATCAACGATGATAATGCCATTGAATGTCAGGGGGCGATGGTTAGATTCTCTCTTGTTGGAGATAGCAATTGCCTGGCACTTGTGTCGTGGGAATGTTACTTGCTACTTGTCAGCCCAAGCTTGGATATTGTCCAGATCTTGCTGCATTCGGGCATGGACTGCTTCAGCATCTGAGGAGTCACGAATGGTGCTGAACATTGTGCAATCATCAGTGAACATCCCCACTTCTGACCTCATTGATGAAGCAGCTGAAGATGGTTGGGCCTAGGACACTACCCTGAGGAACTCCTGCAGTGATGTCCCGAGCTGAGATGACTGACCTCCAACAACCACAACCATCTTCCTTTGTGCTAGGTATGACTCCAACCAGTGGAGATTTTTTCCCCCTGATTCCTATTGACTCCTTGATGCCACACTCGATCAAATGCTGCTTTGATGTCAAGGGCAGTCACTCTCACCTCACTTAGGACCAAGCTGATGGTTTATTAGGCCTGTGTTCTCAGCACCTTATTGTATGGCTGTGACTTACATGGACGTCTTACAGCTATCAGGAAAAGAAACTCATCAATCTCCATCTTTGCTGTCTGGAAGGACAAAGTCGTGAATGCAGCAGTCCTTTCAAGGGCAGAGCTCCCAAGTCTTCTTATCGTGTTCACAGACAATCTATACATGGCCCAGCCAGAACTGGACACATTTTTGTGCCTTGTTGTTGAATTCGGCAAGATCTGCAACAGTGCAGGGTTCCTCTAGCGATAGACATTGCAGGAGATGTTGCATAGTCTGTGGCTCAGTTCCACATTCACAAGTTGTCGGGCTGGTTGTATATCCCCATTTGCTCAGTGACACCTTTGAACGACCTACACCAGTCCTAAGTCTGTTAAGGCACTTCCAGGTTGCCCAGTTGCAATTAACTCCTGGGGGAAGGCTTTCATCTGGTAGAATTTCCATCGCTGGGGGTTGTTCAAGACTGGCGAGCCGGTCTTTCCACAAGGCAATGTGGGCTTCAGATGGGGTTGATTGTAATGGAACAACACTGTTCATGAAGCTCTTCCTTGACTTTAGGCAGCTGGGTGTAGGTAAATAACCATGTAGAGGGTGCCTCTCATCTGCTGTTTGACGGAGTCGCTCTTTCTTGCTGGCTACCGTTCTTCTTATATCAGGGGGAGCGATACCCGCTAGGATATATAGGCTGTTGGTGTTTGTTGGTTTTAAATAACCTGTGATAAGTCGGCAGCTTGCATTCAGAATGGCATCCATCTTCTTAGCATGAGTAGATCTTTCCCATGCAGGGCAGGCGTATTTGGCAGTGGAATAGCAAAGAGCAAGTGCACTGGTTCGCAATGTTTTCGAGTTTGCTCCCCATTTTGTGTTAATGAGCTTATTCAGGATGTTGTTTCGTGCGCTCACTTTTGCCTTTGTCTTTTCGATGTGGTTCTTGAAGGTGAGGCATCTGTCAAGGGTGACTCCTAAGGAGATAGGGTGCTCGCAATGCATCAGTGTTGCTCCACACCAGGTTACTTTAAGCTGGCATTTGGCTTCACGGTTTCTTAGGTGGAATGCACAAACTTGTGTCTTTGATGGGTTTGCGTGATGGGTGTCTTTGATGGGTTTGCCCCCAAGTGCAATGGCCCAAACAAAGACAGCTTCAGTGGATCACAGAGTCACAGAATTGTTAAGGTGCAGGAGGCCATTCAGCCCATCATGTCTGCAGCAGCTCTCTGAATGAGCTTTATGACTCAGTGCCATTCTCCCACCTTTTTCCCGTAACCCTGTGCATTGTTTATATTCAAACAATCATCCAATGCCCTCTGGAATGCCTCAATTGAACCTGCCTCCACTACACTTCCAGGCAGTGCATTGCAGAGCTGAACTACTCGCTGGATCAGGCACGTCTGCAGGATGGAAGATGGCCTTATACCCAAGGAACTTCTGTAACGTGAGGTAGCTGGAGCCAGATGACCAGTGAGGGTGCCCAAAGATCCACTTCAAGGATGTTTGCAAGTGTGACATTAAGGCCTTAAACATCCACTATCGCACCTGGGAGTCACTAGCTGGCAAAAGAGGGAAATGACGACACCTCCTGTGGGCCAGTGTGCGCCACCACCACGACCAGTGGCAACATCAGCTTGGCAACAGGCACTGATGCCAAAAACAACAACTCAAGGTCATGTAGCAGCTTCATGTGTGGCACTTGCCTTTGAATGATTGATCTTCACAGCCATCAGTAAAGGTGTATCCCCCAGCTAAATAGATTTTGCTGCATATCCATCGTCTCCCGTAGGGACACCAACAGCCCGTCCCTAGGGGGCTGGTGAAATCCGTCCCTATAAACGCATAAAACCAGTGCCATTCCTATTGTTTTATATAAAATGGACAAAATATCCTGGGCATCTGTAATACTGTATCTTATCTCTGCTGATAATGTGGGGATCGCATGCAATAACTGCATAAAGTCTTTAGTCAACGGTCTTTCTTCCCTACATGTAGGTGTGAGTTACCATCTTCTTATTGCCATCAGACGATAAAGTATAGCCCAGAATAATGGGCAGTAAAACACTGGGATGCTAGCGCCAATCTCAGACCCTTGTGTCTGACATTTCATAACGAACTTGACTCCCAGCCTGAGTTGAACTGGGCTTACAGCCACCCAGGGTTATACTTTATTTTCATTCACAGGATGTGGGTTTCTCTGGCTAGGCCAGCATTTATTGCCCAACTGTCGTTGCCCTTGAGAAGGTGGTGGTGAGCTTTTTTTTTTGTAAAAATATACTTTATTCATAAAAAATCTTCAATCACATTCAAAACCATTTCAAAAACAACATTACAAGGGTACAATCCAGGTTAAACTTTTACAAAATGTATCACCAGGTGCATCAGTACAAACAATATTACAATCATTTACAGCCTTTCATTTTGATCTGTACAGCCCGAGGGGCTCTAAACAGTTCCCAGTCTCTCGGTGCGCTGTGGTAGAAAGGTCTTAGACAGCGACCCTTCCCCATTGCGCCTTTGCGGCAGCTGCCCCAAGCTTTAGTGCGGTGGTGAGCTGCCTTCTTGAATCGCTGCAGTCCATGTGGTGTAGGTTATTTACACTTACAAAAAGTGAGGTTGGGTTTATTAAATACCACATTACAGTCATCACAGCCACTTGATTGTTATTTTCGTGCTGTCCCTTCAAAGTGGCACTTTTGGGTTTTATTCGGACAGAGGCAACAACATGTCATCCTTCATGGTCCATCAAACCCCAGCGACCAGTGAAAGGAAACCTCAGGCGGTGCCTTTTCCAGCAATGTTTGGCCCTACTCTGAAAAAAAGGCTGCATCTGAACATTCTCAGAAGAAATTTCGACACTAGCTCCTCCCACATTCTTCATCCGCTCGACCAATTTACAACTTACTTAAGGGAGTTCCCCTTTCTTTTCAGTTAAATTACAGACTGCCGTAACTACTGGATGCATTTCGTACCAATCTGAATTTAAAATTAATTTTACTAAATCGCCCCCTGATGTAAGGCATTTGTGTTTTTAGTTTGAGATACACGATCTGTTCTCTGGGCGGACCTTTGCGTTGATCTTAAACTGTCCTCGGAGTTAGGGGCGAGTTGAGCATTTATTGGTACTGGGAGAGAAACTGCTGGGATGGGAACGTAACCTTAATCCGGACTGACTCCGTCTCTGAACCAGGACTCTTCAACTTGTCTCAATTTAGTTTCTACTCTGGTTCCTGCAGTTTTACCAGCTGGGATTAGTTGCATTTCTTTTGCCTACGAGACTTTATATATAAAAAAAACTATTTTGTATTTTTCCTTATCTGTGAGATGTTTTGGATAATTTAATTTTAACCCCTCTGACCTCCCATGTCTTCAGCCTGAGTTTCCCTCGCAATTTAAACTCTCTCCCTCCCTCCTTCTCCCGCCCTGTCACCCTCCTCCCCGTCCCCCCCCAATGGCGGAGCTGATCGAGCTGCGGGATCTGAGAGACGACAGGCGGCCGGACCGGGCTCTGAGCCCGGGCAGCAGCCGGACGGTCTCCCGCTCCTCGGGCTTGGAGAGGACCAACGCCATGAGGATCAACCCCAGGAGCCGGGCATCGAGCGGCCAGGGCAAGGCTGCCAGACACGAGAGGAAGGACCGGTTGTTGCTGCTGTTAGACCAGGAGCCGAGACTGACCGAGAGACCGGGGGAAGGACATGACTTCAGCCCCTGCACCCAGACTCAGCCGAGCTGGTGCGACCTGTGCGGGGACTTCATCTGGGGATTGTACAAGCAGAGTCTACAGTGCGCAAGTAAGTCAGAAGGAAACACACAATCAAAAGTATCTTAATATTGTACAAGCATGCATTTAAAATACTCCAGTCGAAGACGAATTAATCTGATATATATATATATATAAAACAGAAAATATTTGGGAAATAGCATCATTATTAGGAGGGAACGTGTTATAGAGATGGGGTGTGACTATCTTCAGCGAAACGAGTTGGTGGATCAGTTTGGAAGACAGAAAAGACAACGGAAAGTATGTTAAAGGGATTGTTTACAACATACAATATATTGTGTTTGATTTAATGCATTATGTGTCTAGGGGCATATGTACTATATCATATCTAACTCTTAATGTATATCCTATATTATCGAATTTAATTCAGTGCCTATATATACCATATTATCTTAATGCTTCATGTCTTGATACATATAGTGCATGATATTATTGTATATTCTGTGTTTGTTGTAAGACTATATATGGTAATAGATTAACATTGTGGGATTCTCAATCTCTCAAACGTTCAGAATAACAAAAAGAAGTAGCTTTGTGAGATCAGGCAGGAAAACAGTGTTTAAAATGGGTCCACCCACTCCACAATAAATCTTCCAGGTTAGGCTGCAAAATGTGAGTAGGTGGAACACAGTGAAAACTGATGAAGTGTCAGTTTTGAAAACCCCATTAAAGGGGCCACTGTTGTCACGATTAAGCACTTTGGAACTTTTTTTTTAAAAAAGCTACTGAACTCTCAATGGATCATGCAGGAACACCAAAGAAACACTGAATTGTGCTGTGAGGACCTCATCTCACTACCCATGCTCGATGCCCATTGATGAACAAAATAGGACCTCCTGGCTGCCCTTCCTCCTGGCAATGAGGGAAGTCGATTGTTAGAATGAGGAATTACCCTGGCCTAGCGTGCCCTGTGTGATGTTTGCATTAATAGAAACATGGAAAAAAGAAGCAGGAGTAGGCCATTCGGCCCGTTGAACCTGCTCTACCATTCATTATGATCATGGCTGATCATACAACTCAATAGCCTGCTCCCACTTTCTTCCCATATCCTTTGATTCCTTTTGCCCCAAGAACTATATCTAACTCCTTCTTGAAAACATACAATGTTTTGGCCTCAACTACTTTCTGTGATAACGAATTCCACAGGCTCACCACTCTCTGGGTGAAGAAATTTCTCCTCATCTCAGTCCTAAATGGTCTACCCCGTACCCTCAGACTGTGACCCCTGGTTCTGGACTCCCCCACCATCGGGAACATCCTTCCTGCATCTACCCTGTCTAGTCTTGTTAGAATTTTATAGGTTTCTATGAGATCCCCCCTCATTCTTCTGAACTCCAGCGAATATAATCCTAACCGACTCAATCTCTCCTCATATGTCAGTTCCGCCATCCCAGGAATCAGTCGGGTAAACCTTTGCTGCACTCCCTCTATAGCAAGTACATCCTTCCTCAGATAAGGAGACCAGAACTGCACACAATATTCCAGGTGTGGTCTCACCAAGGCCCTGTACAATTGTAGCAAGACATCCCTGCTCCTGTACTCGAATCCTCTGGCTATGAAGGTAACATACCATTTGCCTTCTTTACCACCTGCTGCACCTGCATGCTTACCTTCAGCGACTGGTGTACGAGAACACCCAGGTCTCGTTGCACATTCCCATCTCTCAATTTCTATCCATTCAGATAATAATCTGCCTTCCTGTTTTTGCCACCAAAATGGATAACCTCACATTTATCCATATTATACTGCATCTGCCATGCATTTGCCCATGTCCAAATCACACTGATGCATCTCTGCAACCTCCTCACAGCTCACCCTCCCACCCAGCTTTGTGTCATCTGCAAATTTGGAGACATTACATTTAGTTCCCTCATCTAAATCATTAATATATATTGTGAGTAACTGGGATCCCAGCACCGATCCCTGCGGTACCCCACTAGTCACTACCTGCCATTAGGAAAAAGACCCATTTATTCCTACTCTTTGTTTCCTGTCTGCCAACCAGTTTTTTACCCATCTCAATACATTACCCCCAACCCCATGCGCTTTAATTTTATACGCGAATTTCTTATGTGGGACTTTGTCGAAAGCCTTCTGAAAGTCCAAATAAGCCACATCCACTGGCTCCCCCTCATCAACTCTACTAGTTACATCCTCGAAAAATCCAGTAGATTTGTCAAGCATGATTTCCCTTTCATAAATCCATGCTGACTCTGTCCGATTCTGCCACTGTTTTCCACGTGCTCAGCTATTAAATCTTTTATAATGGACTCTAGAATTTTCCCCACTACCGACGTCAGGCTGACTGGTCTATAATTCCCTGTTTTCTCTCTGCCTCCCTTTTTAAATAGTGGGGTTACATTAGCTACCCTCCAATCTGTCGGAACTGTTCCAGAGTCTATAGAATCTCGGAAGATGACCACCAATGCATCCACTATTTCTAGGGCCACTTCCTTAAGTACTCTGGGATGTAGATTATCAGGCTCTGGGGATTTATCGGCCTTCAATCCCATCAATTACCCCAATACCATTTCCCTACTAATACTGATTTCTCTCAGTTCCTCCCTCTCACTAAATCCTGTGTTCCCCAACATTTCTGGTATGTTATTTGTGTCCTCCTTTGTGAAGACAGAACCAAAGTATATATTTAGTTGGTCAGCCATTTCTTTGTTCCCCATTATAAATTCCCCTGTTTCTGACTGTAAGGGACCTACATTTGTCTTCACCAATCTTTTTCTCTTCACATACCTATAGAAACTTTTACAGTCAGTTTTTATGTTCCCTGCAAGCTTATCCTTGTACTCTATTTTCCCCTTCTTAATCAATCCTTTGGTCTTCCTTTGCTGAATTCTAAACTGCTCCCAATCCTCAGGCCTGTTGTTTTTTCTGGCCAATTTGTATGCTTCTTTCTTGCATCTAATATTATCTCTAATTTCCCTTGTAAGCCATGGTTTGGCCACTTTTCCTGTTTTACTTTTGCACCAGACAGGAATAAGCAATTCAGTTGTTAATTTATTGATCTGCTCCTTCAGCTCCTGCGTGGTTCAATTAGTAAACATGGTGGCATCCATTTTACCAATGAGTACTGTTGGCCAGCCTCGCCCGCTAGCTGTGCTCATCAGGAATTTGTGCGTGCAGGATACGCAATTCTCTGTCCATTTAAAAAATTGTGGGGCAGGACATCCACGATGCCATGTTATGAGGCTGGCAGTTAGGGCTGTTCCCTAGGAAGCGCATGTTTAAGAAAGAAAGGATGTGCATTTATACAGCGTCTTTCAAACCTCAGGATGTTCCAAAACGTTTTGCAGCCAATGAAATCCCTTTGAAGTCTAGTTACCATTGCAATGTTTTCAGTAGAGATTTAGGGATGTGACCAAGGCACTTGGCCTGATGTTTGATGTACCCTGTATTGGTTGGACTGAGTTCTGAATAATTAAAAATCTTACCAGAACATTAATGTTCAAAATATTTTTTTAACAGGATATAATGAGGCTTCGTCTTCCAGCGTGGCTGAGAATGTTTGCCAGTCCCAAATCAGCAGCTGAGAGGCTGCCAGAGTTATTTCAATTGGTGCAGGCAATCAGTGACATCAGTGAAGTGATAAATCTGCATTTCTCAATGTAGGAGATGTTTTGTTAAGACCTATAAATGGATTTGAGATACCAATTAGCCATGGTATAATTAAGTCTTAAGGAACAGGCTCAAGGGATTGAATGGCATAATCTTGTTCTTATGTTTAAATTAGTGGTGTGACACTTCACTGAAAAATCACCTAACATGGGGAGTGCATCGCCAGCAATATTGTCACTTTCAGTGGTTGATTTTAACTGGTTCATACACACTGTTGAGCTGCGAAAATTCTTCCAGCCACACCCAGTGTTACTGACAGCACCTTTACGGATGATGTACTGCTGTCAGACGTTGGCAGGCTCAGTAACTTCTGCCGGCAGTGCCCTGCATCATTGACTGTACCTCTACTGATGTTGTACAACTTCTGTACTGCCAAACTCTTATGTGCAGCTTAGAACCATAGAAATTCTTCTTCTTCCTAGGCAGTCCCTTGGGATCGAGGATGACTTGCTTCCACTCCGGTTCAGTGGGTTCTGAGATGGCTGATAAATCCAATGTGCGATCTGAAGACTCTGCCGCATGCGGGGCAGGTCGTGCTTGAAGGGTTGGGTAGCTGGGTGGTTTGGAAGTTTGTGCATTCCCTCCAATGCCTCGACCTCACCTCTGCATGTTCCCGACAAAGCCTCTCGACATGCTTAGTGCTTTCCTGAATGAGCTGTCTCCATTTTGGTCGATCATAAGCCAGGGACTTCCATGAGTATGTTTGATCTCTTCAGGGATGCTTAGAGGACATCCCTAAAGCATTTCTACTGTCCTCCTGGGACTGAGTTCCAAGTAGAGCATTTGCTTCAGGAGTCTAGTATCAGGAAAATGAACAACATGTCTGGCCCAGCACAGCTGGATTTCAATGATTCGTGCCTCAGTGTTGGGCATGTTGGCTTGGGAGTGGACATTGCTGTTGGACTGCCTTTCTTACCACTGGATTTGGAGGATCTTTCAAAGGTACTGCTGGTGGTACATCTCAAGTGCTTTGAGGTGCCTGCTGTAGGTGGTCCCAATCTCCAAAGCGGATAGGAGCCAGGGGATCACTACTGTCTAGTAAACCATGACCTTAGTCTCCAGTTTGAGATCCTGGTCCTCAAATATTCTTGTCTTCCATTGGTTGAAGGCTGAGCTGGCACATTGGAAGTGATGATTAATTTAATTGAGGGGAAATTACTTAGAAATTACAAAACAAGTAGAAGGCCATTTGTTGCATTGCACCTCTACCGATGCTAACTTATCAACTGCAACTATCTATTCTGATCCCTTGTCTATATCTTTATCCAAATACTTAACTAATTCCATTTTTAAATAATGTTCTAGTCTCTATCTCAATAGCCAATTCTGGTGTTCTGTCTAGCGCTATGGTGCTGACTCCTTACCATTCTTCTACCTGACATTTATTCCAGTGAACGAAGTCCAATTTTCCAACTCTGGGTGTATTCCCGGAGGTCTTATCACATGGCCTGCTTCCTCCAACTCCCCACCCTCCACACTTCCATTACTTATCACCTAACATGTTCATCCTTGCACTGCCACTTCTCCATGCCACTTGGAAAGCAAACAGACTCTTAATTGCTCGGCTGAATGATTCTTGACTGGCTACATCCCATGGCTGGCAAATCTAGGATTAGGGGTCATGGTCTCAGGATAAGGACTCCCCATTCAGAACTGGGATGAAGAGAAATTTCTTCACTCAGAGGGTATATATATATATTATATTCGAGACTTAGATGATAGATTTTTGGGCACTAAGAAAATTGAGAGATAGGCAGGAAAGTAGGGTTGATGTGGAAGTTCACCAATGATCTTACTGAACGGCAGATCAGGCTTGAGGGGCTGTATGACCTATTCCTGCTCTTATTCCTTATGTTTTTATACCGCTTCCAATACATTTTGAACTCCTAAATTAAAGTATTTGAGGAAACGTTTTTAAAAATCTAAATTTTATTCACGTCCCTTTGACTTTTCTCCCAGATTGCTCGTAGCAGTGCCCTGGAGATTGATTTTTATTTCCTGAAGACTAACTCCTATCCTAAATAGTGACCAAAAGAACAGAAGCAGTGCAAAAGTTAAATGCGCACTATTCCTTTGTTGCTGAACAGCAATGCTTACATACATCCTTGATGATCTTTCTGGTGTTTGTACCTGAAGAAGGTGCAGCAATATAAATTTCATGTGAATGGATGTCAGAGGCCTCTGCAATTCAAACTTCCTCGAATAGCATGGGCTGTACTTCAGTGTAAACTGTTCTCAGAAAAACCTCAAGTTGCTAAACTCAGATATGCTATTTGTGGCTAGAATAGTCAAAAACAGTCTTCAATTTGACCACAGATAAAAATGATTGAGCTGCTGGCCTTGTTACAGAGTATTGTCAGTATTTCATGCTTAGCAGCGGAGGCCACATTCAGTACTGATCACCTTCCGTTCCTCTTGCAATCTCGGAGGGGGCAGCAACATCCTGGACAGCAGCTGAAATCATTTGCCTCAGTCTTTCCTGGTGAATTGCTTCCCTACCACAGAGTGGTAATGACCCTACTTGCCCACACCCCACTCTCCAAACCTGACCTTCCACCCGCTGTCTGCCAACGGAGATAAAGCTATAAAAATCCTGCCCCATTGCTTCCAAAAAATCCCCAAAACCCTTCTGGCTCTCCCTTGAAGCTTTAATTACCCCTTCCCCTCTTAGTGCTGGTGCCTTTAAGGTCAACAAAGTGCCCTGACAATTTATCATCGTGGTTGTAACCAATACTCCACCCTCAAGACCCCCCATGTGGCACTTCCTTCATTTTAATTCAGCTGAAGAACAAGTTCAAGTGCTGATCCTTCATTCCTGGCAGAATACACTTCCGGTGTGTTCTGTGCCAATTAATCCTGGATAGTGTGAGAAGAGGAGTTATCCTGAGTTAAACTGCAGAGTTTAGTATTAAAACACCATGTTAGAATAACTGTACTTCTATTATTTGACAGCTTTTGCACAATGTCAAGCTCAGTAACTCCTCTTAGCCGGTATCTCCTGTTATTGGCCGTAACTCTATTAATGATAGTCTGCTTTCTATTAGCCTACCATTGGCGCTCATGCCTTCAACTGCTTAGGCCCAAGACTATGAAATTCCCTTCCTAAACCCCTCCATCTCGCTATTTCTCTCTTTCCTGAAGATCCACATCTTTGACACACCTACTAATATCTCTGGTTGAATTTTTGTCTCATTTCACCTCAGCACAGCACCTTGGGGACTTATATCTATATAGCCTTTAACGTATTTATTTGGAAGACTGCATTGCGGCTCTTTCTTGTTGGTTTAATTTCCTAAGAATGAAGGCGATGTTTTTCCCCAATTTATTTGTCAGAGGAAGAAGAGGACTAACAGCATGGAAGCCAGACAGGAGATCTAAGCCTTGCTGCACGTACATGTGGGTTTATAGATCCTGAAGTTTATTTAAAAACAAATAGCTACTGCGGATGCTGGAAATCCAAAACAAAAACAGAATTACCTGGAAAAACTCAGCAGGTCTATTTGCCCATTTTATGCACAGACTTGTGTGTTAGGAAGTTTCTGTGTTCTGTGAGGTGTGTGCAGATGTGACTCAGTTGCTAGATGCTCTAGGATATTATGCACTGTAGAGCATTTAAAAGGGACTTACACTGTTATATGAAAAGGAACAATGTGCAGGGTTATGGAGAGAAAACAGGAGAATGGCACAGGGTGAATTGCTCATTCGGGGAGCCGGTACAGACAAGATGGACTGAATGGTAACCTTCTGCACTGTAACGATTCTGTGATATCCTCCCTGGTGCTGTATAGGATGGTGTTGAACTCCCCTGCCACCTGCCACTCATCTTCAGATTCAATGCAGTGCCTTTGTAGGTTTCCGATGCTCTGAAGGCATTCGCTTTCTCATGGCAGGACCCCTGAGTTCACCATCTGAATGTGCATCAGCCAGGGCCTGACATCTCATATGCCTCTGCTCAGGAACATGTAGTGCTTAAGGGTCTGTACCAAGCACTGTTTTGTCAGGTACAGCATTGGCACTGCCAGGCCAGGCCTTGGCACTGCTATGCAAAGTACAGCATTGTGTACTGCTGGGCCAGTTAGGGCATATTAAATTTGATAGATTTTCCTGGAAATCCAGGAAGTACTGCTATGAGCAATCTGGGAGAAAAGTCATAGGGACCTTTAAAAAGAAATGAGTTTTTTTTTCATTTTCTTCAAACACTATATCTACCAGGGCAGATATAGCAATGTCTGGTCAATTTTACCATTGACAGTAGATGCAGCACCGCCAGCTCTATAGTAAATCTCACTCTGCCCACCCGGCAAATGTAGCTTATTTGCTCTTTTAGAAGGACCATGACAAGATTTCTAAGTCAAATTTTTTTAAAATGAGGCTTAGGGTAGATGTGGATTAGGTTTGAAAGTTGGATTACAATTAGAAAACAGAGAGTACTTGCAGCATCAGCCTCTGGGAGGTGTGCAATGAAGTATCACAGGTTGGGAATCCCTGTTGTTTCTTGTCTACATAAATGAGGTAGATGTAGGAACCAGTTAAAATATGCAACAGATAAGAAACTAAAATGGATAAAGCAGTTGCGATCGAAGTGGATTTAGATAATTTGCCCAATTGGGAAGTCAGATGATGATTGAAAATTAATATGAAGAGAATAGAATTACCACACGAAGACAATGGAGGGATAGTAGCGATACTTTCAATATTGAGGCACAGTCAAAAAGTAAGTATAATGGCAGGGATTGAACTTCTAGAATGGGACCTATGTGTGAGTTTCTCCCATTTATCCACCATACCTTCGGCAGAATGGCCGCAGATATCCTGAGAAGATAACATATTCACATCGCATTTCCAGAGTTTTCATGGCTCTTCCGTCGAATTTATGGCAAACGTGGCCCCATGGAAATTTTCCCCCACCCTGCCAATGTTGAGGCAGATCTCAGTCACTACACTTCAGGAGCAGATGGAAGGAGTTGCAAAGAGCAACAAAGATGCACCAAGTGTGAAGTTGACCAGCTGTGAGGAGAAATTACAGAAGCTTAAGGTATGCAGGATATCTCATCAAGCCAATTAGACTAGTAGGACCATAAGTGTAAATTAGTGGGAAATAAATTTGAAAGCAGATAATATAATTAACTTATCTACCGGATAAGATGATAGCGTCAAAGGTCTTGAGGGGCAGTGTAGATTGGGTGAGTTGGAATACAGGAGAGACCAGCTTTAATGCGGCTGAACTTTCCAAAGTTTTTTGTTCCAATAACATAGCCCAAAAAGCAGTGCAACTGAACCAATGTAACATTCCCAAACCAGTCAGCCTGTGTAATTGCCACACAGGTACATTTGGTGCTGTGTGCCCATGCCCACTAGATCTTGGATTGGCACTGTGGTTTAGGGGGCTACGTATGACTAGCTAAGACTTTCAAACTATCAGCACCACTAAGTAAAATGCCAGTGTCCATCTTGTTGTCCAGTACCATGCAGTCCCATGATTTGTAAGGGTTCAACAAGTGTAGAGCCAACCCGTTATACTCCCTTAGGTCTGCATCTATTGTACAGCAGTCAAGATTGTGGTATATTGCCCCAGTGACTGGCTGTACTCGATGCATTATGACAAACCCAGCCAGTCCTATCACAGAGGCAACACTGTGCTTGGCTGTAACAAATAAAACTATTTCTTCTGGTTTAAGTGCCATCTTTCATTCTGTTAATTGTTCCATTGAGTTGGCAAAGAATTGTGCTTAAGAAGTAACAGCTGTTTGAATGAGTAATTTTCCCTATAGAATGTGTTCATTGTACAGAAGAAACGAGTCTCTTTCAAAATGTGTGTTTTCAATAAGAAAGATTCTTTTAAAAACAATTCACCTTCACCCTTCTTTCAGTTGAGCCTCTAAAATGTCACTGTTTTTTGTCCCTTGTGTCTGCATCTGTCATCTATGCTAAAAAAACCAAGGTTTCAAAAGGTAAAACATAATTTTCCCCTCCTCTTTTCCAATGTTCATCTTTTCCCGCCCCTGAAGGTATTGATTCCTACAGGGTTATGGTCGTACAGTCTATATGAAAACTGAGAGGGGCCTGGGAATGAGTTGTCATTTTCAATGTTGAGACACAATTTACATTGGTCCCTGCTGAGTGACAGCTGTTAACTTGAGTGTTGGGAGACCGTTCAACTGTAATGCTGGCCTGATTCTTTGCACCTTTTACACAGGAGTGTCCAGATTGAGGATAGTTTGCCGTAAGATCACTCGAAAGTACTTCCAGGTTACAAAGTTGAAAGGACACTGTGTGAATGAAGGCCACTGGGCAGTTCACTGTTGCAAGGACCCTACAGGCAAGTTGTCCACTTAAAGTAATTGAGTTTTTTAGACATCCAGTGAGATTAGTCAGCGTGTGGCTACATGTCTGACCTCATGGCTGGGAGAGGAATGTAGCCGCGTTGCAGATCTGATTCTATTACGGCTATGTTCGTTTTCTTTTATAGCACATTTCATTTTAGTGGTATGGAGGAAGGCAAAAAAAAGACACAGGATGTGGCTGCTATTTAGTACCTATGAATAATCTTGCATTCAGGTTCCTGCTCCTCAATGTAATAGCCAGTTGCTCAGTGAAAAAGATGTACATCTATTGCTTAAGTAAAACACCTCAATATTGGGGCTCAAGTTTAAGGTTGTGATATTTCAACAAGGCCGGTTTTATATTTGTGACAATTCCTCACTGGATGTTTGAATCATTTTTTTTTTCGCCAAAGGGGTAACTTGACTCTCAAAGTGCAGTTGCATTGGGAGGCAGGAGGGAGAGAGCAACCTTCTCGTGGTCCTCCTGTTAAAAGCAAGTCTTCCAATTTGAAAACCTGTGAACTAATACCGTGAAGAAAGCAACCAAACCCCAGGCACTGGGCTTCCAGCCCAAGCAGTAAAAACTCATTGAAAAGTGGATTCACTCAGGGACAACAAAGCCAGGAAACAGGACTAGCAACAAGAATATACCAGCACAACGATGAGGGCCTATCCTTGTCAAAACGTGAGCTACTCGCAAAAGAACGCTCCGGAATGTGTACATAATCACCCTGCAAGAAACCTACCTTGTGGGTCACTGTAGAAATCCAGCTCAATTCCCAGGTACTGACTCATTGCAAGCTGGGATAACAAGACACACATACAGGCCTATGTACCTGGCATTACCCTGGCATTGGAAATTTGAGGAACAGGTGAAGCCAGCCGTTTCACGCTGCAAGTAGCAATACATTAGTATTTTCCATTAGCTGTCAAGCTAAAAAGATGTTCTGCTGCCCATTCTCAGCCACAGAGCTTTGTCGCATTCATGGCCATTCCCACATGAAGAGCCTGCCAGCTGTGTGAGGAACTGGAGGGAAGTGTGCCCCAGTGAGGGGAGGAAAGGCCAAAAGATAAAATGCAAGCAACCAACCAGCTTCCTTAATGCTACCTTTCAACATATTGAGCTCCTGTATCAAGAATAGTGAGACATTTGGAAGTTGATTCTCTTTTCGAGCACATGGCAACTTTCCATTGAGGCTGAGGTCAAATTTGGTGTCTAAGTATTTACAGTACATGAGTTTGTTTTGCAGGACTGCCCATCCCACCAGCCACATTAGAACTTGCAGGTGGGGGTACCCAAAGTAGCTGCGAGCATTTTTCTGTGATGTGCTTGTAGTCCTTGGCTTTAGTTTGTACTGTACAACACTGCGCTCAGACCAGGCAAGAGCTTAATGGCAACATTGGGGACCTGCAATTCCTCATCATTAACATCATTCTCCATGATGAGCAGAAAATTCACACCCACACGCACTCTCATACCCCAACACATGTCAAAACAATGAGAAAAAAAAGGTCCTTTTTGACTGCTTTTACTTTTTGATAAATGACTAAGTGCAATATAGAGATGTACCTACTCAAATCTGAAGAAAAGGAAAGAAAGAATTTCATTTACATAGCGCCTTTCACCCCTCAGGACACTTTACAGCTAATGATGCACTTTTGAATTGTAGTCACTGTTGTGATGTAGGAAAGACAGCAGGCACTTTGTCCACAGCAAGAATCCATGATCAACAATGAGGTAATGACCGAATAATCTGTTTCAGTGATAATGGCCAGTAAACAAGAGATCCCTTATTCTTCTTTCAAATAGTGTCATGAAATATTTTATGTCCATCTGAATGGGCAGATGGGCCCTCAGTTTAACATCTCCCCCGAAAGACGGCACCAGCACCTCCAACAGTGCAGCACCCTCTCAGTACTGCACTGGAGTGTCAGCCGAGAATACATGTTCAAGTTTCTGGAGTGGCACACAGCCTTCTGACTCAAGAGTGCTGCCAGACTCTCAGTCTCTAACCTACGACACTTTCTATGTGAGCCAGCAGCTCATGCTGACCAAAGCAAAACAGTGTGCCCCAGATAATAGTTACTGTGCTACCCACCCTATCTCCTGTGACTCTCCTGTCAAGCAGATCCCACACAAAGTCAGGGATATGGCCCTGGTCCAATGTGAAGCGGAACAACTAGTGTCTCAAGATACAGGGTCCTTGCTCAAAATAATCACATTATTCAAACAATCTTGAACTTCTTGAACTGTATATCACAGCCTGATGTTTCCTGTTCCTGATACTCAGATTTGGCATCCTTCAATCAGAACAGTTGCTGTAAGAGTGCACATTAACAGGGAGTCACCGAGAGTGCCCGTGACGGGGGGGGGAGTCACCGAGAGTGCCCGTGACGGGGGGGGGAGTCACCGAGAGTGCCCGTGACGGGGGGGAGTCACCGAGAGTGCCCGTGACGGGGGGGGGAGTCACCGAGAGTGCCCGTGACGGGGGGGGAGTCACCGAGAGTGCCCGTGACGGGGGGGGGGAGTCACCGAGAGTGCCCGTGACGGGGGGGGGGAGTCACCGAGAGTGCCCGTGATGGGGGGGGGGGGAGTCACCGAGAGTGCCCGTGACGGTGGGGGGAGTCACCGAGAGTGCCCGTGACGGGGGGGGGAGTCACCGAGAGTGCCCGTGACGGGGGGGGGAGTCACCGAGAGTGTGCATTAACTCTTCTTCCCCTTTGGTTCTTTTGCCAATTATTTTACATCTGTGTCCTGTGGTTACCTACTTTCCCACCATGGAAACGTTTCTTCCTGTTACTGTTATCAAAATCCCTCATAATTCTGAACACTTCTATTAAATCTCACCTTAACCATCCTGGTGCTAAGAAGAGCAATCTGAGCTTCTCTGGCCTCTCCAAATAACTGAAATCCCCCATCCCTGGTACTATTCCAGTAACTCTTCTGTGGCCTCTCTCTAAGGTTTTGACATTCTTCAGAATGCTGTCCAGAATTGGACACACTCCTCCAGCTGAGACCTAACCAATGATTTATAAAGATTTAGGATAACTTTCTTATTGGCAGAAACCATGCAAAAGCTTCAACAACTTGCACTTATAGATTGCTTTTAATGTAGATGAACGTGTCAAGACATTTCGCAGAAGTATGGCTGGAAAGATGGTGCAGGAGGGAGGGCTTTAGATTCCTGGGACTCTGGGACTGGCTCTGGGGGAAATGACACCTGTACAAGCTGGACGAATTGCATCTGAACAGAGCTGGGACTGAGTTCCTTGTGGGACATTTTGCTAGTGCTGTTGGGAGGGCTTTAAACTAACTCAGCAGGGGTGTGGGAATCAAGAGAAAATGTTAGAGAGGAATACCGGGTGCACAAAATACTGGGAGGGACAGATAGCACTAGTGTAGAGAATAGTAAGATAATAGATGAAGTCAGGGTGAGGGAGAAAGTAACAATCTATATTAGGGTTTCTATGCATGTATGTAAATGTGGAGTATGGTAAATAAGATTGGGGAGTTAGAGGTGCAGATTGCTATGTGGAAATATGATGTTGTGGCAATAACAGAGACCTGGCTCAAGGAAGGACAGAACTGGGTGTTAAATATTCCTGGCTTAAAGGTGGTTCAGAAAAGATAGGAAAGGAGGAGGGGTGGCAGTATTAGTTAAGGAGAGTTTTGCAGTGCTGGAGAAAGAGGATATTCCAGAGGGTTCAAGGACAAAATCGAAGTTAAGGAACAAAAAGGGTGCAATTACATTGCTCGGTGTAGTCTATAGACCGCCAACTAGTGAGAAGGACGTAGAAGAACAAATCTGCAGGGAAATTACAGAGAGATGCAAGCATTATAAAGTAGTTATAATGGGTGACTTTAATTGCCCGACTGGGAGAGTGATAGTGTAAAGGATGGAGAGGGGCAAACGTTCCTAGATTGTGTTAAGGAAAATTTTCTACAGCAATATGTGTCCAATCCAATAAGAAAAGACGCACTGTTGGACTTGGTTCTTAGAAATGGGGTGGGCCAAGAAGATCAAGTGTCAGTGGGGGTACATTTAGGAGACAGTGATCATTGTGTGGTATGTTCTAGGATGATGATAGAAAGGACGATAGGGAATCCAGAGAAAGAATAATTAACTGGAAGAGAGCCGACTTCGATGGGACAAGAATGGAGCTGGGCCAGAAAGGCTGGAATGAAAGATTAGTGGGAAAAACCGTACCTGAACAATGGGCTGCGTTCAAAAAAGAATTGCTTCGGGCACGGTCAAGGTATATTCTGTCGAAAGGGAAAAGTAGGGCAAACAAATCCAGAGCTCCCTGAATGAAAAAGGGGATAGAAATTAAGATAAGAAAGAAAAAGTGTGCTTATGATAGGTGTGAGGTAGAAAATACAATTGAGAACCAAGAGGAATACAGAAGGTTCAGAGGGGAAGTGAAAAAGCATATTCGAGAAGCGAAGAGGGATTATGAGAAAAGACTGGCAGCCAACATAAAGGGGAATCCCAAAGTCTTCTATAGGCATATAAATAGTAAAAGGGTGTAAAAACTGGAGTAGGGTCGATTAAGGACCTAAAAGGGAATTTGCACATGGATGAAGGGGCCATGGCTGAGGTATTAAATGAATACTTTGTATCCATCTTTACCAAGGATATAGATGCTACCCAGACCAAGGTGACAGACAAGGAAACTCTGTCACTATAAGGGTTCAAAATTGATAAGGAGGAAGTGTTGAATAGACGTTGGTAGTTAAAGTTGACAAGGCACCAGGACCGGATGAGATGTATCCAAGGATACTGAAGGAAGTGAGAGTAGAAATTGCAGGGGCACTGGCCGTAATTTTTCAGTCTTTCCTAGATTCAGGGATGTTCCAGAGGACTGGAGGATTGCAAACATTACTCCCTTGTTCAAAAAGGGTTGTAAGGATAGGCCCAGCAATTACAGACCAGTCAGTTTAACTTCAGTGGTGGGAAAGATTCTAGAAGCAATTATTCAGGATAGAATTGTAGTCACATGGAAACATATGGGTTGATAAGGAAGAGCCAGCGTGGATTTCTAAAGGGGAAATCATGTTTAACTAATTTGCTGGAGTTTTTTGAAGAGGTAACAGAAAAGGTCGATGAGGGTAATGCTGTTGATGTGGTGTACATGGACTTTCAAAAGGTATTTGATACAGTGCCACACAACACAACACTACACGACTGATGAGAAAAGTTATTGCTCATGGAATAAAAGGGACAGTAGCAATGTGGATACAAACTTGGCTGAAAAACAGGACGCCGAGAGTAATGGCCAATGGATATTTTTCGGGCTGGAGGAAGGTTTGTAGTGGAGCTCCCCAGGGGTTGGTATTGGGGCCCTTGCTTCTCCCGACATATATTAATGATCTGGATCTTGGTGTGCAGGGGACAGTTTCACAATTTGTGGATGATACAAAGCTTGGGAATGTTGTAACTTGTGAGGAGGACAGTATAGAACTTCAAAATGACATAAGCAATCTGGTGGAGTGGGCAGATAGATGGCAGGTGAAGTTCAATGTGGAGAAGTGTGAGGTGATGCATTTTGGTAGGAAGAACATGGACAGACAATATAAAATAAGGGGTGAAATTTTGAAGGGGGTGCAGGAGCTGAAAGACCCTGGGGTTTATGTGCATAGATCATTGAATGTGGCAGGACAGGTGGAAAGAGCAGTTAATAAAGCATATAATATCCTGGACTTTATTAATAGGGGCATAGAGTACAAGAGCAAGGAGGCTATGCTGAATTTATATAAGACTCAGCTGGAGTATTGTGTACCGTTCTGGATGCCACATTATAGGAAGGATGTGAACACATTGGAGACAGTGCAGAAGAGGCTTACAAGAATGGTTCCAGGGATGAGAAACTTCAGTTACGAAGATAGATTAGAGAGATTGGGACTGTTCTCCTTTGAGAGAAGACGGCTAAGAGGAGATTTGATTGAGATGTTTAAAATCATGAGGGGGGCTAGAGAAAGTAAATAAGGAGACACTGTTCCCACTTGTAAAAGGATCAAGAGTGAGAGGGCACAGATTTAAAGTGATTTGCAAAAGAAGCAAATGTGATGTGAGAAAAAACGAGTGCTTCGGGTCTGGAATGCACTGCCTGGAAGTGTGGTGGAGGCAGATTTGATCAAGGCATTCAAAAGGGCATTAGATGATTATTTGAATCAAAACAATATTCAAGGGTGCGGGGAAAAGGCAGGGCGATAGCACTAGGTCATAATGCTCATTTGGAGAGCGGGTACAGACACAATGGGCCAAATGGCCTCCTTCTGAGCAATTAAAATTCTGTGATTCTGTGAAGCTTAATCAGACAAATGATTGAGCCAAAGGAGGAGATACTAAGCAGGGTGATTTAATCCTGAGTCAGAGTTGAGTTTTTAGGTGGGCCTTAAAGGAGGGGAGAGAGAGATGGCAAGGTTTATGGCAGGAATTCTAGAGCTTTTACCTAGACAGCTGAAGGGTCAGCCACCAACAGTAGGACTGAGCTCTGAGGACTGGAGAAGGCTACACACAGGGAGGATGAGGCCATGAAGGGATTTGAACATGAAGGTGGTAATTTCAAACCTGAAGCATTAGAGCCTGAGGAGCCAATTTAAGTCAGATAATTCAGAATAGGTTTCAGGCAGCAGATTTTTAGATGAGCTGGAGTTTTTCTTTCAAGAAAACTGAAATGCGGGCCAAAAAAATCTGGCATCATAAATACAGTGCTATATTTGGAGTTGTTCCACTGAAAGAGTAGTGGGCCATGATCTTCATGATGTAATTTCAGCTGCAGGTCCTCAAGGCACATGGTTTATTTTCTTCTGGTCCCACAGAAAATTTAGATTTTGAATACTTCATTCCAGATGGCAGTTCAACAAATTACTTCCTTACAGTCACTGGTGCTGACTCAAAATTTGTATATTAATGTGGCCACCTTATTTCTGTTGACGTGTTGGAAATGGCTGTGTTTCCAGCTCACTGATTGTGGCTCGGTGAGTAACACTGTCACTTCTGAATTAGGTTGGGTGTTCAAGTCCAATTCCAGATGCTTGAGAATAAAAATCTAGTCTGATGTCCTTGATGCCCTTAAGGCACCCCAAGATCCCTTGGCACTAATTAGAAGAAGAGCCAATATTTATCCCTCAATTGACTTAATTTTAAAAAACAAAATAGATTATCTGATCACTATCATATTGCTGTTTGTGGGAGCTTCTTTGTGAAAATTGGCTGCTGTGTTTCCTATATTACAACAGTGAATACACTGTAAAAGTACTTCATTGGCTGGAAAGTACTTTGAGATGTCCTGAGGTTGTGGAAGGCGCTATATAAATGTGAACCTTTCTGACGGACACAAATTTGAGTCTTTCCTAAGATTTCCTTTTCCCAGGGCTACTGGAAACAGCAGGGGACACACCTCCAGGGAGAGTCGTCTCAGATTGGGACACTTTTTGGATCAATTTTATTTAAAAATAGCCAAAGTGGCTCAGGAGGGAAATCTCATGGAGTGTAAAGCTTTGAATTCTGATGATTTCTAACAAAGTAGACACTGGGTCCAAAATATTGACTGCCGGCTCAGGATGTGGGGGTTGTTGATGTAGAGTTATTCATCTTGGAGCGTGAGCCTGGAACTAGAGGACATAGATTTAAAGTGAACAGGCAACATGGGAGATACAAATCTCTGAATTGGTGATGTTTCTGTCGGGCAAACAGCATTGAACTTCAGCGTAATTAATTCTATGTGAAGCATTTTTCAGATGTTTCTGGGAGATATGGCATCACCCTATTTAAATGCAAGTCAGTAATTGCTTATGTGGATTAGAATCCGGGCAAAAATAATGTGTAGAGAGAGTCAATACCTATTGATATGGGATTGATGGGCATGGGTATAGACTGAGATACTGTTTGGTGCACAGTAGAGTAATTTTAAATTTTATCACCAGGCAAGTAACAAGTGATAGAGAATTGGCCACCCATTTTACCTGCCACCCGATTTTTATTTACTTGGTTTTTACCCATCGATATGAGTTAAAATCTCCCCGCCCCCCTCCCCACCTCTGTGCTGCTGGGACCCAGGGTGTAAAGCAGAATGTTGTCTGGAGACAGTAGGTCAGGGGATGGATGCTGAGGATAGGGGTATATTTTGTTTGATTAATTTTGATGGACCAGTTTCGATGTGAAACTTTTCACTTGGAGATAAAATACGTCAATTCAGGTTAAAGGTTCATTTAGGTTGTCCTTATAAAACACTCCCAGGTCAGGCACACCATAGGAAGAAGAGAGAAAATGGGGAACCATAGCCCAGTTAGCCTAGTATCAGCAGTAAGCAAAATACCAGGATTTATTATTAGAAATGTGAGAACGGGGAATTTAGGAAATTAAAATTTAATTAAACAGAGTCGATATGGATTTATGAAATAGAAATTATATTTTTTGAGGATATAACTAGTGAGACTGATAAGGAGGAACCAGAAGATGTAGTGTATTTGATTTTTAGAAAGCATTAAATAAGGTGCCACGCAAGAGATTATTTTGGAGTAATATATTAGCATGGATTGGTGATTAGTTAATGGAGAGAAAACAGAGTAAAAATAACTGGGCTAAAAAGCAAAATACTGGATGCTGAAAATCTGAAATAAGAAGAAGAAGTGCTGGAAATGCTCAGCAAGCCTGGCAGCATCTGTGGAGAGAGAAACAAGAGTTCATGGGCAGAATTTTATGGTCCCATTGTGGCAGGGTTGGGACTGTAAAATGCGGCGAGCCGTTCAAAACTCCACTGACTTTGGCGGGACCATAAAATCCACCCAACGTTTCGAGTCCGATATGACACTTCTTCAAAACTGAAGGTAGAAATGTTCAACGGTGGGAGGAAGAACAAAAGAGAAGCTCTGGCATAGGGTAGAATAAATGAGACATTTCCGGGTTGGCAGGCTGAAACTAGTGGTGTACCACAAGGATCAGTGCAATCTATATTAATAACTTAGATGAGGGGACTGAATGTAACTTATCCATGTTTGCTAATGATACAAAGTTAGGTGAGAAGGGATTTTTTACAACCACCTGAGAGAGCAGACAGGGTCTCAGCTTAATGTCTCATTTCAAAGACAACACGGTGCACACTCCCTCAGTACCACAGTGAGATTTTGTGCTCATGATCTGAAGTGGGACCTGAGCCCCCAACCTTCTGAAGTGTATATGCTACCAACTGAGCCACAGCTGATACTGTGACCAAAGTACAGATTAGTTACTGATTGCAGAAGGAGCACAAGAACACTTGTCATAGGAACCCATGTGGTTGGGTGCTCTGTTATCAAATTTGCAGTCAGGGCCAGTTTTGTTCTGCAGTACTCTAGAAGAAGAAATAGAAGCCTTATGGTCCTCTGAGCCTGCTTTGCCTTTCAACAAGATTACAACTGATCTTCTAACTCAAGCAGAGTCTTTGAATATTTTTAAAGTGGAGGTAGATAGATTCTTGATAAGCTAGGGGGTGAAAGGTTATCGGGGGTAGTCGGGAATGTGGAGTTGAAGTTACAATCAGATCAGCCATGATCTTATTGAATGGTGTAGCAGGCTTGAGGGACTGAGTGGCCTACTCCTGCTGCTAGTTCGTATGTTTGTGTGGGATGTAGGCATTGCTGGCTTGGCCAGCATTTATTGCCCATCGCAATTTGCTCTTGAGAAGGTGGTGGTGAGCCACCTTCTTGAACCGTTGCAGTCCATGTGGTGTAGGTACATCCATTGAGGTGTTAGGGAGGGAGTTCCATGATTTTGATCCCATAACAGTGAAGGAGCAGTGATATAATTCCAAGTCAGGATGGTGTTGCTTGATGGGGAGCTTGCGGGTATTGGTGTTCCCATGTGCCTACTGCTCTGGTCTTTATAGGTGATAGAAGTTGCAGGTTTGGAAGGTGCTGTCGAAGCAGCCTTGGTGAGCTTCTGCAGTGTGGATGGTACACACTGCTGCCACTGTGTATCAGTGGTGGAAACAATGAATGTTTAAGCTGGTAGATGGGGTGCCTGTGCTGCTTTATCCTGGATGGCCTTGAGTTTCTTGAGTGTTATTGCGCTCATCCAGGCAAGTGGAGAGTATTCCATCGCACTCTTGACTTGTGCTTTGTAGATGGCAGACAGGCTTTGGGGAGTCAGGAGGTGAGTTACTTATCGCAGGATTCCCAGCCTCTGCCTTGCTCATGTAGCTGCAGTAGTTATATGGCTAGTCTAGTTCAGTTTCTGGTCAGTGATAACCCCTAGGATGTTGGTGTTGTGAAAAGCACTTTATCGATGCAAATTCTTCCCTCCTAAGAACTCAGCAAACACTGCCCCAACTCATTTCAGCAAAACCTGTCCAGGAAACAGAGGTCAGATTTTGCTCCCATTGGCATAGGTTGGAGTGCGAAAGGTGAAGGGGCAGCAGGCTAACTCATGGTGTGGCCCAGCCACTGTTATACTTGGATTGTAAAATGACTGCACGTTTCCTAGTGTCATCAGGGATGATCCAGTGTTCCGATACTCCCAGTGGGAAGCACAACATGCAATGAGCGATTCTTGAGAAATCCAGTTTCCCCAAATGTAGTACCTTTGAAAACATGATTGTGAGATTAGCTAGTAGCTTAGTTATTGAATGATGTGTGTCATGTATCTGACAGTCCAGTAATAACTCTCAGTGAACAGCTCCAAAGCATTTTGAAAATCTCTAGGAGACAGGCCCAGAAAGCACATTTCCTTTAATCAGCCTAAACACTGAGAATGGTCAATTTTCACCAGGTCACCTGCCTTCTTTGGAGCAGGAGCAGGCTGCCAGAGTTCTTCTTCACATGTGTCAAACTTGTGGCGATTGTTGCTTTAGGGCCAGTCTTACTGAATAAGGGTCACGTGCTCAGAACAGCCAATCAATACCTAGTGCGGAGAATCTCATAAGGGGCAGAGTTTTCTTAGCCTGGGGGAGTGTATTGTAGCCTTGCTAGAAGCAGGCAGCTAATCCAACAGCTCCATAAATGAAGTTCATTGTTCAACTGAAAAAACCTCTCGGTAGTACATCTCTATATCTGGCGACAAGGATAAATGATTCTGGAGCTACCTCTCGCCCTCTATTTTCAAGAAAGAAATATATACTCACCAAGATGCCTCTCTTTGGGAGGGTCAACCCATTTGACGACTCCACAGAGGATTGGAGTCAATACATCAGGTGCCTTGGGTTTTATTCCCAGGCCAACAAAATAGGGAAGGAGGCAAAGTGCAAAGCAATTGTCTTGAGCGTCTGTGGGAGTCAAACCTACAATCGTATTCGCAGTCTCACAGTCCCAAGCATGCCTGAGTCCAAATCGATTAGTGAGCTCGTGGATTTAGTGAAGGGACATTTTCAGCCCAAACCATTGGTCTTTATGCAAAGATTCAAATTTAATATGAGGGTGAGGGCCCCAGGTGAATTGGTTGTGATTTATATTGCTAAGTTGAAGCAATTGCCAGAGCATCAAGATTTCAGAGCGACCTTGAACGACATGCCACAGGATTGGTTAGTTTGTGGCAGAATCATAGAATCACAGAATCTTAATTTCACAGAAGGAGGCTATTCGGCCCATCATGTCTGCATCGACTCTCCAAATGAGCATTATGACCTAGTGCCATTGCCCTGCCTTTTCCCCGTACCCTTGCACATTGTTTCTATTTAAATAAACATCTAATGTCCTCCTGAATGCCTCGATTGAACCTGCCTCCACCACATTTCCAGGCTGTGCGTTCCAGACCTGAACCACTCGCTGTGTGAAAAAGTTTTTCTCACGTCAGACATCTTTTGCAAATCACTTTAAATCTGTGCCCTCTCGCTCTTGATCCTTTTACGAGTGGGAACAACTTCTTCCTATCTACTCTGTCCAGCCCCCTCATGATTTTGAACATCTTTATCGAATCTCCTCTCAGCCTTTTTCTCTCCAAGGAGAGCAGTCCCAACTCTCCAATCTATCCTCATAGCTGAAGTTCCTCACCCCTGGAACCATTCTTGTAAGTCTCTTCTGCACTCTCCCAATGTGATTCTGTGGTTAAAGCAGTCAAGGCAGATCATATTACTGTCACACTCCAGTAAATGGGAAGCCTCTAGTTACGGAGATGGATACAGGGGCATCAGTTACAATGTTGGGTGAGCGCACTTTTCAGTAGATGAGAGAAGGTACCCAACCCTTGAGCCTGGAGAGAACTTCTGCCTAGTTGAAGACTTACATGGGAGAAGCAATAAAAGTAAAAGGCACCGCCATGGTACCTGTGAGCTATGGGTAGCAGTCAGCCTAGCTCCAGTAATAGTAGTGACTGGGGAAGGACCAAGCCTTTTGGGCCATGATTGGCTAAATGAAATCAAGTTAAATTGGTCCGAGATTTTTCAAGTGCAGTCAGGAGGACTGCTAGAATTGTTAAAATTATATGACGGCATCTTGCGCCGAATTAGGGAAAATCAAAAGCATGCATGCCAAGATTTATGTTGATCCAGAGGCAATTCCCTGATTTTTAAGACAAGACCAGTACCATATGCCTAAAGAGAAAAAGCGGATGCTGAGTTAAACTGGTTGGAGGAACCAGGCATCATACAGATCGTTCAATTTTCGGAATGGGCAGCACCTATCGCTCCCGTACTGAAACCGTTTAAGACCGTTCGCATTTGCGGCGATTATAAGCTAACAGTTAATCAGGCTGCCAAGTTGGATAAATAACCAATTCCAAGGATCAAAGACTTACACGCAAAGCTGGCAGGAGGTCAATCCTACACTAAGTTGGATATGAGCCATGCACACCAGCAACTCGAGTTAGATAACACATCCCAGGGGTATGTCACAATAAACACACACAAAGGCCTATTCCAGTATACGCACCTACCTTTTGGCATATCCTCCGCATGTGTAATATTTCAAAGGACTATGGAGAGTTTGCTACAGGGCTTACCACAGGTTGTAGTATACCTTGACAATATTCTCATAACTGGATCGACAAAGGCCGAGCATTTAGCAAATTTAGAGGAGGTGTTAAAAAGATTCCTTGAAGCTGGAGTTCACCTAAAAAAGGAGGAATCACTTTCCAGGCCACCAAGGTTACCTATCTGGGGCACCATGTAGACACACAATGGTTACACCCTGTGGAAGAAAAGGTTAAGGTGATAAAGGAGGCGCCTTCCTCCACAAATATCACCAAACTCAAATCATTTTTAGGGATAGGAAACTAATTTGGGTGATTTTTACCCAGCTTATCACTTGTACTGGCTCTCTTGCACATACTGCTGAAGAAACACCATCGTTGGTCCTGGAAGGCTCCACAGGAGGAAGCCTTCAACAGAGTAAATCAACTGCTGCACTCCACAACCTTGATAGTGCACTTCGATCCATCTAAAGAATTGATATTGACCTGCGACGCCTCTCCATATGGCATTGGTGCAGTATTGTCCCATGAAATGGACGAATGCACTGAGAGGCTAATAGATTACTTATCAAGCACCCTTTCATGGCTGAGAAGGACAGATTGTCAATAGTCTTCAGAGTTAAAAAATTCCACCAGTATTTACATGGCAGGTGCTTTATTATCGCATCCAATCATAAACCACTTTTGGGCCTTTTCAAAGAAGACTAGGCTATCCTGTCGATAGCCTTTGCAAGAATTCAGCACTGGGCATTAATTCTGTCCGCCTACGAATACACTTTCAAGCACCGACCTGGGAAACACGTAGCGAATGCGAACGCTCTTAGTCACCTACCCTTGCAAGAAAGCATCGTGTATACTCCTGTGCCCTAAGAAATAGTCTTTTCATTGAGTTTTTTAGATGCATTGTCTGTCTGCGTGAAGCAGAGCAGGAACTGGACCAATCGAGGTCTGCTTCTGTCCAAAGTGAGAGACCAGATATTTACAGGTTGGTTAAATGAGCCAGTCTCCAAGGAAGTGAAACCATTTTTTACCCGCAAATACGAAGTGAGTTGTCAGGATGGCATCATACTCTGGGAGCAAGAGTAGTCATTCCTGCTCCTAACTGAATTGCATAGCACTCATCCTGGCATTTCTAAGATGAAAATGCTTGCCAGGAGTAATGTGTAGCGGCCTGGTATAGATACAGATATCAAAAAGCTAGTCAAGCACTGTCAACAGTACCAACTGCAGCAAAAGCTGCCAGCTGAAGGCCCCACTACACCCTTGGGAATTACCTGGCCGACCATGGGTGTAGATCCATATAGACTACATGGGTCCATTCCTAGGCACAATGTTTTTGTTCATAATCAACACGCCCTCAAAATGGATAGAAATTTTTGAGGTGAAATCACCTACATCGCATGCTACCATCGAAAAGTTGCGCCAATGCTTTTCAATTCACGGATTGCTCAAAGTCATTGTGTCAGACAACGGAGCCGTATTTACAAGGGCTGAATTTCAGAACTTTACCAATCTAAATGGCATTAAACACATCTGAACTGCGCCTTACCGCCCAGCATCAAACGGACTAGCCAAGAGAGCAGTCCAAACTTTCAAGTCAGGACTAAAAAATTGTCGGGAGGAACCTTGGAAACCAAAATCTCTCGCTTCCTTCTTAGCTACCGCACAACTCCACATGCAACAATGGGAGTCCCACCAGCAGAACTGCTTATGAAGTGTCGTCTCAGAACGAGACTGAGCCTTGTATTTCCAAATTTTCAAGGGAGGGTAGAGAAGAACCAAAGTAATCAGAAAACAAGCCACGATTTGCATAGTAGAGCCTGGAAATTTATAGTAGATGAAGCCGTATATGTAAGGAACTTTGGATCCCAAGAATTATTATCTGTGAGAACAGACCCCTTTCATACCAAGTAGACATGGAAGGCCGGATCGTTCCTAAGCTCAAGGATCACCTGAGGAGCGGGGAGACCTTTCCACAGTCAGTGTTAACACCAAGGAATGTTATCGAACCCGTAAGTACCGAAGTACCTGATTGATCTGTTCTAGAGATGACTGATGTCTCCATTGAATCACATAGTGATGAACTGCCTGTGCCAGAAGAGGTACCCATTATCCCAATGTTCTTGATACCCAGTGACACCGCCCCCCCCCCCCCCAAAACCATGCGGCCAACCTTTTGTGCGAGCCCCAACAGAGAATGATGACTCACCATGGGGTCATCAGTGGAGTCCTCACTTGATGCATGTACACATGCAATTTGCAAGCAGGAGACAGGAGGAGTGGAGTGTGTGGGCTGGGAGTGGGAGATGCAGGAACTTGTGTTTACTGGATGGCGATCTGTGAATGGTTGCAACTGGTCAGTAGTCTTAAGCATTGTCTACAATGCAGCTTCCAAGATTATATCGCACCTTTGGTGGTTCACGGTAGTAGCTCCTCATTGCACCAGGCTCTTGCTTTAATTGAGCTGAGAGCATGGCTGCTGAAAGCACAGATTACTATGGGTTAGTGTGGTGTTGGAGGCGGTGGGTGGTGGTTAGGTGGGCCTTCTCCGTGCTGCAGAAATACCATCATTTGGATCTGCAGCAAAACAATCCAATGATATCAATGGCATACAATTAGACTGCTATTGTGGGCTCTGTGTTTCATGGGTACTGTGCAAAATGGATATGTTTGCATTTTGTAAAACAGGATGTCCTGATCAGATCTCACCTGTATTGTGCTGTTGTCATGGCAATGACTGTGGTTTTGTGGGTTGAATGCTCTGTGATACTACCTGATCAGCTGAAGACATTTAGAATTATGGTGAAGACAGCAATCTTAGAGTGGGCCACATACTCTGGGAGGGCTCAAATAACAGCTTTCAGACAATGAAATGATAAAGGGAGCAAGAAGTGCTTTTATTAAATGTGTTGTGCAGCTGTACACTGATGTGAGATATACCAATCAGGTAATGGATGTGGATATCGTAGAGCTATATGCTTTGTTTAGGCTGAAAATGTTGTGCAAACACTAAATCATTCATCATCCCAATTTAGATATACATCGCAGTTCCTTCATCATTGCTGTATTAATATCCAGGCATTTCCTAGCTTGCACTATCTTTAAAGCACCAGTGGCCCAATGAGAAGGCCCGTCATCACTTTCTCAGTGCATCTAGGGATGGGCAATGTATGTAGCCTTGTGAGTGTAGCCCACAGTTCTGTTTGGAGTCATACCTAGCACAAGTGAGGATGGTTGTGATTGTTGGAAGCCATTCATCTCAGCCCCAGGACATCACTGCAGGTGTTCCTCAGGGTAGTATCCTAGGTCCAACCATCTTCAGCTGCTTCTTCAATGACCTTCCCTCCATCATAAGGTCAGAAGCGGGGATGATCGCTGCTGATTGTGCAGCATTCAGTACCTTTCGCAACTCCTCAGATACTGAAGCAGCCTGTGTCCGAAGGCAAACAAGACTTGAACAACATTAATGCTTGGGCTGATAAGTGGCAAGTAACGTTTGCAGCATACAAGTGCCGGGCAATAGCATAGCATCTCCAACAAGAGGGAATCTTTCATGTCAGCCGTGGGTCAGTTAGCAGCACTCTTGCCTTTGAGTCATGTGGGAGTAATTTTTAGGGAAGGGAGCATATTGCTTGCATAATATTTGCCGTAGGTGGCATTAACAAACTCAGCATGGTGAAAAACCAGCCTGCCTACTTTTGCCCACCTTCCACCACCAATTGTATTATGGCAGCAGGGGCAGAATTAGGCCCTTAATTGGGCAGTTAAGGGTATCAATAGACCAATTACAGGCAGGTTAGCGGGCATCTTATCCACCCACTGTATTATGAAGAATGGGTCAGGGGTGGACAGGAAGGTGGTGGGCTAGCCACCCATCATATTTTATGTGTCCCCACCTCGCCATAAACACAGCCCGTGGTTCCAGGTTCAAGTTTCACTCCAGTGCAAAAATCAAGACTGACATTCAAGTGCTGCATGGTCAGAGGTGCCATCTTTCGGATGACCCATTAAACCGAGGCCCCAGCTGTCCATTGGGTGGATGGCACTATCGTGAAGAAGTCCTCCCCAGTGTACCAGCCAATATTTATTCCCCCAATCAACATCACAAAAACAGATTATCTGGTTGTTACCACATTTTGTGGGAGTTTGCTGTGTGCAAATTGGTTGCCGTGTTTCCTGCATTACAACAGTAGCCACAAAAAATAAACAACTACTTCAATGGTTGTAAAGTGGTGGTTGTGAGAAATGCTATATAAATACAAGCCTTTAAACTTTCTTCTTTCCATCTTCCCTCAACATTCAATGTCATTACCATCAATGAATCCTCCACCATCAACATCCTGGGGGTGGAGTTACCATTGACCAAACATAAGTGAACCAGCCATGTAAATACTGTGGCTACAAGAGCAGTTCAGGGACTGAGAATTCTGAGTAATTCATCTCTTGACTCCCTAAAGTGTGTCCACCATCTACAAGGCATATGTTAGGAGTACGATGGAATATTCCTCACTTGTCTGGATGAGTGCCACTCCAACAATACTCAAGAAGCTTGACACCATCCAGGGCAAGGCAGCCCACTTGATTGGCATCATTAACGATCCGCCACCTTAAACAATCATTCCCTCCACCACTGGCGCACAGAGGCAGCAGTGTATGCGATCCACAAGATGCACTGCAGCAGCTCGCCAAGCCTCGTTTGACAGCACCTTCCAAACCCACGATCTCTCTCGGCTATAAAGAGAAGGGCAGCAAATGCATGAGAACACCACCACCACCAGCAAGTTCCCCCCCAAACCACACACCATCCTCACTTGGAACCATATCGTTGTTCCTTAACTGTCACTGGGTCAAAATCCTTGAGTTGTCCCATGGTGTAGGATCACTCTCAGCGGCAGCTTTGAGAACTAAGTTGAGTGCAGCAGCAGTCCCTCCTTGAAATCAAATAGCCTCCCTGTACTTGCAAAGCTTGCCAAGAGAGCCAATTGGCTGCCAAGTGGAAAATCACACTGGAACCTGGTGACTTTTTAAGTGACCTCCTGACTCAGGTGTGAGTGTTACCCACTGGGCCACAGCTGACACCAAAGGACTGATTCATAGAATCCTAAAGCCCCTGGCATGTTGCAGAACCACTTCTGCTTAAAGCAGCTCTGCATTATAGAGAGAAGTAGACACAGAATGATGATGCAGGGATATGGTGAACATGACAGCCCCCAGTCCACTTTATATATAGAATTATATACAGCTAGAATTTACAGCACAGAAACAGACCATTCAGCCGAACTGGTCTCTGCCAGTGATTATGCTCCTCCTGTGCCTTGTCTGCCTTGCCCTGTTAGCATATCATCCAGGTCCTTTCTCCATTATGTTTATATCCAGCTTTTCTGTAAACGTATCACAGAAAGAAAGATGTTTAATTTATATAGCACCTTTTTACGACTCTAAATTTCCCAAAGCAATTCACAGCCAATGAGTCAATGCCAAAGTATAGGGGAGCACGGAAGACATTTACATTTCATCTTTGGGCTTCTTCCAGATTGACAGCTATTTGGATTTGGTGTGTAGTCACTGTGATTTCCTTTGCATTGACCATAGATCAGGCGTGAGAATTCCATCTTCCCAGTGTTGCTGTTAACTCACTCAGAGACAAATGACTCGCAGCCTAACTGGCTAACCATCTTCTGAGGTGATTCCTCAGTGATTTGTCCCATCTAGTGTACCACTGCCTGTGTCAGATGGTGAGACCACCACATGTTTTGGCTCATGAGCACAAAGAGCGCACCAGCTCTTTAAATTCCCATTAATGAAGCTAAGTCTCAGAATAGCAGTCATAGTGATTAATGCACAAGTATAAATCTCTTGCTGTGGATGGTTGCACTTCCCACAGAGCTGGATACTAATTTTGACAGGCCTGATTAAAGTGTACTTGTAATACAGAGCAGATTCAAGGCTCTGGCCAACATTTATCCCTCAATCAATGCCAGTAACACGGATGACCTAGTTATTTCTCATTGCTGTTTGTGGGACTTTGCTGCATGCAAATTGACTGCCATATGCCCTGCGTTTCAACGTGACTACTCTTCGAAAACTACTCAATTAACTGTAAAGCACTTTGAGATGTTCTGAGATTGTGAAAGGTGCTTTATAAATGTAAGTTTTTCTTTCTCTCAAGATGCAAATGGATTAATGTGCACAGAGCTAACAATTGTCCTGTTGTGGCAATTCATACAGTCAGCATTGTAGGGCACTCACTGGATTCTCCTGTTCACTTTTTAAAAACTAAATATTACATTGTAAAACTATTGCGTTCAGGCTAAGAATCATGGTTGTACCTCTCTGTAAGAGAAATGATTACATGGATGAAAAAAACCTGACAATTTTACGATTGGCTTTACTTAAATTGCTCCAAAAATAATATAATCCAAAGGTTTAGCAATTTGTCCCAAAACCTGTTGCATGTTTGAATAATGTTGGGTGACAAAAACTTTGTACAGAACCCCTTCTCCCTGCCTCAGCATAAAAACAGTGTGTCAAATGAGGAGTTAAAGTCCCATGGGGAAACCCCAAATGTATTGACAGGTTTGCTTCGAAGATCAGAAGGTTCTCTGTCAGTAGTCAGACACTTATGAAATGAATCATTTCAAGTAGATAAGATATGAACAACAACCCCTTGCCCATCATTTGAGTCATTTGCTCATGATATCTAACCAAGGTAGCAAGCAACGTGCAACTGGTATGAAACTTTTTGACGAATCAGCAGTTAAAAATAACAAGTTTTGTCTTTTCTCTCAGTTAACAACTTTACATACATTAACATTTCCACAGCACAGTCATTTCTGATTTAATTAACTTAAGAACACTGTTGGAGAACCATCTAAGCTAGATGCCCCCCACTCTTCCCCCCCCCCCCCCCCCACACCATGGAAACATAGATGTTTCAGATCATACTTCTATACTTTTTACCCCCACAAATGCAAACTAGCTTGAGTCAACTTTAAAACACACAGTGCTAGAATTTTCATGGGCCTTCTATTGACCTTCCACCATGATTTTGATGAAAAATTGGCAGAATCCCTGGGGAAGAAGCATAAGTGCCCATTTGTGCCATTTTCCTGGGAGGATGCAGGTGTGGGGAAGGTGTTCTGCGCAAGAGATAAGGAGGACCCATAAAGAACATTTACCCCATTATGTCTTATTGTACGAAAAAGGAGCTTTAGGCTGAGGCCCATACCCTCATTAAAGGCTGAGATCCTCTGTAAATGAGTCCATGATCCGTTTAGTGGTCTTTGCGCTGACTCCTCAGCTTGTCTACATGCTTGAATGGCTGGGCCTGTAGATGTTGGCTTCTTAAATATCATTTCACTGTTATTTGCAGAATTCAGTCTGCAATTTCATTGATACATTATGTTCTGCTGCTATTTAGATGTGTGCTTTATTTCTTACATATCGAAGTTTGTGCTTCCAACTCTTTCTAACAGTCTTGCCTCCAGCTGCTATTGTGGGAAGCAAAGTGAATCGGATGGTAATTCCTTTCAGGGTTCCAACTGATTTGGAGAATGATGAGCAATTATTGAAAGCCAGGGAAGAAAGATGGGGTAGTGATGGAAGGATCCACAGTTTGACAGGACGCGAAAAGAATCTTCCTACCATGGCAGTAGTCACCTTTGTGCCAGCCGATAGGGGGGCTCGTCCTATACTGAGGGGTTGAGTTTCAGGAGCTCTTGCAACCAATGCAATAATAGGTGGAGGGAGAGGGGGTGGTAGGGAGATAAGGCACCCATATCTGGTGATTACCCCACTGGATGTCAAGCCAGAATTCTCGGCCTGAGCTAGAACTGCCTGGAGCAAGGTTTGAACCCTGTACCAAT
The DNA here is from genome assembly GCF_964194155.1 of Cetorhinus maximus. Classification (NCBI taxonomy): domain Eukaryota; kingdom Metazoa; phylum Chordata; class Chondrichthyes; order Lamniformes; family Cetorhinidae; genus Cetorhinus; species Cetorhinus maximus. The sequence continues at coordinate 64,484,716 of NC_135884.1, forward strand.
CAGCTGGGTGTGTGACATGCACAGAAACCCCTCACTATTCTTAAGAATCTCCAATCCCAGCTACTGGGAAACTCATACAGGCAGAGTTTCTATTTGACCAATATGGAGTGAACACTCTCTCTCCCTTTAGGAGTGCACCACACTCTCCTAAATAATACAATCAAGAAAAGGCCATTGGGCCCATCATGCCTGTGCTGGCTCTTTGATAGAGCTATCCAATTAGTCTCCATAGCTCTGTAAATCTTTCCTTTTCAAACATATCTAATTCCTTTTTGAATGTTGCTATTGAATCTGATGCCACCACCCTTTCAGGCACCACATTGTAGATCATCATAAATCCTGGTGTTAAAAAATTGCCTCCTGTTCTCACCTCAGTCTTTTTTGCCAGAGATTTAATTCTCAGGTTGGCCAGAACCAAGGCTTGGGGATTCCAGGGTATAAGACAGTACTTGAGTTTACTGAGTTAACACTATGCCATTTACCAGCACAGAGCACTGTCAGAATGCAGAATCACAGAATGGTATGGTGTAAAAGAAGGCCATTTGGCCCATCATGTCTACACCAGCTCTCCGAATGAGCATTATGAATTAGTGCCATTCTTCTGCCTTTTCCCCATACCCTTGCACATAGTTTCTATTTAAATAATCATCTAATACCCTCTTGAAAGCAGCTGAGGGGTGTGGAAGGGGTGAATCCAGAGGGGGAAAAGCACTGTTAAATTTTCCAATGCTCACCCAGCCAGAATAATGCTGTAGGCTAGTGCACTGACTTGCAGTGTTAGCCTTGCTAATGAAGTCAATGGCTCTGCCTTTGCAGCTTCAAGCCTGACACATTTGAAACATTCATAGTGAATAAGAAACATTCTGCCTGACCAGGAAGAGGAATCAAGTCTGAAAATGTACCAAAGAACCTAGCTGATATCTTAAACTGGTTCTTTTGAATTATCACTGCACATCGACCAGATGCTTTGGATGTTCCTGAAGGAGTCAGAACAGAAAGGCTTAGATTTTGTTCTTGTGAGGAATATGCAGGACTTTTTGCTCTTGCTTTCAACCGTGTGTTGGAATAATAGGGAGCTGCCTGGTTCATGCACTAGTTAGAACATAGTCTACCACAGACAGTTGACTTGGTTCTGGACTCAGCTTCTAGCAACATCATGATGGCAATGGTGAATATAGTCGGCTCTGGGATTTTATCTGGGATGTGTAATCCAGCTCCAGGATCCATCTAAGGGCAGAGAAGAGACTAACCAGGGTAAATTTTAATAATGTGCAGAGCCTTAACCTCCAGGAATGTGCTTTTGAATCTTAAACATGCTTCAAAGTGACATATTTGTCAATAGAAGTCCAGAATTAAGCCAACTATCTGTGGTAGACTCTGTAATCTATGACTGAACCAGCTAGGTCCACATTATTCCAGGGAATTGTTGATAATTGATGGGATAGCCTGACTCACTATGAATCCTGGAGAGAGAAATCTGTTGCTGAGGCTGAGATTCTTCTCATTTGGTTGCAAGTAATCTAGCAAATTAGAAGAGGAAGGTTCAGGTTAAACCAAGCACCAGGAAGCTTACAGTGATGTATTCTAGTGAGTTGCACAGTTTAGCTGGTTAAATTCAAGCCCACACTTAGTCTCCCTGAGCCTTGATTTTGTCAATCTACACTGAAAATCACTTAACTTGGATACATGGGATGTGTTCCTACTTGCTTGCCTTCCCAACTTCTTCCCTGCTTTCAAAATTCTCCTCATTGATTGTGTATCTTCAGTTCCTCATCCTGACCTTTTAATTCTCCTCCCCTTTCCATGTGTTCAGTGTCCAACTTTTCTCTTGTCTTGTTTTAAAATGCTCCAAGACTTTTTGCACATGTGTAGCATAGATTATTGTGATACTGCTGTCCTACATTTTGGGAGATGAACAGAAATTCTTAAATATGGTGATGATGGGTTTATATTTGCCAGGTACGCAACTAACCAAAAACAAAAGTCTGTCTGTAGCCTTCAGCCTCTCAAAATAGGACCATGTGGTCCTTTTTTTCACGTGTACCTCCACGCGCTATTTTTCCTTTGGGGGATAGTGGGGAGGTGGTGGAAGGATTCCCTGGCAGATTATCAGTCCACTGAACCACATCATAGACACTCCTTCCGTGGCTAACAAGTCCTGGTGTGGGACTTGAACCCAGAGGTAATGACACTACCACTGCATGACAAGACCTCCCCTGTGGCCACATGATGGGCATCTCACAAAGTCCATTGACTTTCTTCATTTATGGAGGTGAGTGGTCATTAATCATCAACTTTGTGGTCAAACTTATAAGCCATGCACTAAGGTAGCAATTTGCTCCCATCTGATGATTGTATGGGTAGCATTTTCTCACTGCCAATTTCTGTATCCTCTGACTAGGGGTTTTCATTTGCTTTAGATTACACATCCACTTCTCTCTCTCTCTCGCCTCCGCTAGCTCTCCTTCTCAGCCCTGCCCCAGCTTTCCAACAGCTTTCCAACCTGGGCCAGCCATTGTAAAGCTGTTTGTCTTTTTTTATTATTATAGGGCTTACATTGCATTAGGAGTAAAAGTAGACTGGAGCGCTAACCTTTTTTTCAGTGCAATATGATATTAACATCCAATAAACCACCAAATGCCAACAAGCAACAAGGGGCCTACTGCTGCACTCTGAATAGCAGAAAGAACCCCTCCCCTTCAAGTCCTCCTCGTTTTGTTTTCATTAATTCCCCTTTCTCTCAGTTGACTTTCCAGCTGAACACTTATTGGGCCATAATGATTGAAATGCTTTATGTCTCCCATGTGTACGCGGCTGCCTCATTCACCGTACTGAAGCATGTAGGCCACAGCTGCATCTTAAACTGACTATTGTACACTTGCCACTTACCGTGTGGGAAGCAGATCTGCATTCTGTTAGAGGGAGGAAGGATGTAGGTCGGCTCGCACTGGTAGAGTAAGTATGTAGACTTAAGAGTCTGAATGGTTTGAGTTCAGAGGTCAATATCCTACAGGAAATTTAGAGAGAATACACAGCTCTCCAGTATGATAATTGTTTCCTCTTTACTAAACTCTGCTGCAGATTTCCAGTTACTTAACTGTTGAAGAAACTTTGGGGAAATTTCTTTGTGTGCTATTTGTTTAGTGTGTTCGGATGGGATTCCTCTTCTGTCTATTGGTTAATCTGTGGGGAGTTCACTGGGAGATTTCTAGCCTATGTCTTATAATTCCCACTGCAGTTTCTAGCTCCAGGAACAGCTCAGTTGTCCATGCAAGAAAGAAAGACTTGCATTGTGAGAGCACTTTTCACAACCTTAGGGCATGCCAGATTGCTTAAAAGTCAGTGAAGTATTGTTGAAGTTTGATCACTGTTACAATGCGGGAAACGTGGCGGCCAGTTGTGCACAGCAAGATTCCACAAACAGCAATGAGGCAATGACTAGACAATCCGCATTGGTGGTGTTGGCTAGGACACCGGGGAGAACTCCTCTGTTCTTCTTCAAATAGTGCCACCGGCCATTTTACGTCCCCCTCAGAGGGAAGATTGGACTTCAGTTGCTGTGTCTGTACCCTCTGGAATTCCCTCCCGAGCCCCGTACCCCTTTCAACCTTTAGGACCCTCATTAAAACTCACATCTTTGACCAAGTTTTTGGTTATCCTTCCTATTCTCCCGTCCTTTTATTTGATTCAGTCTCTGTGAAGGATTTTGGCAATGCATTTCTGTGTTAAAAACACTACATAAAGGCAAATTGTATGGGTCACAAAAAGAAGAAATAATTATTTTCACTAACGTGGTTAAGGTCAGTCCTTCTCAAGAGCCCTGGAAAAATGAATCACACGGTTTTGTTCTGAGCCATGCAAATTAGACAGGTCCCAGTTTTATCGATTGTTCCCTGTTAACGGAGCTGATCACAGAGTTACGGTAAGGTACCTTAAAACGTCCCCAGGTTAGGGAGATCAGTCAGGGCTTCTGTAGCTGGCTGCTATCAAGCAACCCCTACGGGAAAGTGTGTGAGTGAAACCATCATCGATTGTAAAAACCCATCTGGTTCACTAATGTCCTTTAGGGAAGAAAATCTGCCATCCTTGCTTGGTCTGGCCTACATGTGACTCCAGACCCACAGCAATGTGGTTGACTCTTGAAATGGCCTAGCAAGTGATTCAGTTCAAGGGCAATTAGAGATGGGCAACACATGCTGGCCTTGCCAGTGACTCCCACATCCCTTAAAAAGAATTAAAAAAAGACACTGGATGACAGAGGGATGAGGTTCATCTAGAAAGCTCCATATAATGCAATATCTGGTCACCGTCTGTAACAGCATAGTTAAAAGCCCCAAGGTGCTTCATCATGTATAACTTTACACTTGTCCACATAAGTAGATAGGAGAGGTGACCAAAAGCCTGGTCAAAAAGGTTAGGTTTTAAAGAGAGAGGTGGCCACCAATGATGGGTCAAAGGAAATCAGAGATGCATAATGTGGCAGAATTGGAGGAACACAGAGATCTCAAAGAGTTGAGGGGGTTATAGAGATAGGGAGGGACGAGGCCATTGCAGGGATTTGAAAACAAGAATGAGAATTTGAAAATCGAGGTATTGAATACAGGTTCACGCAGAGAGAATAATCAATCACTGGAGGACTGTCTTGATACTGTCCCAAAGCCCATTTCATGTCGAATCCTAGCCAGTGTCGGACAGCTTCTCATGTCCGTTTTAAACGGGTCTGGATACAAACCCAAATCCCAGAGGTGAAGGGGCAGTTTGAAAACTCCCCTTCCCTCTTGTTTTATTTATATGAAGAGTGTTTGGAACCACACGACGGAGGGAAAATCTCAAGTGCCAAAATTCTGGTGGGCAAGGTTTGTATCTTTGGCCTTGAGGGTAGGGATATTTAATAAGGTAGTGTCCTCACAGGATGAGCAGCCCAAAACTGGAAGAGGCAAAACAAGAGGCTGCAAACCCTTCCTCAGAAGTGAACATCCACCTTTTGTGCCAAATATCAAATCTCCGCCACCCACTCCACTATTGTCACTACTCCATCATTAACTCTTCTATGGCTACCCCATCATCAGTTCTCCCCCAACCATCCTTTTTTTTAACCCCATCTACTGCACTGTCAGCTCTCCTTGGCATTGGGGGATTTTATTTTCATACAGTCCAATTTTCCATTTAAATATAATTATACCTGTAACTTGTTACCATTAGATTATGCATGATAATACCAGAGAACTGTGACCTGTGACCTTCCAGCCCTCCTAATAAATTGCAGAAGTTGCCCATCTTCTGCTGATATGGACACATCATAAATTTCGCCTGCCAACTCGTGGGGCCTCATTCAACCTATTTCTCCTCACACCAGAATGCACTGTGCTTTAAACCTGTCAGACTGATCTTTCCAACATACTGCATCCAATTCCAAGTGCTGCTATATCTGCCATCCCACCTGTTCCAACTCAATCAATTTTTCCTCAGGACCATGTCAACCCTTGTGTTTGGAACTTCATGTGAGGTGATTTTTCCCTCATCCACTCTGCACAGGGCTTCCATTCATGTCAAAGTCACATGCAGCTGCTCGCTCCTCCTCTAACTTCTATTCCTTTCTCCGAAAAGGGGGTTTGACCACTGTTTCATTGGAAGGTTTTTCTGCATTTCCTGGAGATCCTTGAGTTGGGTCTCCCTCTTTAAGGGCGAAATCATCCGCTCCCATTGGCGGCAGGTGTCATGGCAGGTGTGAGCGGACAATATGGCGAGAAATCCAAAAATTAGTCGTGAAACCAGTTTGCGATCGTCTGCTCCGACCATTAATGGCAGGCAGTGTTTCCTGCCATCCAACGTTGGGAACTTAATTTCGATGCATTTGCATCTCATTATTGTACCCTCATGCTGGAATCAACCCCGCACATCAAATTTACCACCCATGTCGGCATGATTTCAGAATGGAGTGCTTCACAACTGCCTTTAAAAGGCGTGACCCTGGCAAGCTGAACTTCGATGGGAACTTGGAGGGGAGTGCACTCAACCTTGTGCAGCGCTCATGAGGATCACCCGTAGAACATCAAGGAAGAGGCGCTGCATATTCGTTGGGGGCACAGGTAAGTCGCTTTTTCCTGGCTGGCTTTCAGTGCAGTGCTGGGACAAGGGCTCCAGTGTAGGTGGGGCCAGGAGTGGGAGTGCAAGGCAGCACAGACTGAAGGAAGTACATAAGCACATGTGGAAGAAGACGGGGGTGGAGGGTGAGGGAAGCATTTACGCACTTGGAAAAGCTTGTCAAAAGTGAGCATCCTTCTGCAGCTGAGACCATTCAGCAGCAGCTCCATTGACATGCTTGGGGTCAGGCCTCTGAAGTTTTTCTGCCCATTCAAGCAATGCAAAAACATGAATATGCCACCAAATGCTCCAGAACTTATCACCCCTCAGCACTCCAGCCCCAGTCTGGGACCCCTTCCGTTGATTGTGTGCGGTCTTGTCCTGCATAAGGACAAATGGAGAGAATGTGAGCAAGGCACATGCCAGACCAAATGAGAAGGATGCCAGACGTGCATGTGCTCTGAGTGGAGCCATGGACGTGATGAGTCAGTCTCCAGAGGAGATGAGGCCAGATGGATATGTGAGGGTGTGTGAGAGAGAGTGAGTGGTGATGTCCCTTGAGCTGGCAGTGAATGTGTGATGGACCTGTGAGTGGGTGAATTAAGATTGGTGAGATGGTTGACTTACCCTGGTGACACAGATGAGATTGACCATCTGTTTTCTGCATGGGATGGCCAATTTCTTGTGTGCAGCATTGGCACTGACCACCTCTGCCACCGCCTCCCAAGCCAGAGTGGTGACACTGATGGGCGTCCTGCGGCCAGATTGGGAGTTGAGGATATCACGGCTGTCCTCCACAGCATTCAAAAGGCATCCCAGGGATGCGTCACTGAATTGGACTCTTGGCTTTTGTGGCCATGTCTTCACCGGAGCAGTCCTGGGCAGCAAGTATTCTGAACCGTGCGCGTGGCTGCAGCTTCAATATGGCATCCAGCATGAGGAAGCGGTGAGGTAACAGCGTGGCAGGCAAATCAAAGGCCGCCCACCAGTGATCTGGTATGTTTCCCATGACTGCATAATTTATGAGGCAGGAAGGGGAAGATATGGCACGAAAATCCGCCATTGCGGCCGGCGGGTAAAACATCTTGTCTCACGCTCACTATCGTACTTAAGGTGGAATCATCCCAGATTTGCACTAAGGGCCTGACACCATGTGACAGGCTGGACAATCTCTCCAAGATTCCTTTCTCCTTTAGGACACCAAAGTTACTCTTGCTTTAGAATATTTGGGGTGTAATTTGCCACCTACCATCATATGTTCGGTAGCCTACATTGACACCCAGACTGGCAACACCTTGATTTTAAAATTCTCACTCTTGTGTTCCAATCCCTCCATGGCCTTGTCCCTCCCTATCTCTGTAATCTCCTCCAGCACCACAGCCCTCCCAAGATACCTGTGCTCCTCTTATGCATCCCCAGTTTCCTTCCCTCCACCATGAGCAGTCAAAGCTTAAGCCATTTAAGTCCTAGTCTCTGGAATTCCAGACATAAACCTTGCCATCTCTCTACCTTTCTCTTCTTCTTTAAGATGCTCCTTAAAATCAACCTCTTTGATGAAGGTTTTGGTCACCTTGCTAATATCTTGACTCAGGGTCAAATTTTGTTTTATAATGCTCTTGTAAAGTGGGGTGTTCATTAAAGGCACTATATAAATGCAAATTGTTGGTGTTATTGAAAATACAAAGATAAGTGGGTAGGGGCCCTGCCCAATATCCAGGAGACTTTCAGCCTATTCAGTGAAAAATGAGTTCTGAAAGATGGAGTGTGTGAATGATGCTTACTGCCTGACAGAAAACAGAGCCTATCTGTGGCCAATCAAGCCCTTGAACAAACCGACTTGCATTTATATAGCATCTTTGATGCAATAAGATGTCCTAAAGGTGCTTCACAGGAACATTATCAAACAAAATTTGACACTGAACCCAAGAAGGAGCTGTTAGGACAGGATATTAAAAAAATTGGTAAAGAGGTAGGTTTTAATGAGTGTCTTAAAAGAGGACAGGGAGAGAGAGAGAGATGGAAACCTGTAAGGAGAGAGTTCCAGAGCTTTGGACTCAGAAAGCAGCTGAAAGCATGGCTACCAGTAGTGGGGCAATAGGATTGCCCAACTGCACAAGGGGAGTTACTGGACAAGTACTCCAGAGAACCAGGATAATTCTCTGGGGACCTGGGTTCAAATCCCACCATGGCAGATGGTGAGATTTAATTCAATTAAAAAAACCTGGAATTAAAAGTCTAATGATGACCATGAAATCATTGTTGATTGCCATAAAAACCCAATGTTCATTAAGTCCTTTAAGGAAGAAAATCTGCCATCCTTACCTGGTCTGGTCTACATGTGACTTCAGACCTACAACAATGTGATTGACTCTTAAATGTCCTCCTGAAGTGGCCTAGCAAGCCACCCAGTTCTCAAGGGCAATTAGGGATGGGCAATAAATGCTGGCCCAGCCAGCGATGCCCACATCCCATGAACAAATAAAAAAATAAATTTTAAAGAAGAGGCCAGAGTCAGAGTGACATAGGGTTCTCTAGCTGAGAAGTCCAGAGAGGTAGGTCCAGGGAGAGAACCTAGGCTTGTGACTGCCAGACCCTGTGACGGGATGTGGTTTCTTTGCCTCACAACATGTGGCAGGATGTACCAGCACACATGACCTGCTCAGGCTGTGTATGAGGCAAGGTTGAGAGAAGTGGCTGGAGTATTTCTGGAACAGACACAATTGTTCCTGAGAGAGCAGTGAGGAGGTGGCTTGCTCTTGGGTTTCAATGTGAGGAGGGTGAGACATCATGTAGTAAGCACATATGGCTAAAGTGTTAACCCTTACTGTCCCACACTGTATGCTGTATCTGCAGAGCTGCAATAAGCGGTGGAACAGGCAATAAACAGGAGCGTACAACTGCTTTTATATTGCTGCAGGATAGTAGTGCTGAGAGAGAACCCATGCCCACTGGCTATGAGTTCTCTCTATAATAATACCCCTCTTTCCCATTGGGGAAAAGGCTTCCTGCTGCCCTTCATTCCTGTCAGGACTCAAGAAAATGCCAGAACACATTGAACATCAAGTTACCGTGGTGAGGCAGTGGTGATTGCATGCAGAAAAGTAATTTTCTTTTAATTCATTTACGGGATGTGGGTGACGCTGGCTAGGCCAGCATTTATTGCCCATGCCTAGTTATCCTTGAGAAGATGGTGGTGAGCTGCCTCCTTGAACCGCTGATGTCCATGTGGTGCAGGTACACCCGCAGTAGAATACAAAAAGCTTGTGTTTATATAGCACCTTTCATGACATACTGCCAATCCAGTTCTTTTGAAGTATAATCATTGTTGTAATATTGGAAAATGCAACAACAATTTGCAGCAAGCTCCCACAAGCAGCAATGAGTTAAATGACCAGCTAATCTGTTTTTAGCTGTTCTTGTGGATTAAACATTGGCCAGAACACTATGGAGAACTCCCCTGCTCCTTGAATAGTTATGCCCACCTGAGAGGGTGGATGGAGGCCAGTTTAATGTCTCATCCGAAAGACAGCGTTTCTAACAGTGTCACTCATTTAGTATTAGACTGGGTGATGGCCTGGGTTATGTGATCCAAGGTTGAATTTTTTGGCCCCAACGGGGACAAGCACAGGCGCGCAAACTCACGCCACCGGCTGGCACGCTGCTTCCCTGACACTGTTCAACCCCCGGATAGCCAATTCAGTTTGTTAATAGCCTATTAAGGCCTATTGTCGGGGGCCTACTGGGAATTTCCAGTCGTGCTCAGGTTTCCACAAGAGAGTTCAACTGCCAGAAGCCAGCCTCCTGGTGGGCAGACCAGGGGTGCAGCACCCCTTGCAGGCTCCTTGTCTGCTAGTCTTCAGCCGCAGCCAACCCCCTTCACAATGGTAAGCGGTGGCTAGAGGATTTTTTTTGTTTAACTTTACATACGATGATACGAATTAAGAGCAGGAGTAGGCCACTCGGCCCCTAGAGCCTGCTCCGCCATTCAATAAGATTATGACTGATCCAATTGTAACCTCCCGCCTGCCCCCGATAGCCTTATACCCCTTTTCTTATCAAGAATCTATAAACCTCTGCTTTAAAAATATTCAAAGACTCTGCTTCCACTGTCTTTTCAGGAAGAGCGTTGGAGTGAGGGTACCTCCATCTTGGGGCACACACACTCTCACTCACCTGTTAGGGCATGTTGCTACTTCAGTGCTGGAGGGCATTCTGTTGGCCTTCCAGCTTTGACAGCCCACCCGCCAACCCCAATTGGATGGCAAGCTCCACCTATGGCTATAGTTGGCCAATTTGGGGAAAATCACAGCCGGTTGACTGTTTCCCACACTGCAGGCTTCTGACTCCCCATTTGATCCTGATGGCAGGGTCCCGAAGCCCATAGTGGGGGGAAATCCTTTCTAAAATCTCTGGGGGGAAATTGTTTCTAAAGTCTCTGGAATAGGGCTTAATCTCCCCCAATCTTCTGACTTGGAGGTGAGAGGGCTACCAACTGAGCAACAACTGACAATATAGAGCCACAAAGCCCTAGCTTTTAACAGAATCACATTAACTTAAAACCGTTCTGTACTGTAATGAGAGCAGCAGACTCAATAGTTCACAGAATTGTTACATTGCAGAAGGAGGCTAATCGGCCCATCGTGTGGCACCGGCTCATGAATAAGCATTATGACTTAGGGACATTCTCCTGCCTTTTCTCTGTAACTTTGCACATTGTTTCTATTAAAATAATCATCTAATGCCAAAATGAATGCCTGTATTGAACCTGCCTCCACCACACTTCCAGGCAGTGCATTCCAGATCTGAACCATTTGCTGTGTGGAAATGTTTTTTCTCACATCGCATTTGCTTCTTTTGCAAATCACTTTAAATCTGGACCCTCTCATTCTTGATCCTTTTACGAGTGGGAACAGTTCCTCCCTTTCTTCTCTGTCCAGCCCCCTTATGATTTTGAACAACTCTATTAAATCTCCTCTTAGCATTCTCCTCTCCAAGGAGAACAGTCCCAACTTCTCCAATCTATCTTCATAACCGAAGTTTCTCTTCCCTGGAACCATTCTTGTAAACCTCTTCTGCACTCTCTCCAATGTGTTCACATCCTTCCTAAGTGTGGAGTCCAGAAATGTACACAATGATCCAGCTGAAGTCTTACTAGTGTCTTATACAAGTTCAGCATAACCTCCTCGCTCTTGTTCTCTATGCCCCTATTAACAAAGCCAAAAGGTACAGCCTTCCCCAGTCACATTTAAACTGCAGCTTTGGGTTTCTTCCAAATTGAAAGCCGTTTGGAATCGGAAGACTGTGCACCACTGAGCCGTTGAAACATGTTTAGACTCCATTTTATCAGCATGTATTTTGCCTCTGGTGCTCCTAGTGTGTAGCTCTTGACAACTGAGAGGCAGGCGCCAGCAGCTGCTGAAGGAGCTGCTGACTGCCCAAACATTGCTGCCAGTTTTGTTTTTTTGCCTCCTGGGAGCTGAAGATTATTAGAAAGAATGAAGAGTGGGCACTGAACAGAAATTATTGTGCCTGTCTGCCCTGTCATTAATCCCTCTGACAGATTCCAACTGGGTGCGTAGGCCTGGATAACACCCCAATTGCCATGAGTTAGGCAATGAGTAAAGAATTGTGGTTTGAGGAGGGTTGTGAAGGTGGCACTGAAACTTCAGCGAATAGAGACACAAGCACATTTCCCAAAACCCCTATTGTGTTTTAATTAAATAGTCGTGAAAAGGATCAGCTATTTGCTGTAGACCCCAGACTCCTGTAGGTATACAATGGTCATGAAACAGCCTGTACCATTTCAACAGGAAACACAATCACCTTCCTTCGACAGAGCCTTCCAAATCCCACCTGGAAGTTCCCCTCCAAGCCACTCACCATCCTGACTTGGAAATATATCACTGCTACTTCACTGTCACTGGGTCAAAATCTGGAACTCCCTTCCTAACAGCACTGTGGGTGTACCTACACCACATGGACTGCAGTGGTTCAAGAACGCAGCTCACCTCCACCCTCTCAAGGGCAATTATGGATGGGTAACAAAATTGCTGGCCTAGCCAACGACACCCACATCCCATGAAAGAATAAAAGAAACCCAAATGACCTCAGAGATCCAAAGGGCATTGAAGAAGTTCAGTCTTGCCAAGCTAAAAAAGGGACCTTGAGTTTTGCTCACCCACACCACATGCCCCCTTTCACCCACACTCATCCTTGAAAATGATTTCTGAGCAGTTATATCCTCTTCTTTCTCCCTGAAGACTGACTCTATGCTTTGGGGCTCGGCGGCTCACGTTTCAGGCTGTTCCATGGGCACAAGCTATTTGGGCCAGGCTATCAATTCACAGTCCTGACTGCGTCACCCATGTGGTTTTATTCATTCAACACTGGGTTGGAGAAAATAGTCTGCTAGGATCTTGAATAGTGGGCAGTTAGCTGACTGCCCATGTTCTTATTTGACCTACTCAGTCTCAGGCTCCCCTCCAAGTCACACAGCATCCTGACATAGAATTAAATCGCTGTTCCTTAGTCGGCACTGGGTCAAAATCCTGGTACTCCCTACCTAACAGCACTGAGGGAGTAACTTCACCAAATGAAATGCAGCGACTCAAGAAAGTGGCTCACAGTCCCTGCTCGAGGGAAGTTAGGGATGAGAAATGAAAATCCGGCCTTGCTAGTGATGTCCACATCCCATTAATTAATTAAATTGAAAAATTTCTCTCTGCATATATGTTGTAATTTTCAGTGGTTAACCAGCATCACCACGAGAGGGCAGTGCTTACATTTATATGTTGGAGGTTTAAGTCTGCCAACTGGGTCAGTAGAGTTTGGGGTCATTTTCTCCTGGCTAATGGGGATGAACAAGGGCGTGGCGGGGACGCTTCCTTCTGTAAAACGTGGGCGGTAATTTGCCGCAGGAGTTTCCTGGCATAACATCATCGGATTGCTCAGGAAAGGGAGCCGTTCTACCACTTCATCTCCCGACAGTCCCGGGATTCTCTGCAGGGAAGGACAAGGACAAGTGGGCATCAGTAACAATAAGAGCACTTCGGATGTCACCTAGGCATTTCTGGTGCCCAGTGTCCAGCATAACAGGTGGGGGCAGGGGCTGCAGTGGTTTAACTTCTAAAGAGTCCACAGCAACTTGAATCAATCATGTATGGGTGGATTACACTCCCCATCCTCAAGGTTTTAATTTATATCAATTTTACCAGACCCTCCCACTGGTTTTTACACATGCCAGAACCTGGCTGTGGGAGATTTTACCCTCAATCCCCTGGGTGGACTTTTTGTCGGTAGAGGCAAGGGGCAATCACACCAGGAACAAACAGTAAAGGTCCAAATGACCCTTGACCTATGAAATCAGCTGCATTGGAAGTCAACCTTGGAAGCCAGCTGAACGCATCCCTGCCGAAAATGTACTATGATTAATCCAAATTGGCTGAGAACAGGCATCTGTGATGCTGGGGACCTCAGCTGTGGGAGATTTTACCCCCAATCCCCTGGGTGGACTCTTTGTTAGTGGGGCTGAGGTGAACCATTCACTTGGCACTTCTGCCTAAAGATGTTTGAAAATACTTCAGACTTTCCTGTTGCAGTGACGTGTTGAACTCTCACATCATTGAGAATGGGGATGTTTAGAGTTTCCTCCTCATGTTAGTTGTTTAATTGGCCACCACCGTACACAGCTGGATGTGGCAGGACCACAGAGCTCTGGTCTAATCCGTTGCTATCTCTGAGGTGCCATGGGATGTTTTATATGTTAAAGGCACTATGTAAATGCAAGTTGTTGTTGTGGGATCATTGAGCTTTGTCTATCCTATGCTGTTTCTGCTGTATAGCATGTATGGTCCTCCAAAACCCACAGCCTCTACCATATAGAAGGACAAGGGCAGCATATACATGGGAACACCATCACCTGGATGTTCCCCTCCAAGCCACACACCATCCTGACTTGGAACTATATTGCCATTCCCTCACTGTCACTGGGTCAAAATCCTGGAACTCCCTCCCTAACAGCACTGTGGGTGTATCTACACCACCGAGAAGATGGCTCACCACCGCCTTCTTGAGGATAACTAGGGATGGGCAATAAATGTTGGCCTTGCCAGCAACACCCACATCCCATGTAAGAATTTTTAAACATGTAGTCCTGTGTTGTGGCTTTAGCAGATTGGCACCTCACTTTTAGGTATGCCTGGTGCTGCTTCTAGCATGCTTTTCTGCACTCCTCATTGAACCAGAGTTGGTCACCTGGCTTGATGGTAATGGTAGAGTGATTTATATGCCAGGCCATGAGGTTACGGATTGTGGTTGTATACAATTCTGCTGCTGCTGATGGCCTATAGTGCTTCATGGATGCCCAGTTTTGAGCTTTTAGATATGTTCTGAATCTATCCCATTGAGCAGATTGGTATTGCCACACAGCACAATGGAGATTGTCCTCAATGTGAAGATGGACTTTGTCTCCACAAGGACTGTGCAGTGGTCACTCCTACTAATACTGTCATGGACAGATGCATCTGCGACAGGTAGATTGGTGAGGACAAGAGGCCTAGTAGGTTTTTCCCTCTTGTTGGTTCTCTCCCAACCTGCTGCAAGCCCTATCTTGCAGTTATGTCTGCTAGGTCAGTAGTGGTGCTACCAGGCCACTCTTGGTCATGGACATTGAAGTCCCCCACCCTCAGTGCTTCTTCCAGTTGGAGTTTAACGTGGAGGAGCATTAATTCATCAACTGAGGAAGAGTGGTAGGTGGTAATCAGCAGGGGATTTCTTTGTCCTTGACCTGGTGAAACTAAATACTGAATGGTGTTGTGGGTGAGTTGGGCCAGATTTAGAATGTGAGGACACTGTAATGTAGTATCCAGTATCTCTTTGGTACAGTGGGTCATGAGCCCACACTTCCACTGTCCCATTTAATTCAATGTCAGAGAATGATGGCACTCTCGTCTTTGAGTCAGAAGGTTTGTTGGTTCAGGTCCCACTCCAGGGATCTCGGCTGACACTCCCATGTAGTACTGAAGGAGTGGTATACTTTTGGAGGTGCCATCCTTCAAATGAGAAGTTAAGATGAGGCCCTGTCTACTCTCTCAGGCAAACATGCAAGATCGAATAACACTATTTTGAAGAAGAGCCGAGGAGTTCTCCTGGTGTCCTGGCCAATATTTATCCCTCAACCTGAAGAAAATAGATCGCTGTTCATTTATCTAATTGTTTTTTGTGGGACCTTGCTGTGTGCAATTTTAGCTACTGCGATTCCCTACAGGAGTATCTGCACTTCAGAGGTACCTGATTGACTTTAGAGCACTTTGGGAGGTCCTGAAACTGTGAAAGGTGCTATATAAATGCAAGTTCTTCTTTCTAAACACAGCCCACAATAAAGATAACAGCCGACTACAAGATTCCCAGCCCATATGTTGAGTTATACCTTGTCAGCAAAGGCTGGATGCAAGTCTGCTCATGAGGGATGTGGGGAGACTTTCAGCTGCAATCTTGCAAAATAGAAGCCTTATTGTGTACCAACTCAGAAATCATGGGCAAAGCCTTCCCTTCTCACCAGTTTCTCAAGTGTCAGGATCATATGTGGGTCTCAACCCCAATAGTGTCTGAGTCCCTTTTGGCTGCTCAATCTTCCCAGAGGTGGACAATCAACAGACCAGTTCCAGGAGCCCTGTAGGGTCAATGGGAGCACTCAAGGCTGCAGGCAGCTGCATGGGGAGAGGTGGGTACTGCCACTGTACATGGGAGATCTTGAGAGTACCTCAAGGTGGAGATGCTGTCTAAAGGCTCTTTTAGATTATTAATGGTAAGTGTGGCCACAGCTGCCAGGCCATCAGTGTGGAGGGGCAACCCATCCACTGGTTGACTAGCAGCCATAGCTGTGGCCCTCTGATTCCCGCAACTCCAGGATGTGGGGAATTAACAAGAGCCTCACAGAACTCTCCCCCCTCCCCCAAACTCCAGCTTTCCGCAAGGAGGCTGCCTCTAGGCACCGGCCAGGCTTCAGCCTCAGCAGGGGGTTCATCTGACATTGGAGA
This sequence comes from Cetorhinus maximus, assembly GCF_964194155.1. Lineage (NCBI taxonomy): Eukaryota > Metazoa > Chordata > Chondrichthyes > Lamniformes > Cetorhinidae > Cetorhinus > Cetorhinus maximus. The sequence continues at coordinate 64,500,837 of NC_135884.1, forward strand.
CTTCCCAGTGGTGTCAACAATTTGCCCCCAACTGGGCATTTAATTGATAATGAATACCCTCCACTGTCAGTCAGGTAGCCAATGCAGGTCAAACTCTGCCCATGGCGAGATCGGGTGAAAATGGGAACACATTGGGAGCCACACTGACATGAGACTTCCTAATTTTGGGTCCCGGTCCCACCTCCAAACCAGTCTGCATAGGAAGGGGAAGATTCTGCCCCATGTGACCCTAAAGCATCTTGTAGTGGAGACAAGACCCCTGTGTGCCTCTGCCTACAGCTCTAATGTTATTCAGGCTGCATATAGCCTGCAGGGATAACGATGGATTAGACAAGTTTAATTAGTTTGATACAGACTACAGGATTTGAGAGCATCTGTCAGTCCTTATATCAACAACACGAACCTCATGATTTGCAGCCTACCTGGAGTCCCTTGTTCCAAATATAAACCATCTGAAGCTATTCTATCCCTGAAATCATAAGAAAATTGTGAATTTAATTCTGAGTTAATATAGCAAAAGCTAAATAAATAAATTATGATGCAATATAAAATCCTGCACTAGGGTGTTAGCTCAGTGTCTGGCAGTGAATGATGTGGTAGTAGTCCAGTGTCTCACACTGGGTAGCTGGCAGTAGTCCTATGGCTGGCAGTGGGTAGCTGGCAGTAATTCAGTGTCTCACAATGGTTAGTTGGCAGTAGCTCAGCGTTTGTCAGTGAATGATTGGCAGTCACTTAGTGTCTGGGAGTGAGTGACTAGCAGTAATCCAGTGTCTGGCAGTGGTTAACTGGCAGGACTCCAGTGGCTGATAAACCAAGCTTCTGACAGTTGAGAACACACCTGACCCTTTACTGGTTGACACTGTATACTCACTTGATGGGCTGAATTGCCTCCTCCTTGCTGTCGTATGATCCTGTGATTCTCCTTCCAAGTACACTCTATTTATTCACTGCTGGGCATGTCTCCTGCTCCATAAGCAGTGTAACTGCCCCTTCCCTCCAGTATACATATGTTGCTGCTCTCCCGCCTTCCTCACTGTCTGCTCCAATTGAGTAGAATGGTGATGTTCAGTCTCTCTAGAAAGATTGCGCATTTGAGTAAAGTTCATAAAGGGAGACTTTCGATCCTCTACCCTAAATGCCAACCCCTCCCCAAAAACCCACTCCATACGTTGAGACCTTGGGCTACTGAACTCTGGAATATAGCAGGCAGTGTCTCCAGCAACACAGCACCTGGTTAACCGATGGACGAGCTGCAGCAACCAGAGGTGAGAAGTAATGTACAGAACCTCATCCAACATAGGAGCAGGAGTAGGCCATTTGGCCTGTCAAGCCTGCTCTACCATTCAGTTAGATCATGGCTGACCATCTAACTCAACACCACTTTCCTGTGCTATCCCCATATCCCTTGATGTCATTAGTATCCAAAATTTTATCGATTTATGTCTTGACCATACTCAATGATTGAGCTTCCACAACCCTCTGGGGTAGAGAATTCCAAAGATTCACCACCCTCTGAGTGAAGAAATTCCTCCTCATCTCAGTCTCAAATGGCCTGCACCTTATTCTGAGACTGTGTTGCCTGGTTCTAGACTCATCAGCTAGGGGAAACATCTTATCCACAACTACCCTGTCACGCCCTGTAAGAACTTTGTAAGTTTCAATTAGATCACCTCTCATTCTTCGAAACTCTAGAGAATACAGTCCCAGTTTCCTTGACCTTTCCTCATAAGACAATCCCGCCATCCCAGGGATTAGACTAGTAAACCTCTCTTGCACTCCCTCCATGGCAAGTATATCTTTCCTTCAATAAGGAGACCAAAACTGTACACAATACTCCAGGTGCAGTCTCACCAAGGCTCTATACAATTGCAGCAAGATACCGTTACTCCTGTACTCAAATCCCCTGGTGATGAAAGCTAACATATCATTTGCCTTCCTAATTGCTTGCTGCACCTGCATGCTAGCTCTTAGTGACTCATGAACCAGATCCCTTTGGATATCCACACTTCCCAACACCTCACTGTTTAAGAAATACTCTGCCTTTATGTTTTTTCTACCAAAGTGGATAACTTCACACTTATTCACATTATATTCCATCTGACATGCTTTTGCCCATTCCCTTAGCCTGTCTAAGTCCCCTTGAAGACTCTTTGCATCCTCCTCACAACTTAAATCCCACCTAGTTTCGTGTTATCATGAAATTTGGAAATATTACATTTGACTCCACATCCAAATCATTTATATGGATTATGAACAGCTGTGGCCCCAGAACTGATCCTTGCGGTACCTCACTTGTAACAGCCTGCCATCCTGAGAATGACCCGTTTATTCCTAATCTGTTTTCTGTTTGTTAACAAATTCTCAATCCAAGACAGTCACAAAATAATTGTTTAGTTTCTCCACCATTTCCCTATTTTCCATTATGAATCCTTTTGTCTCCGCCTGTAATGGACCCACATTTGTCCTTGCTAATCTTTTCCTTTTCACATACCTAAAGAAGCTTTTACAGTCCATCTTTATGTTGCTTGCTAGCTTGCGTTCATATTCTCTTCCCTTTCTTTATCAGTTTCTTGGTCCTCCTTTGCTGGATTCTAAATGGCTCCCAATCCTCAGGCTTACCACTTTTCTGGCAACCTTATAAGCCACTTCCTTTGATCTAATGCAATCTTTAACTACTTTTGTTAGCCACGGTTGATTCACTTTTCCTGCTGAGTTTTTGTGTCTTAGAGGAATATATATCTGTTGTAGATCATGTAATACTACTTTAAATACTAGCCATTGCCTGTCTACCATCAAATGTTTAGTGCATTTTCCCAATCCACCATAGCCAACTTGTCACCCATACCTTCATAGTTTCCTTTCTTCAGATTTAAGACCCTAGTTTCAGAGTGAACCTGTGGGAGGATTGGTGCACAGGAGCATAGAGGCTGCAGGATTGTGCCGTCCAGTGGTAAATGTACAGTCAAAGCCTGGCAGGGAAGGTGAGTGGGAGCTATATAGTGTAAACCTGTTGGGTGGAGGAAGAGTATAACAGGACAGAATGAAGTGGATTAATAATGGGGGGGTGTGTGCGGTATAGCTGATCAGAATCACTTTGCTCAGTGATGGAGTGAGTGACCACAAGGTGCAAATGGACAGAAGTGTGAGGCATTCAGCGTGAATGTGGCAGTTCAGCAAGGCGCTCAGTGGTTAGGATGAGGTTTATCATGAGCGAGCAAGCGAGCTCCACATGGCTAGTCATGTAGGTAGACAAGTCAGATCAGTGTATTTGGATTGTTGTGACACTGCATGCAATTCTTCCTTCCTGTCTTGTATACTTTGTTGGTGTGTGCTATTTTCAGCTGATTGTTTCAGCAGCCTTCAATTATCCAGCAAAAATACAAACCTATTTTGGCAGTTTGTCAGAAAGGAAAAGAAAGAACTAGTATTTGTGATGTTCCTTTTGCGACTCCAGGATGTCCCAAAATGCTCTACAACCAATGAAGTCTTTCTGAAGTGTGGTCACTGTTATAATGTAGGAAATGTAGCAACCAGTGTGTGTACAGCAAGCTCCCACAAACAGCAATGACATAAAGAGCAGATAATCTGCTTTATTGATATTGGTTGAGGGATAAATATTGATCAGGACATCAGAGACTGTTTTTGTTCAAAATAGTGCCATGGGATATTTTAATTCCAGTGAGAGAGCCTTGTGGGAAGGAGATGGGGGGATTGGGGGTCAAGAATCTACCTGATTCAAAGAACAATGGTTAGTTTGGGGGGGGTGGAATATGCCTTTTCTGATGTACTTTGTGGTGTGGTGGCTGTGAGAAAGATGGTCTCGGTGAGTTAGCAGAGCAGGCGGGAGAGGGCGAGTGTATAGGAAAAGGCTGTACGACTGACATTGTATCTCAATGATGTCATTTTCCCCGATCACTGTGTAAATGAGAAGTTACGTTCTGAGTGCTGGGACTGGCTCTGAGCCCAGTCTCATGATGTGAGACATCTTCCAATGAAGTCTTTGACTGTGAAGGGAAATATTTGTGTGTGTGTCAGATAATGTTACAGTCTGTGGTGAGATTATAAATGCGGCAGACATTTCTCGCTGTGTACAGTCATCCTTTTCTTAAAGGTTGTCAGCCCAATCCAGCATTCCCTGTGCAGGCGCTTTGCTTTCAGCCTTCCAGCTGTGCTAAATTGCTCTTGCAGAGAGCCAGCATGGACTCTATGGGCTGAGTGGCCTCCTTCCCTGCCAGCCCAGTGCAGCTGCCTTGCTTGGATCTTTCTCTCCCTGGTGGAGTAGGACTGCAGCCATCTGCCCACAGGCTAGAGGGGGCTCACTTACTGGGTGACCATATTTTCTAAACCAATTCTGGGGTGACACAGGGTGGAGCACAGCAAAGGATGGAAAATTTAGGTTGCACAACATAGGAAGGCAAAAACTTTTAGCTGCCTCAAATAAAATTTGTGCACATACAGATTTGCTTTGCATTTCTGGTGTATAATTACCATGGATGTGACTCATACTATTGACATGGATTCAAAACCATTTAAAAATAAACAATAACTTTGTGCACGAACATCACCTTCTCTTACCCAGTGTCTATATGGTCTAGGCTGTAGTCACTCAGTTATGAAAAAAATCTGGAACAAAAATTGCAGAAAAGAGCAGTTTTATGTTTAGTGGTACATTTGTATTCTACTATAGATACCCTGTTCCCACTCAAAATAGAAAATACTGACTGGCATTCTGAAATCATACAGATGTTTCTCCTCCAGTTGGTTGTAAATATGTAAAATCCTTTTGAAGTTAGCCATTAAAGCAGCACTTACACCTTATCTTTGGCAACACCATTTTCACTTTACACCAAATCGCAAATCTTCCGTGTGTTCTATGTCACATGCTGTCCAGTCGGCATCGTATCTTTGGCAACCGCACTAATGCTGTGCCATCTACATTAAAGCTCCCTTTATTCATTCGTGGGATGTGGGCGTCGCTGGAAGACTAGCGTTTGTTGCCCATCCCTAATTGCCCTTAAATTGAATGGCTTGCTAGACCATTTCAGAAGGCCATTAAGAGTCACATTGCTGTCGGTATGGAGTCAAATATAGACCAGACCAGGTAAAGACGGCAGATTTACTTCCCTAAAGGGACATTTGTGAACCAGATGGGTTTTTGCAATTGATGATAGTTTCCATGGTTACCATCACTGAGATTAGCTTTCTATTCCAGATTTAATTAATTGAATGTAAATTCTACCAATTGCCATGGTGGGATTTGAACCCATGTCCCCTGAACATTAGCCTGGGCCTCTGGATTACTAGTCCAGTGACATTACCACTATGCCTCCATTTCTCCCTGAATAGTAATAAATAGCTAATAAAAATAACAATAGTAAAGTTCTAGATATCTCTAACACATTTATTATTGTCATTGTTATTTAGACACTTAGCAGACACCTTTATACAAGGCAACTTACACCATATACTCTGTGCTTTACCTTGTTTATGTATTGCTCCTATTCAACACAAAAAAATTAAAAGATAGCATTTTGGGGGGTGAGTTTCGTGGACCAGATTCTCTTTTGGGAACAGTGTTTGCTTGGGGACACAGTACCTCATCCAGGTACTATCCCTGGAAAACAGGGACATATGGTCACCCTAATTTAGTAATTCTGCACTTGCAAGCCTGAAGTTCAAAGGCACAAGATATATTTTTAATTCAGTCGGTGAAATCTGTACTTTTTTCTGCAGTTTTTTTTCATCTTTCAAAGTTACTTGGTTACTGAGGAAGCTGTGCAGTCTGGATCTTAACTGTGTAGCAGCCCTTGCCAATATCACCACAAAGCCCATCACCACTACACCCTCTGCACCACCCCCCCCCCCCTCCCCCCAAACCACCGACACTCCATCCTAGTCTGACAACAGCCAGTTTTCACTCCCAGTCTCCAAAGTGGGAAATGATAAACTAAACACATCTGATGAGGCACATCTCCAACCACAGGAGATTGGGGAGAGACTTCACATGCTGCTGTTGGTTATATTACCCATATAATATTCATGTACTTTGAAATGTGGCAGCATGGATATTTAGACAGGGAGGGGTTGGAAAAGCCAAGGGGGTGGGATAGGTTAGGGGAGAGGGGTATAGGAGACCCGGGTAGGAGATGGGAGGTGAAAGGAGAGATCAGAAAGGCCAGGTCATTTGGAGATCGTGGCTTGAGGATTGGTAGGCAGGGGGTGGGGGGTTCGATTCATTGCGGAAGCAGTTCACAGGAAGCGTAGGGGCCTGGGGGGAGGTTCTCTTACTCCTCTTGACCCACGAGCAGTACTGGAAAAGGCACTTGCTGGCTGAGTCCTCAGCTCCCTTTAGCTGCTGGGTTTCCTGAGCCCAAATGGAAAAGAATGTGAGCCTTATTCAAATATTAAATAAGCCTCCTGTCAGAGGGCTAGTTCCAGCCACTGTTAGAATCAGCAATGAGATGGGTTATGTTCAGGTTTAAGATTTTTAATATTTTAACATCCCACCTGACCCATTTCTGGAAGTTAGAATGTTTGCCCTCAATCTCTGGCATGCTTAGGAGCAACAGGTGCCTTTGGACCTATAAGTCCCAAAGCTCCCCATCACTGGGGTTTTCCTCGCTTCATGTCTGGGTCAGTTGTAGACTAATTAATAGAGAGTGATGGCTATGATTAGTCAACAGCTGCAACTAACCAAATGGTAAAAAGCTCGGTCAGAAAGGTTGATCTTAAGGAGCATCTTAAAGGAGATGAGAGAGGTAGTGAGGGGGAGAGGATTAAGGAGGGAATTCCAGAGTTTAGGGCCTAAGGAGCTGAAGACATGACCGCCAGGGGTGGGCAAAGGTAGCAGGAGATCCACAAAAGGCCAGAATTAGAGGAGCACTGAATTTTGGGAGGCTTGTAGGACTGAAGGAGATTATAGAGATAGGGAGGGCAAGACCACTGGACCAATTTAAATGAGAGGAATTTTAAAATCGAGAAATTGAGGGACTGGGAGCCGATATGGGTCAGGAAGCACATGGGTGATGGGTGCACAGCATTTACATGGAGCTGGTATCGAACCTGAGACCTTTCACATCCACATGGCTGAGTACCACAGTTCCATATTGAAGCCGTATTACATCAGAGTTTCAGCAGGCATCTTCTAATTTTCTGTGGAAGGAGAAGCAGAGTTAACATTTCAGGTCGATGATCCAGTTCTGACGAAAGTTTGTTGACCTGAAATATTTTTTTCTCTCTCCTTCCATAGGTGCTTTCAGATCAGACCTGCTGAGTATTTCCAGCATTCTCTGTTTTGCCTTCAGATTTCGAGCATCCGCAATATTTTTTTCTCATTCTAATTTTGTTTGGCTTTTGAACCTTGACCATAAATATAGTTAAATTGAACATTTAGCAGGAAATCAGTGAGTCTCTAGAAGTTTTCCACTGTGTCTCTCCATAATACAACAATCATTTTAACCACAGCTTCAAATTCCCTCTCAGATGTGGGTAAGAATGGGACTCTGCCCAGTTGCTGAGGGTGAAGATTCTATTGCAAACCAAATATTTAGCTTCTAACTTGTTTACAGTAAACCACACAGCTACCAGGAATGAAAGGAGGGAGGCTTTAATTGCGATGAGAACTAAGGGTTCCCGAGCAAAGCCCCATTGAGTCCAGATAAATCTGTAGCTCGCCAGGAATGTTCTGGTTGGATAAGAAATTCAGTTAACTACTAGCGGTTGACAAATCTTTGGCCTAGTAACAGAGTAGATATTTAGTCTAAACTAAAACAGAAAATAAACGCTGTGAGATGGCCAGGGATCACAGGATGATCTGGAAGGGCCAAATAGCCTCCCACATCTTTAATTATCTTTGTGAAAATGAATATCATTCAAGGTAGTTGGTGATATTCGGTCATTCACTGAACCGTGACTGGAAAATACTTTAGATCAGGCTTTTATATTTAAATGTTGCAATGGGAGCAAATGAGAAGGAGTTTACTCCATTGCAATTCTGTTAACGGTAATAAATGTGAAAAGGTTTGATCCATGGGGATTGTGTGCAACAGGAATGAATGAGAAGCACAGTGAATATAAAGGGGTTTGATTGGGATTCTATAGAGTGGCGGTGAATGTGAAGGGAAAATGGAGTTGAGTTGCAGAGCAGCAATGATCTAATTGAAAGGCAGAACAAACTCAAGGGCCTGAATGGCTTCCTACAATGTTGTTATGACCTAGACTTTCAGGAGAAAGAAATGCTTGGCACAAGAGAAGAGACTGAGCTTCTTGAGGGTAGTTTTAGCAATGGAGAAGTTCCGCAGTAGTGATGCCAAGCATGTTACTAAATGAAGAACGGCCAAGGATACAGCAAAGATAGGAAGTGGCAGCTGGCTGTTTTAGGTAAGGGAGATCATTCATGTGAAGAAACAAAATGGAAACCCAGAGTTGATAGGAATTAAGGCAGAGAATAGACCATCAGCAATAGTGCAGGGAGAATGATTTGAGAGGAAACTAGGAGAAAGCCTACATTAGGCTCAGGACATCCTAAAACACTCCACATCTAATGAATTACAGTAAGTCCTTGTTTGAGTTATGGTTGCACTCTTAGAAATCATGACTTTAAGTGAAACAACTTCATGTGAATCATGGTTTCCCATAGTTAAAGCTGGAGTTAGGTTCTGTCGTACATCTCTCGCCTGAAAAAAACAATGTACAAAGTGAAATACTGTACCATACCTGTGCAGTACTGCGCATTCCTAAGCTGAAATAAACTTGCAAATTAAAATAAATCACTAAATATAAAATAAATCATGTATAATTTCAAATTAGATCATTCTTACCAGCCTTAAGATGTTTAAAAATATCCAATTTCGCTGCGAGGCTGATGGCTTTTCTTGTTTTCTTTGCAACAGCAGGCACATTACCAGCACCAATTGGGCATTTTTGGCTCATGTTTAAAAGTAATTTAAAAGTCTCACGCATAGCAGGCATTCCTGAAACTCCAAAGTTTAAATCCAACCTTGTGCATGAGAAAAACAACCCTGGCTTTGGATACCACTGGGTTTTTAAAAAAAATTGATGTTGCCTTGAATACTACAGTACAAACAGCCTCCTTAACAATGATGCTGATCAGATCATAGGATTTGACATTACGTGAAGGGAGCCGACACGCAATGACACACGCTGCGTGATGACAATGGCAATGGGCAGCAATGATACACACACCATGAAGACGGACGGCAATGAAGACGAGCGGTGATGACCCGTGATCACGTGCACACAGTGAAAACTAATGACGATGATGCAAGGAAGGCGACGACGCAAAAGGACTCCAAAACAGAAATCACAACTTAAATCAGGGAAAATAGACCTAAAACAAAAATGACTTTACAATGAAACAACTACTAAAAAAAACAAGAGAGAGGCAGGGCATCTTGAAATGAGGACTTACTGTACATTTCAGATTTCATCAGTGTTGTTAAATAGGCAAACGCAACAGCTAGACCACACAAAGAGCAAATGAATAACCATTGAATCTGTTTCGATGGCCTTGAATGAGGGAGGAAAGTTGGCCAGGAGGCCAGAGAATTCAAAGTTGTTCTTTGAATAGTGCTGCGGGATATTTTAAATCCAAGGCAATGTTTCAGCTTAGTTTGTGTACACAAGCCTTGGAGTGGATCTTGAACCTGTGGACTTTTAATAGCTATCAGGATTGCCAACCTTATTGGGTTTTCCTGCAGACTCCAGATTAAAGATCAATTTTGCAAATGCTCCTGTGAGTCAGCTAGGAGAAAAATCATTGGGACATTTTCTTTTATCTTGTTCCACCGCAGGGCCACAATGTACCTTGGATTTGATGCTACCCAGGTGCATGCTTGCTGCAATAAGACAATAGATAAAGGAGTTTCTCGAGTGCAGAGGATTGTGGATTTTGAAGCTGCCATTATTGACTGATTGATAAATTGGGCAGCCAAAGGCAGGGTTATCGGGTCAGGGCATTTTGAAACAGGATATCATGTGATGAAACGTCTGAGAATACAGTCCAACAAGAGTTGACGAGTCCAATGGCCATGAACATGTATAGGAGAAAAGAGGGCCGATCCTATGAAAGATATGAGATATTCAAGATAATAATAAATAATTTGGTTAAACAGTCAGCCCCTGCTTTGGATTTGTGCCTAGGCAAGAAAGTAATACCGAGTCTCTTGCTCTTTGCTTCTGTTTCAGACTGTAGATTCCGGTGTCACTACCGCTGCCGTCCCCTGATTCAGTTGGACTGTAACCGGCCAAAGACCAAGACATCGGGCCTTGTGGACATCACGGATAACGCATTTGAACAAGACACAAATGTGGTAAGGGCCTGTGAATCTGCCTGGTACTCAAAGATTAGAGCGTGGAGAAGGACGGGGGTGGGGGGTTGCAAGGAGAAAGGTGGCAGTAAATCATGACTCTAGCAGGACAGCTGACGCTGGCAAATTACATGAGACACACAGACAGTAGAGTTACAATTTAATATGTTAATTGCAGTATGGCTGTACGCCAGCTGATTGTAGTTCATTTAATACCTCAAAACAATGACCCGTGGAATGAGAAGGGTCAGTCAGTCCATCACATTCACTCTGTCTAATAGCTGGGACAGCACTCAGCCCCTATCCATTACCAGCTCAGCAGCAACTATTTCTCAAGGGTCCCAATTTCAAACAATAAGGCCGTCAGCACAGAATAATCACTCATGCTCCATTCAACACCCTCAGGACTGCTCAGTTTACTAAGACCCCAAAATCTTTACAATTAATAGGGCACCAATTGTAAATGAAGCATAAATTGGTAACCATTATCTTGTTGTATAAACATGAGCTCTGCACAGTTAGAGTAACCCATCTCCTGCACAATAAACATGCAGCCACAGGTTCTGAATGAGGTCATCAGTCTCCAACCTTTGAATCTGAATGAGGCCCTTGCTAGAGAGAAGACCTTGCATGTGGCCTGAAACACGCCTGCTAGAATGGTGCTGTGTGTGGGTGCAGCATGAATCCAGTGAGTGCCAGGCTGTGGATATTCTAACTCCTCACCTGCCCTCTTGTTGGGTAGTTTTTAACATTGGGGTTACTGTTTTGGCTGCATTTGCTGACGCCAGACAAGAACAGTTGTGCACTTGGCACCCACTATATCCGCCAGCACATGTGCAGTTTCTTCCACCGCTCATATCATTGTGTGCCCATTGTCCGCCCTCCTTGCCACTCATTTTCCACCTCCCAACCCCTCATTACCCCCCTCACCGCCCAACCTCAAGTCGTCACCACCCCTCCCAAGCCCTTGCGTTACTGCTGAGTCTTTGCTGCCACACCTCCTGAGCACTCATCATCCCTCTCGCCATCTCTCTCCCAACCCCTTACCACGAATGAGGTGGTAAGGTGAGGTTGAGGGCTCAGGAGATGGGGAGAGGGGGCTTAGGACAAGGGCAGCAAGCATTTGGCAGAAGGACAGGACTTGGGACGGGGGTGGCGAGGACTGGGGGATGCAAAGAGGACTAGGGAGGGGGCAGTGAGCAGAGGTGGACAACAGGTGCACAACAATACCACAGAATCCACACATGCACTGGGGAGTGGAGTGGTTGCCGAGTGGGCATGCTCAACTATTCCTGTGCAGCAACACGAGTTCTAGTGATCTGCTTTTTATTCTACACATTTTTTTTTGATTGAAGTGCTGAGCACCTCACATGGAGGCTTCTGTCAGACAGCTGTAAGCCAATAAAGAGAAAGGAAATAAAGAGGTATTATTATTTTAGATATATATGGATGGGTCACATAATTTACAGGGCTAGAATCTGACAGATGACTGGGTTTTGTTATTGTTTTGCAATCCTGTTCTGACTAAGCTGTTGGCTACTTTAGGAAAAGAGCATTGGTTATATAGCGCAGTCAGAATTAAATCACACAGGCTGGGCATACTCTGGGCTCTGGGCTCAGTGTGCTTTTTGAGCCCCATAAGGTTGCTATCCTTGACAGAACTGGCTCCAGGGCCTGATTTTTGGTCTCTCTGAGAAGATTACTCCAAGTGGGCTGGTGAGTGTCTGTATTGCAATGTATGACACATTGTGACTGTATGGACCAGTAGGTCTTTTCCTGCCCATATTGTTCCTATGTTCATGGTGAGTGGCTTACTCCAGTGTTGCTATTGGCACTGAACCAGCGACTTCACTGGAGTGAATTGCTGCCCTTGGAAGGTGCCACTCATTAAGTGAGTGTTTCTGAATGGTTGGCTGAGGGCTGCAGGACTCATCCCCATTGAGAAGCCATTCCTTTACCAAGCCCCTTTCATGTAAGGCTGAAGGATCAACATTTAGCCCAACCCAGTCCTTTTCTGTACCATAGCCATAAAATACAATTATTTGTAAAATTGTATGTAAGTTTTGTCATTTCTACTGTTGATGCCACAAAACTCAACAATAGCAACAACAGCAGCTTGCCTTTATATAGCACCTTTAATATATTAAAACAAATATATACCAGCACTATCAAGGCAAATTTGATACCAAGCTACAAAAGGAGGTATTAAAAAAAGAAAGACTTCCATTTATATAGTGCTTTCCACAACAACTGGATGTCTCAAAGTGCTTTCCAGCCAATGAGAATCTTTTGAAGTGTAGTTACTATTGTAATGTAGGACACATGACAGTTTGACATTCCCATTTCCTACAACAGTGATCCAACTGGTGCCAACCTGGCAAAGGAGCAACAGTCCTTAAATAACCCAGACCCTTTTGGCATCTGTGGCACCAAATCCTTCCTGTAGTTGGGTATTTTCACCCAATGCCTCTGATGAGAACAGAACTTGGTGGGGAAGCAGTACAGGTGGGATTGGCTCACTGATTTCTGATTGCCCAAGTGGGGCAATCTGTATCTGTGTTTTCTGCACTGCAGTCCACACGAACATCTATGGTGGTTCCCGGCAGACTGGGTCATGCAAGTGACTGCACATTAAGGAAGCCCATAGTTTGTCTTTCTTGCCGAATCCACCCGACATAAACAAGGCAGGTGCATCCCTAACCGAAAGAAGCATCTCTGACTGAACCAAATTCAGTATTCAATGTATAAAAAGCTTGAGTGTGAGACTGCCAAATTATGAATTTTTTTATGCTGTGGCTCCATACAACATGAACTAGTTTGAGACCGCCCAACTCCTTTCATGCTGAACTCTTACAATGTAAGACAGAGGATAATTTCATTCTATCCTATCAAACCTAACAGAGGACATTAAGATTAGAAAAGGGTTTGGAAGGAAAGATGTTTGATTTGCAGGTGAAGCCAGAACTAGAAGCTATAGATATAAGTTAGTCATTAATTAACCAATAAGTAATTCAAGAGAAACTTCTTTACCAGAAGGTGCTTAGAATGTGGAACATGTGGGGCAGAACCTAGCCCTTGTCGGGCGGGCTTGGCGGGGATGGGGACGGTCAGGAAGCCGTCCGCCGCCTGTGATCGAGGGCGGAAGACGATTTCACACTGGCAAGCCAATTAAGGCCCGCCCAGCGTGAAATGCAAACGGCGCCTGTGCAGGAGGGGGTGGAGGGCGAGTGCGAACTTCATGCATGCGCGAGTGCGCACTTGCAAATCTCCCTGAGGCACAGAGCTGCCTCAAGGAGATGAACATTTTTCCAAATATAAAATAAAGATTTCAAAAATATAATAAAACATGTCCCCTCATGTGACTCTGTCACATGAGCAGGGACATGTTATAAATGAAATGTAAAATTTTTAATTTAATTTTTATTTGCTGTTGGAAACCTGATCCCGCCCATGAATGAGGTTTCCTAAAAAGTGCAAAGGCCGCGTGGCCTTTTCACCTGCCTGCCAACCGTAAGGTTGGACGGGCAACAAATATTTTTTTTAATTACCTTTTTAATGGCCTTAATAAACCTTTTAATTGTTGGCAGGCGCGTTGCTGACTCTGGCAGATGTCCACCAACCAAAATATCACGCGATTGCGCATTGACATCGGGACACTCGCCCGACGTCAACACGCGTCATTTTACGCTTGAGCAGGTCGGGCGTGTGCCCGCCTGCCAAGGTAAAAATTTTGCCCGTGGAGTAGTTGAGGCAAATGACATAGGTCGGTAGATAAGGGAGAAAGGAGGATATGCTGATACGGTGAGATGAAGAAGGGTGGGAGGAGGTTCATGAGGAACATAAATACTGATATGGACTTGTTAGACCGAATGGTCTGTTTCTGTGCTGTAAATATTTTGCTACTTTGTGATCTGGGCTAGATTCAGACCAAGGATCCAAAGGTGCGTTAACCCTGTGCCTCATCCAGCCCCCTTGTTGTAAACATATCATTTAATATTAAACTTGGGCTCAGTCAGGTAACATACATCCAGGCATCAGCCAATTAGCAGTTCCATGCCTACTTCCCTGATCCACTCCTCACAACAGTATAATAGGAATCACCACTATCATGGAAAAACTCAGCAGGTCTGGCAGCATCGGCGGAGAAGAAACGCCGACGTGGATTTCAACTGAAATTATTACCGAAGCTGCCAGACCTGCTGAGTTTTTCCAGGTAATTCTGTTTTTGTTTTGGATTCCCAGCATCCGCAGTAGTTTTTTGTTTTTATCACCACTATCATGTTGGAGCATGTTGGGTGTCCAATTCAGTCCCCTGCCAACTAATTAACAGCATCTTTTATGATATAGAGTCTTTAATGTGTAAAAACATCCTGAGGCACTTCACAAGATTGGTATGATACCATAAATAAAAACAAAATACTGTGGATGCTGGAGATCTGAAATAAAACAGAAACTGCTGGAAATACGCAGCAGGTGTGATGGCATCTGTGGAGAGAGAAACAGAGTTAATGTTTTGAGTCCAATATGACTCTTCTTCGGAACCTGCCTCTCTTCAGTTCCAAAGAAGGGTCATATTGGACTCGAAACGTTAACTCTGTTTCTCTCTCCACAGATGCTGCCAGACCTGCTGAGATTTTCCAGTACTTTCTGTTTCTATTATGATACCATGTTCACCCGAGCTGGTGTGCCAAGCATCCACACCATGTTGAGACAGTCACAACTGTTGCCAGAATGCCTGACACCCGCTTATCAAAGCGAATCTTCTAAGGAGAATGTGAGTCTGGGGTGTGCTCTCTTGGCGGTCAAAGGAAGTGCTACAAGGTCCCTCTGAAGGCTTCGCTTAGGACTTTTGGTATTGGCCCCGAGTCCTGGGAAGAAGAAACTTGGCGCAGCCAAATAAAAAATGGTGCAGCCTCCTTCGAAAGCAAGCACATATTGTAGGCAGAGAGAAAACGCAAGGAAAGGAAATCCCGAGCTGGCAACTTATCCATAGCTAAGTCACCTGTGGTATCCTGTCGTGTTTGCAGCAGAACCATCTGGGTGCAAATCAGCTTCAGCAGCCACCTACATACTGGAACCCTAGCTAGCACCCCACATGATGAATGTGGTCATCTTCACACAGAAGGACAAACAAAATAAAATGACACTAAGGTATATAAAGAGATATTAGGGTAAGTGACCAAAAGCCTGGTCACAGAGGTAGATTCTAAGGATCAATTTAAAGGAGGCTAGAGAAGAGGGAGAGATTTAGTGAAGGGTTTCCAGAGCTTAGGGCCTCAACAGGTAAAGATATGGTTGTCACGGTTGGAAGATGTGGAGCAATTAAAATTGGGGATGCTTTAGATGCCAGAATTGGAGGATCACAGAGATCTTGGAGCGTTTATAAGGCTGGAGTAATTTGCAGAGATGAGGAGAGGCAAAGCCATGGAGGGATTAAAACAAACTTGAAATCATTACTGGGTGGAGAACCAGTGTAGGTCAGTGAGCACAGGGGTGATGAGTGAACAGGATTTGGTGCAAGTTGGAACATGGGCAGCAAATCTTTGGATGAAATCACCAAGATCTTTGGACCCAGGTTCTGTGTCTTAAAACAGTACTTTAAAATACTGATGGAGAAAGTTAACGGATCAGTCTGTCTTATGGCCGAGAGGGACTGTCACTTTAAATAAGCTGTAGTAGCAAGAAGCCCGATAGGCAGGGCCTGCTCGGGGTAGGAGTAAAGGGAAACAACGGCTGGCGTACAGCTGGGACTCAAATTAGTTGGTATCCCTCCTGAGGATGGGGGGAGCAGCGAGCTACCTACCATCTGTACAATGGTGCTGTTACATTACCTCCTCACTCAGCCCAAGGCACATGCAGCCTCATCTGTGTTAATGAATACGGCGTCTGGGACTCCCTTTCATTGCACAGTGTGCTCTCGGGGACGTGGCAGTGCGGGGGAGGGGCAGGTTAATGGTCTGTCAGGGATGCCAGTAACTCTCCACAGAAAACCCAGGACTAGCGAGGAAGGAAAGTGCCTTCACTGAATCAATATTCCCTCTTTGCTTACTTATGCAGTCTGACTCCTCAGGGATTTGGTAGGGGGTACAGCTACCAGAGAGTGGCCTTGAAGAAGGTTATCGCTCCTTCCTCTTGTTTTTTTCCATGTTTGTGGATTAATTGAAAACAGCTGCAACCAACAGGAGTCACATTCTTCATTTAAATAACCAGTTAACTCCCCTCGGGGCTGGGGCCTTGAACCGACCGAAATCTGGTTCCTTTTTTCTACAGCTCCTGAGTTTCTGTGAAGTGGGCTTCAAAAAAAAAAATTCACTCAACCAACGTTCAGCTTCCAGTTTAATTCTGGCCTTATGATGTGCAAACTTAACCTGTTAGGATTTTTAACTAATTTTCACCATGACTATAATAAACACCAGGAGCATGGTTTTTAGGCCCTGATGGGAGCAAGCACCCAAGTGGATGGGAGTAGCAGATCACCTCTGAGCCAGGATGCCCCATCCAGCCCCTGGGCCATTTCCCTCCCAGAAGGGAAAAACAGAAAAAACTGGGAAATAAGAATACTGGCCCGAACTGTCTTGTATACCTTAAAGTGGAACATCAGTAAAACTGGGAAATAAGAGTACTGGTCTGAACTGCTTTTTTTCCTTCTGGGCTGCAGGTGTGATGGTGGCCAACAGGGCTCCTGTCCACAAGCAGCGGGTAGCAATTACCAGCAGTTAAAAGCCTATTAAGACCTAAGGTGGAGAGGCCAGTCTGGACCCTTCCAAGGTGTCATCCAGGGAACAGGCCAGCTGCCTGGAGGCTGCCTCCCTGGCAGACTGGGATACTAGCACTCTAGATAGGCTCTGAGGCCCTACCGTCCTAACTGGCCACATCTGGAGTCATGGGCTGCCTGTGGAGGGGTACCCCCTCCACAATGGTGGCTCGGCTACTGAAGACAGTTTTAAATTTTAAGAAGTTGGATACAGGGTGCCTCAACGTGGAGGCATCCTCTCTCTCTCTCCCATCTGAACTGCAGGATGCTGCTTCTTGGATGCTGCTTCTTCAATGCTGGAGGACTTCTTCTTGGCCCTCCAGCTTCAAGAGCCCACCTTAAGGAGCCCGGCCACCATCTTTAATTCTTTGGCGAGCCTGTCCTTTGGGCACTAATTGGCTAATTCTGGGCAAAGCACTGCCAACTGTTTTCCCTGCATTGCGGGCTGGTGACCCTGGTTCGACCCCAATGATGGAGTCCCAACCCGTAGCACAAAATCGTGTCCCAGAACACAACCCATCATCTGGCTCCCATTTCCCAATCTAGTTTTGGATTTGGCAATAGATTTGGGGATACTCTCAACTCCTTATCTTTGTAACTTTCTCCAGCACTCAGTGCCGCTCAGTTCCACAGTGTCTGTAGAATGGGGAGGCCAATAATTCTGTGGATTAGGTAATTGCGAATTGTTAAGACGCTGGCCTTGAAATCTGAAATGGGTTAAAATTGCTATTAACGTAGTGGAAGGAGGCCAGGCAAATGAACATGTTATATGGAGTCTGTTGAGCTAGGGTGAGAACGTTCTGCAGGACAATTTGAGAAGTCCCCAGCTCTGGGACAGTGCCTCACGAAGAGGAGGAGGTCAGAGTCAAGATAATGCAGAGACGCACCCTGGTGACTCTGAACATGGAGGGGTGGGTTGGGAGGTTGATGACTTCTCTGCTGAACCAGCTTGGATCAGCGAGGCAGGCAGCAGGCATGGGTTTGTGACAATGGCCGGAATCTTCCGCCCCTGCAGGAGGCGAAGAAGGAGGCGGGCGGGCCTGAGAAGTTGGTGGGTTAGCGTTGGGTCCGACGCCTTCCTACCTTCACTGGAAGCAAGTTCTGGCCCATGGTCAACTTATCCACTTCACCTCCTCTTGAATCACTTAAAAGGTCAATTAAAGACTGCTTAAGGGCCTCTTCGCGCCTCCGCTGCAAACTTCCCAGCTCCAGGGGGGCCTGCCAACTTGCAGACTGCTCGACTGTTAAAACTGCACAGATATAGTGAGCCTTCATCCTCAGAGTCAGCGCAGATGTCTCACTGCTTCTTCAGGCAGTGGTCAAGACACCCGCCGAGAACAGCAGATTCTGCCCAACATTGTAATTGATTTACAGTGAATGTGCTCACCCAGAGCTTTCCAATCCTTCAGCAGACTGAGAGTGTTCTCCGCTGGCACACGTTTGCCCAGCAGAGAATGACGAAAGTGTCTGCAGCCTGTTGCAAACTAACATATTGGCCCGCTGAATCAGGCGAGAGTTCACTCAACAAGGGGGCGCAGTTTGGGGAAATCAGTGTACTGAAGGTCAGAAGGATAGGTTCACAGCACACTCAACTTATCCTGACACCCACCGCCACTTCACAGAGATTGCAGACAAAACCACGTGTAAATGATCCATTTCAGTAGGTTGGGAAGTCACAGAGTGCAGAAGTCATTTCCTGTCCCGGGTGCGTAGTTCAAGTTAGTGTGCTGAGGTTTTTTTTATTGTCCTCGAGTCTCACTTCTGGGGGTTGAGGTGTGGCCCAAATAATTTAGGTGGTCAGGAATTTGTACAGGAAACGCAGGATTCCATCTGAATCTCGGTGTAGTCGATTGCCCTTTGCCTTTCTGTTCCATTCCCCTCCCTCCCTTTTGCCTCAGCTTTCCTCCCTCCATTTCTTCACCCCTTCTCTTCCAAGCCCCTCTCTCCCCTTCCTACCCTACTTCCTTACCCTCCGCCCTCCCATTCTTCGCCTCCGCCTTCCCCTTCCACCCCCCTCACGCCCTCCCCTTCCACCCCCCTCACGCCCTCCCCTTCCACCCCCCTCACGCCTTCCCCTTCCACCCCCCTCACGCCCTCCCCTTCCACCCCCCTCACGCCCTCCCCTTCCACCCCCCTCACGCCCTCCCCTTCCACCCCCCTCACGCCCTCCCCTTCCACCCCCCTCACGCCCTCCCCTTCCACCCCCCTCACGCCCTCCCCTTCCACCCCCTCACGCCCTCCACTTCCACCCCCCTCATGCCCTCCCACTTTTCTCCCTCCCTCCCTCCCCTTTTCCTCCTCCCTCCCTCCCCTTTTTCCCCCTCCCTCCCTTCCTCCCTTTTCTTCCCTTCCTCCCTTTTTCCCCCTCCCTCCATCCCCTTATCCCCTTCCCTCTCTCCCCTTTTTCCCGCCTCCTCCCTCCCACCCTCTTCCCACCCCTCGCTCCCACCCCTCTTCCCGCCCCTCCCTCCCACCCCTCTTCCCGCCCCTCCCTCCCACCCCTCTTCCCGTCCCTCCCTCCCACCCTCTTCCCGTCCCTCCCTCCCACCCCTCTTCCCGTCCCTCCCTCCCACCCCTCTTCCCGTCCCTCCCTCCCACCCCTCTTCCCGTCCCTCCCTCCCACCCCTCTTCCCGCCAGTCCCTCCCACCCCTCCCTCCCACCCCTCTTCCCGCCTCTCCCTCCCACCCCTCTTCCCGCCAGTCCCTCCCACCCCTCTTCCCGCCCCTCCCTCCCCACCCCTCTTCCTGCCTCTCCCTCCCACCCCTCTTCCCGCCTCTCCCTCCCGCCCCTCCCTCCCTCCCCCTTCCCCCTCCCCTCTTCCCCCTCCCCTCTTCCCCCTCCCCTCTTCCCCCTCCCTCCCTCCCCTCTTCCCCTCTCCCTCCCTCTTCCCCCTCTCTCCCTCCCCTTTCCCCCCTATTCCTCCTCCCTCTCCTTTTCCCACTCCCTTCCTCCAACTTTTTCCCCCTCCCTCCCACTTATTCCCCCTCCCTCGCTCCCTCCCACTTTTTTCCCCTCCCTCCCACTTTTTCCCCCTCCCTCCCTCCTCTCCTCCCTTTTCTCCCTTCCCTCCCCTTTTTCTCCTTCCCTCCCTCCCTTTTCCCCCCTCTTCCCCTCCCTCCCCTCTTCCCCCCTCCCTCCCTCCCCTCTTCCCCCTCCCTCCCCCCTCCCTTCCCCCTCTTCCCCCTCCCTTCCCCCTCTTCCCCTCCCTTCCCCCTCTTCCCCCTCCCTCCCATCTTCCCCCCTCTCCTGTTCCCCCCACCCCTCCCCTCTTCCCCCACCCCCTCCCCTCTTCCCCCACTCCCTCCCGTCTTCCCCCTTCCCTCCCTCCACTCTTTCCCCCTCCCCCTCTCCCTCCTTCCCACTTTTCCCCCTCCCTCCCTCCCTCCCTCCCACTTTTCCCCTCCCTCCCTCCCTCCCTCCCACTTTTTCCCCCTCCCTCCCTCCCTCCCACTACCTTCCCCCTCCCTCCCACTTTTCCCCCCCTCCCTCCCTCCCTCCCACTATTTCCCCTCCCTCCCTCCTTCCCTCCCACTTTTCCCCCTCCCTCCCTCCTTCCCACTTTTTCCCCTTCCTTCCCTCCCTCCCTCCTCCCCTCCATTTTTCCCTTCCCTCCCCTTTTTCCCCTCCCCTGTTTCCCCTTCCCTCCCTCCCCTTTTTCCCCTTCCCCCTCCCCTTCCCCCTCCCCTCTTTCCCCTTTCCTCCCTTCCCTTTTTCCCCTACCCTCCCCTTTGCCCCCTCTTCCGCCCCCCCTCCCCTCTTCCCCCTCCCATCTTCCCCCCTCCCCTCTTCTCCCACTCCCTCCCGTCTTCCCCCTTCCCTCCCTCCACTCTTTCCCCCTTCCCTCCCTCCACTCTTTCCCCCCTCCCCCTCTCCCTCCCTCCCACTTTTCTCCCTCCCTCCCTCCCTCCCACTTTTTCCCCTCCCTCCCTCCCACTTTTTCCCCCTCCCTCCCTCCCACTTTCCCCACTCCCCCTCTCCCTCCCACTTTTCCCCCCCTCCCCCTCCCTCCCTCCCACTTTTTCCCCCTCCCTCCCTCCCTCCCTCCCTCCCTCACTCCCACTTTTTTCCCCCCTCCCTCCCTCCCACTTTTTCCCCCTCCCTCCCTCCCACTTTTTCCCCCTCCCTCCCTCCCTCCCTCCCACTTTTTCCCCCTCCCTCCCTCCCACTTTTACTCCATCCCTCCTCCCCCCACGTTTTTCCCTTCCTTCCCCTTTTTCCTGTTCCCTCCGTCCCTCCCCCCTTTTCCCCTCGCTCCCTTTTTCCCCTTCCCTCCCTCCCCTTTTTCCACCCTCTTCCCTCCCTCCC